>NW_027316278.1:6571354-7088854 GCF_026437365.1 Eucyclogobius newberryi | reverse complement strand
GGAAGTTGATGGACCTTTTTAACCGTTTTAATGGATTTTGCTTAAATAATGATCTGTTATAGTTTAATACAACATTTTAAAAAAGCACAATATTTCTTCTTTAATACGTGCTCTACACTGCAAAAAAAGATTGTGATGTGATTGTGAAGAGTGTCATTTTATCTTTTTTCCAAAATCTTGACCGAATTGAACACATTCCTTTCTAAATTGAAACGGAGTGCACCAAGCAGAAATGAGGAAAATACCTTAAAGACGCACTATGTAACTTTTCTGGTGGGCGTCGACACCCGTTTGTCTCCATAGAGATGTTCGCTTTGCCTGAAATGTTCCACTGTACGACATTACATCCATCCACCCTGCGTTTACTCAACAACGTATCGCTTATTCTTACTGAAAAACATGAAATCTCACTCTGAGCAAGCACGCCCCTCCACAGATCTGACCCGTAACTTGGCCTCGTGGCGTCGTCTGCTTTCCGTTTACTGCTGTACCGTGGAAATTCCCAGGCAAGGCAGTAATGGCCCTCCACCTGTGATAACGTTTACCCCCGTCATACGTATAAATAGTCCACAGTCACGTTCAAATGACCCCAGTTTGACCCCAGTTTGACCCCCGTTTGACCCCAGTTTGACCCCAGTTTGACCCCTGTGAAGATGTTTTGCAGTGTACATTTGCTCCAGCGGTTTTGTTTTGACCCACAGATCCCTGACATCATTCGAGTGGGTGCAAAGCGTTACTTCGGTGGGACTGCACTCGTAGGGGGCCCTTCCACGTCATCCTGTAAGTGTCACGTGAACATTACCGACTGAAGCGGGGCCAAGCTTAAAGGGCCCATGACAGGATTTTAAGATTTTCAAATTTTGACATTATTTGGTGTGTTTTTACCTGTTGTACATATAAATGATAGTTTTACACCGATCGAGCAGGTATTTGTGGAGAAAATGGGGAAAAATCGGTAGAAAAATGACAATGACAGGAAGTGACGTCACACCAGGGAGGCTCATGCTAGTTTATGTATAATCTACACAAAGAAACAACTTTTTTGACTCTCTAAACATGAATTCAACAAAATAAGGTCTTTAGTCAAATAAAAATAATTGTGACATTAGATGAGTTTTGGCCCAGTGTTTGCTGGGTAATTTCCTACTGTGATGTCATAGATTACAAACAGGAAGTGAAATTATAAACCTAAAAAAATTGCTGTTAATAATTTTTTTAAATAATTTTTTGCTAAATTATTAAATATATTTATCTTAACTGCATTTTAGTTCAATGAGTCGTCCGACCTGTAGGGGGCGCTTTAAGCTACACTTTATTGTCCCCGTAGAGACAATAAGGTGTCATTATAAAGTCGTGTTTCTGACCTGATGAAATGAAGCTTCATTGTGAACCTAATATTAGACATTTTAGTGCGTCTCATTAAAGGTCATTCTCCAGTTTGAGTCAGATCTGCATCAAAACTCACTCTGCGTCGCCCGGTCCACATGTCGCTCGCTCGGGCACAAACAACATTTAATTTCCTCCTTAAAACAGATATTTTAAGTTAAATACGGCCCAACATTTGCCACGGTTCAGTGCACTTTTTACATATAGAGTATTTTTTAAGTCTCTTTGCTCAGCTCCCACTTAGATTGTTAGTTTGTTCTCTCACACTAATATATATATCATCCAAAAGATGTGACTTTTATCACATTATTATTACGTTATTACGTAAATAGCTGTATCTGCTTTTACGCACAGAGGGCCCGTGCTCCTGGTTTCTGACGTGAACTATGAGCTCCAGGGCTGAACTGTGTGAGCTCCAGGGCTGAACTGCGTGAGCTCCAGGGCTGAACTGTGTGAGCTCCAGGGCTGAACTGTGTGAGCTCCAGGGCTGAACTGTATGAGCTCCAGGGCTGAACTGTGTGAGCTCCAGGGCTGAACTGTGAGCTCCAGGGCTGAACTGTGTGAGCTCCAGGGCTGAACTGTATGAGCTCCAGGGCTGAACTGTGTGAGCTCCAGGGCTGAACTGTGTGAGCTCCAGGGCTGAACTGTATGAGCTCCAGGGCTGAACTGTGTGAGCTCCAGGGCTGAACTGTGTGAGCTCCAGGGCTGAACTGCGTGAGCTCCAGGGCTGAACTGCGTGAGCTCCAGGGCTGAACTGTATGAGCTCCAGGGCTGAACTGTATGAGCTCCAGGGCTGAACTGTATGAGCTCCAGGGCTGAACTGTATGAGCTCCAGGGCTGAACTGTATGAGCTCCAGGGCTGAACTGTGTGAGCTCCAGGGCTGAACTGTGACCTGTCCTGTTGTTGCAGCATCAGCTACTCCTGCCTGGTGGTGCTCCTCCTGGTGTTCCGCGTGTGTCAGTTGAACGGAGAGGTGGAGCTCATGGCCATGTGCTTGGTCCTGGGATGGTGCAACGTCATGTTCTTCGCCCGAGGCTTCGAGATGCTCGGGCCGTACGTCATCATGAGCCAAAAGGTACGAGCAGCAGCGTTCTGTGACTGAACCAGGGCTAAACCAGGGCTAAGCCAGGACTAAACCAGGGCTAAACCAGGGCTAAACCAGGGCTAAGCCAGGGCTAAACCAGGGCTAAACCAGGGCTAAGCCAGGGCCAAACCAGGGCTAAACCAGGGCTAAACCAGGACCAAACCAGGGCTAAACCAGGGCTAAACCAGGACTAAACCAGGGATAAACCAGGACTAAACCAGGACCAAACCAGGGCTAAACCAGGGCTAAACCAGGACTAAACCAGGACCAAACCAGGGCCAAACCAGGGCTAAACCAGGACTAAACCAGGACCAAACCAGGGCCAAACCAGGGCTAAACCAGGACTAAACCAGGACTAAACCAGGACTAGACCAGGGCAAAACAAGGTCTAGTTTTTTACTCTGATTTGAATAACCTTTAAATCAGCTAAACTCTGTTTTTAGTCCTGGATATAAACCAGAATACATGTTTTTCAAGGTATTTTGAACATTTTGAAAACATTCAATTAAATTGCAAATTATTTTAATGCCGTATTGTGGAACATTCCAGGCAAAGCATATTATGTTCTCATGGAGACAAGGAGGAGGCGGAAACCTCTCCTCCTGAAACCTTTGAGTTGATCTGTTTGTGCTGTTTTCTGTTTAGATTATATTCAGGGACCTGACCAAGTTCATGTGGCTCAGCTTCATTGTGCTGCTCGGATTCTCCCCCTGTGAGTTCATGCTTTTCACAAATAATAACCACAAACACAACTGTGGTCAGCGATACGGGACAAATCATCGACATAAATGCAGGATTCAATGTCTATTTGCTCATATTTCCTGTACCTAAATATTGCCTTTCAGAAGTCATTAAAACGACTTCTTCCCAGAAATAACACTTAAATGTGATGAGTAAATGTGTCACTCAGGACATGGAGACCGACCAACAGAGTGGGAGGGGAAAAGTAGTTTGCAAGTTGGTGTTTAAACATACAGCAACTTTAAATGTGCTGTGCCTAATTTACACCGTCTCAAAAACATTAAAAGCAGCACTAGATCATTTAAGACAGTTTACAAATGTAATCAATGACTTTCGAGCTTCAAAACTATTCACTCCGATGAGTTCATAAGCACTTTTCACCACTTTTGCTGTCTCATTTTCACCCTAAAGAGTTGCTTCTACAATATTTGTACTGACGCAAAACAGATTATACTTTATTGTATGCAAATAATTACATACATCCCCTTTAAACAGCTTTTTCTTTCCTTTATTCGTGAAATCGATTGAGCTTAAAGTCTATGTGAAGATTCTGTTTTCCAATTATGACTTAGTTTGGTGGTAAATATTGATCATAGTTTTCCTTCACTTAAGTTGCAGTTTGTGAAGAAATTTGGAAAAATAAGAAATGACAGGAAGCAGCGCTGTGAGTCCTAAAACGGAATCCCTCTGTGATGTCATCAATGTGCGACGTGCCATTGAAAATACAGAGACACTTTACACTTAACTGACACACTTTTCTGACAAATTAAACCATCATTCAACAAAATAAAGGTGTTATATGGTATCATTTATCGACAAATTACAACTATTGTGTAATTCATATGATGGTTGCTAGGTAACAGTTGCAGAATTACCTCTACCCATGTCTTAGTTGCTGCCCATGTCCAACCAGGAAGTACAATTATATATAATATTTACAAAAATTGTCAAACTGGCGAAAAGCAGGCAAAATGTTAAGCCAAATCTGAAGTGTGAAGGAGAGGTTTCGCAGGTCTTTCCTCCCTGCTGCTGTCATACTTTATAACAAACACTGCTAGCCCTGAACATGTGCAATACTGATGTAACCATGTGCAATACCATCATATTCATGTGCAATACTGAATCAACCATGTGCAATACCTGTAAATAAGAGTGTTCTATTTTGTTTTTTATACGGTTTACTTACCTGCTAATAGTATTACCTAGTCTTGTGCTGGCTATTTTTACTTTATTTTATTTTTATTTTATTCTATCCTCATTATTTTATTATTATTATCTGATTGTTATCTTTATTTTTATTTATCTATTTTATTTTAGTTTATTGTATCCCCCCCTCCATTCCCTATTAAGATAGGAGAGGAGTTTTGCTAATAAGAGTTTTTTTTTGTTTTGTTCATAAGAGTTCTATTAAGAGTGTGTTTTGAAACGTCCTATAATCTGTCCTTTCCTCCTGTTTCTACTGCATTGTAACAACGAAATTTCCCCTTGTGTGGATCTTAAACGATTATCTTATCTTATCTTAAATATAATTGTGTTTACTGCGTTTTAGTGAAATGTGTGGCCTAAACTGTCATGGCTTTTGATGTTCCCGTGTGTTTTTCCTTCATGACTGTATCTCTTCTGCAGCGCTCTGGAAGGTGTACATGACCCAGGACGTGGACGCCATCCCCTCCCATTGCTCCTTCCCCGTCACGCTCTTCTCTCTGTTTGAGCTCAGCGTGGGGCTCATCGATTTGCCCGTGAACCACACCCTCTTCACGCCCCCTATAGTCCACGTCCTGCACTGCACCTTCTCCGTGGTCTCCTACATCCTGCGGCTGAATCTGCTGATCGCCATGATGAGTGACACTCACTGGAGGGTGGCCCAGGAGCGCGACGAGCTCTGGAGGACTCAGGTTTGTCACCGGGGACTGAATTGGACTGAGCCGGGACTGAACCTGGACTGAACCTGAACTGAACCTGGACTGAACCTGAACTGAACCTGGACTGAACCTGGACTGAACCTGGACTGAACCTGAACTGAACCTGGACTGAACCTGGACTGAACCTGGACTGAGCCGGGACTGAACCTGGACTGAACCTGAACTGAACCTGGACTGAACCTGGACTGAACCTGGACTGAGCCGGGACTGAACCTGGACTGAACCTGGACTGAACCTGGACTGAGCCGGGACTGAACCTGGACTGAACCTGGACTGAACCTGAACTGAACCTGGACTGAACCTGGACTGAACCTGGACTGAGCCGGGACTGAACCTGGACTGAACCTGGACTGAACCTAGACTGAGCCGGGACTGAACCTGGACTGAACCTGGACTGAACCTGGACTGAGCCGGGACTGAAACTTGAGTTGAACTTGAATAAATCAGGTTTAAAATTAACCATCAACAAGATTCTGATGGATCAAACTAAAGGATTTGTCCTTTAGTTTGATCCACCAAAACCTTGTTAAGTACAAGATTGTAACGTGTGTGAGATGATGCGATGAAGATATGTGTGGGCTGATCGTTATGTCTTTATGGGAGAAAAATGCATTTGGATAAAATGGCCAATGTTCCGTGTAAAACTATGAACGAAGTGGATCCAATAAAATCATAAAACAAACAAAACAAAAGAAAGAAAGTAAATATTAAAGTGCAGATTGAACACAGTTTCCATGTGAAAGCTTAAATGTTGAGAGAGCAAACAAAGACTTTTTGTCGATAGCGTTTCGCCTTAACCCAATCGCCATGACGACCCTAAACGACCCTAAACGTTTGTCCTGGCAGGTGGTGGATGCTGGAGCGCAGACTTCCTCGCTGCCTCTGGCCTCGGATCGGAGTCTTCGGCCAAAGCTACGGACTCAGGGAGCACTGGTATCTACGGTAAGAACAGGACATATTCCATTCATGCAGGGACAATATTACTTTGGAAAGGCAATGTAGAAAAAGACAGGTGCATCCAAGACAGGCGCATCCAAAAATGTGTCAAATCCACACGGATTTGCTCGGATCCACACGGCAGATTGTTACCGCTCCCGAAGACAAAAATATAAGATGTTTTGTGTAAAATGGCTGTTATACACGGGCTGATCGATTTCTCGCCTTTCGTTTCAGTTCAGCCATTTTGTCCACTTGAATTTCCATGCGATTTAAAGCAGAACTAAGTCACTTTGACGATACAGCGCCCCCTGCAGCTCTCATGCGAAAACACACAGTCAGAGAACAGACGCAAACGCTTTTCCCCCTGTTCTCTTTCGTTCTTTCTCAATATAAGATAATCACAAACAAAAACATTTAACATCGCCGAACATAACGTCCTCGGTTCGACGCGTAATGTTGCAAGGCTGGTTTTTCCGCCCGGAGACAGCAGGGGGCGACGACGGACACTTCAAACGCCCCGAAAATACATATCTAACCATCACAGGGACTTCTAAAGACGGGGAGAACGTTACTTAGTTCTGCTTTAAATACTAGCAACTGCTAACAGCGCACTTCCTGTTTTGAGTAGAATGAAACGAAGGAGGCGGCACAAGTGCTGCTCATACATATCTGTACACGGGCGCAATAAGATTAATTACACAAACAACATCAAGTGCAGTATCTTTAAATAGAATAACACGTAATAATTCCATGACATTTTGAACTACATATTCACAATGTTGGCAGGGTTGAAGACTGAAACGACGCCATGATGCAGAAGATGCGCCGCTACATCAAGGCTTTTCAGGAGAAGGACGGGCAGGGGCAGGACGGGCAGGGGCAGGACGGGCAGGGGCAGGACGGGCAGGGGCAGGACGGGCAGGACGGGCAGGGGCAGGGGCAGGGGCAGGACGGGCAGGGGCAGGACGGGCAGGGGCAGGACGGGCAGGGGCAGGACGGGCAGGACGGGCAGAGGCAGGACGGGCAGGGGCAGGACGGGCAGGACGGGCAGGACGGGCAGGACGGGCAGGAGAAGGACGGGCAGGGGCAGGGGCAGGACGGGCAGGGGCAGGACAGGCAGGGGCAGGACGGGCAGTGGCAGGATGGGCAGTGGCAGGACGGGCAGGGGCAGGACGGGCAGGAGCAGGACGGGCAGGGGCAGGACGGGCAGGGGCAGGACGGGCAGGGGCAGGACGGGCAGGGGCAGGACGGGCAGTGGCAGGATGGGCAGTGGCAGGACGGGCAGGGGCAGGACGGGCAGGAGCAGGACGGGCAGGGGCAGGACGGGCAGGAGCAGGACGGGCAGGGGCAGGACGGGCAGGGGCAGGACGGGCAGGGGCAGGACGGGCAGGACGGGCAGAACGGGCAGGACGTGCAGGAGAAGAGCGACATGACGAAGGACGTACGCCTGGACACTCCGAAGCTCCGTGGCAACAACAGAGGGGATGCGAGGGCGGCACAGCGCTCCAAAAGAGTGAAAACGGCTTGAATTCGGAGCTTGTTTTGGGTTGTTTTGAATAGTTAAGGTTTAAGGTATTTCGATGGCAATTAGCACAGGTCCAGCAGCTGTTTTATTTATTTTTTAACTTGATAAGCACAAAAAGAAATTACTTAAATGTCCTTAAAACAAAGTGAGCATGCAACACAACTTTGCACTAACATTATAGATGTTCAATGTTTTGAACTGTGGCCATAAAAAGGTCTTGGTTTAGCTAAATAAACAGCATTTCTTTTCTTTTCTTAAATTGCGCTTGAATCCTGAAAAATAGATCTGGTAAAAACGTAGAATATCAGTTGATCGCATTAAATAAATCTAAACCAAGCCAAGAATTCTCAAAACAAGACGAATTCAAGTCGTTCAATCTTGTGTATTTATTGTTTTTTGCAGATCAGAGACTCCTGCTGTTTCTGGTGCAATTACTTACACAGTATTATGCTGTAGAAAAGAGTGTGTTATTTTTGTATAGGCTTATGTAGCAGAAATATATATATATATGTGCTTAAAGGCCGGGGATGTGGCCTGCACTCTCACTGCGATCAGAAGTAAAGCTGCAGTCTGAACCTGCATCGAGACGTCTGGAGGACTAAGCACCACATGAACAACTACAACTGGTCCATCATGAATGTTTTTTATCTGGGGACACTGATATGTCGTTTGTAAGTGGTAAACACAAATTATAATATATATATATATATATATATATATATATATATATATATATATATATATATATATATACAAACAATGAACATTTGTGGTGTCGTGTACCTTTTTATTTAAGAATAAAACACTGATACACTGAATCTTTGCACTACATCAAGCGCTAAATAAAAGACAGATTTCCAATCAAATAAAAGCAGATATGATAAAATGAAGCCCCTTTATTATATATTTGAACAGGTTGTGTTTTGGTGATGGAGAGGAGTATATATATATATATATATATATATATATATATATATATATATATATATATATAGGTGGTAATATGTTGCTAATTTTTGCAGAGGTTTTGACCTGATTTATGGTTAAAATCTATTTTTATGACACTTTTTTATTATTATAGGCTCATATTGCAGACAGGAGCAGACAGGTTATTAAGTTACAAGTTTAATATTGCAAATTTAAGGACCAAGTCAAAAATGTATCTTTTATTTAATTTTTGATCTAATATTTTCAGATTTTCCCACAGAAGTCCCTCCCTGTCCTTCCTCTGTGTGTGAGCACAGTCATTACTACATCATTGTCATTCATTGTCTTTCAATGTTCACATATTGACCTATTTGAACCTTTTCACTTTCCATAAACTCACACTATATAAATATGAACATTAAAAGTACCCCTATTACGATAGGATTAAACTACTACTTCTACAATCACAACTACTATTACAGCTACTACCACTACTACAACTACAACTAATATGATTCAACTACAACTACTGATACTACTACTTCAACAAGAACTTCTACTACGAGTACACTCCTCTGCTCTCTGTATGGGTCAAACCTCAGTCTCTCCCAGGGGTGGGCAAACTACGGCCCGCGGGCCACATCTGGCCCGCCGGGCCTTTCAATCCAGCCGGCCAAGCTTGTCCAAGTAATCTAAAAAAATAAAATACTTTTTTTTTTTGCCCTCAGGCATCTGTCTGCACTTGTATCCTTAATAAATATGACGTTAAATGAATTAATAAAATATTCAATAGCCTATATTTGACAGGCTATTGAATAAAAGTGATATTTTATTTGATATTTAATTTTTGGGATTTTTTTTTCTTCACACCAATGACCGCGGGCCGGCCCTCCGCTACTTGCCTGGATTCGAATATGGCCCTCGGAGGAAAATAGTTGCCCACCCCTGGTCTATCCTGATTAAAGGTCTCATTATCAGTTGTTTATCATCGTTTTTTGACAGATGTAGTACTTGAGCAGAAACCCTTGCTCCAGCTTTTGTTGTCGCCTGCTGCAGCGCCCAGCACCGCACAGTCGCCCGCTCCACGGTCAGAGTCGGACCAGAAACTGGAATTAAAAAGAGAGTATGTTGGTCCTTTCAGTCATTGTCACACTGTGAAATAGACACTGGTCCATGGGGTAAAGTACGCTGACATTCAAGGCCCGTGTGGAAAATGAGATATATATATATTTTTTTTTAATCTGATAGCTTATTGTTATGACTTATTCATTGTTTTATTGTTTTATGTTGCATCAAATCACCAAGACAACTTCCTGTGAATTTTGTTCATTGACAATCTCAGTGCGGTCCTCTCACTGCGGTCATCTCAGTGCGGTCCCCTCAGTGCGGCCATCTCAGTGCGGTCATCCCATTGCGGTCATCTCAGTGCGGTCCTCTCAGTGCGGTCCTCTCAGTGCGGTCATCTCAGTGCGGTCATCTCAGTGCGGTCCTCTCAGTGCTGTCCTCTCAGTGCGGCCATCTCAGTGCGGTCATCTCAGTGCGATCCTCTCAGTGCGGTCCTCTCAGTGCGGTCCTCTCAGTGCGGCCATCTCAGTGCGGTCATTGCACTGCAGTCATCTCAGTGCAGTCATCTCAGTGCGGTCCTCTCAGTGCGGCCATCTCAGTGCGGTCCTCTGAGTGCGGCCATCTCAGTGCGGTCATCTCACTGCGGTCATCTCAGTGCGGCCATCTCAGTGCGGCCATCTCAGTGCGGTCATCTCAGTGCGGTCATCTCACTGCAGTCATCTCACTGCAGTCATCTCATTGCAGTCATCTCAGTGCGGTCCTCTCAGTGCGGCCATCTCAGTGCGGTCATCTCACTGCGGTCATCTCACTGCAGTCATCTCAGTGTGGTCCTCTCAGTGCGGCCATCTCAGTGCGGCCATCTCAGTGCGGTCATCTCACTGCGGTCATCTCACTGCAGTCATCTCAGTGTGGTCCTCTCAGTGCGGCCATCTCAGTGCGGCCATCTCAGTGCGGTCATCTCACTGCAGTCATCTCAGTGCAGTCATCTCACTGCAGTTATCACAGTGCGGTCCTCTCAGTGCGGTCCTCACAGTGCAGTCCTCTCAGTGCGGTCATCTCACTGCGGTCTTCTCAGTGCAGTCATCTCACTGCGGTTATCACAGTGCGGTCATCTCAGTGCGGTCCTCTCAGTGCGGTCATCTCAGTGCGGTCATGTCCCTGCAGTCATCTCAGTGCGGTCATCTCAGTGCGGTCCTCTCAGTGCGGCCATCTCAGTGCGGTCATCTCAGTGCGGTCATCTCAGTGCAGTCATCTCAGTGCGGCCATCTCAGTGCGGTCATCTCAGTGCGGTCATCTCACTGCAGTCATCTCAGTGCGGTCCTCTCAGTGCGGCCATCTCACTGCGGTCATCTCACTGCGGTCATCTCAGTGCGGTCATCTCAGTGCGGTCCTCTCAGTGCAGTTATCACAGTGCGGTCATCTCACTGCGGTCATCTCACTGCAGTCATCTCACTGCAGTTATCACAGTGCGGTCATCTCAGTGCGGTCCTCTCAGTGCGGTCATCTCACTGCGGTCATCTCAGTGCAGTCATCTCACTGCGGTTATCACAGTGCGGTCATCTCAGTGCGGTCCTCTCAGTGCGGTCATCTCAGTGCGGTCCTCTCAGTGCGGTCATCTCACTGCAGTCATCTCAGTGCGGTCATCTGAGTGCGGTCCTCTCAGTGCGGTCATCTCAGTGCGGTCCTCTCAGTGCGTTCCTCTCAGTGCGGCCATCTCAGTGCGGTCCTCTCAGTGCGGTCCTCTCAGTACGGTCCTCTCAGTGCGGTCCTCTCAGTGCGGTCATCTCAGTGCGGTCATCTCAGTGCGGTCCTCTCAGTGCTGTCCTCTCAGTGCGGCCATCTCAGTGCGGTCATCTCAGTGCGATCCTCTCAGTGCGGTCCTCTCAGTGCGGTCCTCTCAGTGCGGCCATCTCAGTGCGGTCATTGCACTGCAGTCATCTCAGTGCAGTCATCTCAGTGCGGTCCTCTCAGTGCGGCCATCTCAGTGCGGTCCTCTGAGTGCGGCCATCTCAGTGCGGTCATCTCACTGCGGTCATCTCACTGCAGTCATCTCAGTGCGGTCATCTCACTGCAGTCATCTCAGTGCGGTCATCTCAGTGCGGTCATCTCAGTGCGGTCATCTCAGTGCGGTCATCTCAGTGCGGTGATCTCACTGCGGTCATCTCAGTGCGGTCCTCTCAGTGCGGCCATCTCAGTGCGGTCATCTCACTGCGGTCATCTCACTGCAGTCATCTCAGTGCGGTCCTCTCAGTGCAGTTATCACAGTACGGTCATCTCACTGCGGTCATCTCACTGCAGTCATCTCACTGCAGTTATCACAGTGCGGTCATCTCAGTGCGGTCCTCTCAGTGCGGTCATCTCAGTGCGGTCCTCTCAGTGCGGTCATCTCAGTGCGGTCCTCTCAGTGCGTTCCTCTCAGTGCGGCCATCTCAGTGCGGTCCTCTCAGTGCGGTCCTCTCAGTGCGGTCCTCTCAGTGCGGTCATCTCAGTGCGGTCATCTCAGTGCGGTCCTCTCAGTGCGGCCATCTCAGTGCGGTCATCTCAGTGCGATCCTCTCAGTGCGGTCCTCTCAGTGCGGTCCTCTCAGTGCGGCCATCTCAGTGCGGTCATCGCACTGCAGTCATCTCAGTGCAGTCATCTCAGTGCGGTCCTCTCAGTGCGGCCATCTCAGTGCGGTCCTCTGAGTGCGGTCCTCTCAGTGCGGTCATCTCACTGCAGTCATCTCAGTGCGGTCATCTCAGTGCGGTCATCTCAGTGTGGTCATCTCACTGCGGTCATCTCAGTGCGGTCCTCTCAGTGCGGTCCTCTCAGTGCGGCCATCTCAGTGCGGTCATCTCACTGCGGTCATCTCACTGCAGTCATCTCAGTGCGGTCCTCTGAGTGCGGTCCTCTCAGTGCGGTCATCTCAGTGCGGTCATCTCAGTGCGGTCATCTCAGTGCGGTCATCTCACTGCAGTCATCTCAGTGCGGTCATCTCAGTGCGGTCCTCTCAGTGCGGTCCTCTCAGTGCGGTCATCTCAGTGCGGTCCTCTCAGTGCGTTCCTCTCAGTGCGGCCATCTCAGTGCGGTCCTCTCAGTGCGGTCCTCTCAGTGCGGTCCTCTCAGTGCGGTCATCTCAGTGCGGTCATCTCAGTGCGGTCATCTCAGTGCGGTCCTCTCAGTGCTGTCCTCTCAGTGCGGCCATCTCAGTGCGGTCATCTCAGTGCGGTCCTCTCAGTGCGGTCCTCTCAGTGCGGCCATCTCAGTGCGGTCATCGCACTGCAGTCATCTCAGTGCAGTCGTCTCAGTGCGGCCATCTCAGTGCGGTCCTCTGAGTGCGGCCATCTCAGTGCGGTCATCTCACTGCAGTCATCTCAGTGCAGTCATCTCAGTGCGGTCCTCTGAGTGCGGTCCTCTCAGTGTGGTCATCTCACTGCAGTCATCTCAGTGCGGTCATCTCAGTGCGGTCATCTCAGTGCGGTCATCTCACTGCGGTCATCTCAGTGCGGTCCTCTCAGTGCGGTCCTCTCAGTGCGGCCATCTCAGTACGGTCATCTCACTGCGGTCATCTCACTGCAGTCATCTCAGTGCGGTCCTCTGAGTGCGGTCCTCTCAGTGCGGTCATCTCACTGCAGTCATCTCAGTGCGGTCATCTCAGTGCGGTCATCTCAGTGCGGTCATCTCACTGCGGTCATCTCACTGCGGTCATCTCAGTGCGGTCCTCTCAGCGCGGTCCTCTCAGTGCGGTCCTCTCAGTGCGGTCATCTCAGTGCGATTCTCTCAGTGCGGTCCTCTCAGTGCAGTCATCTCAGTGCGGTCCTCTCAGTGCGGTCCTCTCAGTGCGGTCCTCTCAGTGCGGTCCTCAGTGTGCAGCCTCCAGGTGTTGCACGTTCACTTGGCTGCTGAGCGAGGAATCCGGCCTGTGAAAGTGTTTGAGCCAAGAAGTGAGAAAGATCATTTAGCGCATGTTGGATAAAGCCGTGTGCCAGCGAGGAGCGCTCCCGGAGCTGGAATGCAGCCTGAAGCCAAACAAAACGGAAAATTGCAAAATCCTCCGCTGCGAAAAAGTAAAAATAGGCAATTATTCATGCGTATTGTTGTAATCATGCAACAGTTCTGTGCATTTTGGGTCTTAAATGTTGGATTCCTGTGTCAAATCATAAAAGAGGCTGTCGTAGTCACAGTGTGGCATTAAACATGTCAGGAGGCTATAATAACACCATCTCCATGGAGACGAGCAGGTGTTTTGGTCGGATCCTTCACTGGAAAAGTACATAGTGGACTAACATTAAAGGGTCTGTGAAACGGTTTTTTGGTGTATTGGGACCACTCGTTCCAGTCAAAGTTTATGCAGAATTTACAGAAAGAAACTACTTTTTTGACTCTTTAAACATTAATTCAACAAAGTAAAGTCGCTCTCATAAATTTGTATTGGTCAAATAAAAAAAGTGTGACGTTAGATGAGTTTTGTCCAGTGTTTGCTGGGTAATTTCCCAGTGTGATGTCAATTACAGACAGGAAGTGACATTATAAACCTAAAAAAATTGATATTCTGTGAATAAAAAATTCAAAATGTGTTTATTTTAACTATGTTTTAGTTCAATGAGTCGTTATGAGTTTTATATCACAATGGCAACAAATATTTGGGTGTTTATGCTTCTTCGAGCCATTTAAAGACACATTTCATGAACGGGTGAACCTAAAAAAAGAGTTTTGATTTATTTTCTACCCAGTTACTGCTTTTTAATGCAAGTTTATAGCATTTTAGACACGTTTTTAATACAAATCTTGATTATTATTATTTTAGTTTTTTACATACAGCAACAAAAAATTACATAAACCTAACCTAACCTAAAAAATATATAATAAAATTTAAAAATACAAATAATTAAAAAAAATACAAAATAAATAACAATAGTAATAATAATAATAATAATAATAATAATAATAATAATAAGAATTGATTTGAACAAGTCAAATCACAATGTCACTCCTTTGGAATGGGACAAAAGGTCATTTAAAACAAGGGGAACCGACTGCGACACAGAACGGTTTAGTTTGCGACGGACAAATCACCGTTTACCAAAGCGTAATGTGCAGTTCTGCAGCGAAACCCGATCCTCTGTTTTACCTCAGCCAAACGCACGATACAGAAATCTGCCGCCAAAGAATGCCACAATTACAGTTCAGTCTCTCGCTCTCTCTACGTAAGACAAAAAAGTGCCTTCGGAAACCACATGTTTGGACGGAGAAGCAGCTGCAGGTTTTAAGGCCTTTTTCTGTGATTCTAATCTTAATCCACTGTGACATTACTCGCAATCATGTTAAAGGGAGTTCGGGTTTGGATTTAAGCCACAAGACCTGTAGCATGTGCATAGTCTGGGCAAAGGTGGAAGAGTATCGTATTTTTTGGACTATAAGTCGCTCCTTTTTTCATAGTTTTGGACGGGGTGCGACTTATACTCCAGAGCGACTTATATGTGATATTATTCGTTATTTTCACATTGACAACCACAAGAGGGCGCTCTAGGCTCTAAGCGACGCAGAAGAAGAATCTGCACTTCCTCTTCCTCTGGAGTTTGTGGAGTTGTTTAGAAGTGACACAGAGGAAGAAGAATTCAGTGGATTTAGTGATTTGTGGTAAAACTGATGCTTTGCTAAACTTGTTAGCATGTTCTTTATGCTATAGTTATCTGAATAACTGTTCATATGTTACGTTAACATACCAGACACTTACCACAGTTCTGTCTGTGTCTCATGTAGCTGAAGGTGTTAGCGTTAGCATACGTCATGTAGCTGAAGGTGTTAGCGTTAGCATACGTCATGTAGCTGAAGGTGTTAGCGTTAGCATACGTCATGTAGCTGAAGGTGTTAGCGTTAGCATACGTCATGTAGCTGAAGGTGTTAGCGTTAGCATACGTACACCTATTCACCATGTTCTCTCATCTGTTATTATTTTAAACTGCATTTCAAGATGAAATGTCTGTTCTTGCTCTTGGATTTTATCAAATACATTTCCCTCAAAATGCGACTAATACTCCAGTGCGACTTATATATGTTTTTTTCTTCTCTATTATGCATTTTTTGGCAGGCGCAACTTATACTCCAGATCAACTTAAAGTCCGCAAAATACGGTAGTACTGTTACTCCAAATCAACATGACATACTCTAGTATTAGAAGTAGTGGTCTAATTAAAATTGGACAGAGTAACTGTAACTGTTACTGTAAGAGTAAATGTCTTGTATTATCTGATTTATAATTTGAAGTTAATGTAATTGGAAGGACAAGACGTTTAAAAAAATGCACAATATTTTCAAAGGATTAAAGTTGGAGAAGAGCCAACACTTTTACTCGAGCAGGAGGAAAAGTCTGGAGTCTGAAAAC
Organism: Eucyclogobius newberryi; assembly: GCF_026437365.1. Taxonomy (NCBI): domain Eukaryota; kingdom Metazoa; phylum Chordata; class Actinopteri; order Gobiiformes; family Gobiidae; genus Eucyclogobius; species Eucyclogobius newberryi. Next base: position 7,072,900 of record NW_027316278.1, on the reverse strand, counting down.
GACTTTATTCAATCACGTCGCTGGAAACTTTTGCCTCTGAAAGATTAATTGCGACATCTCTGCAGCGACAACAATTCACAGCCAAAAGGTTCACAATATTTTTGTAACTAGATCCACAACTGGAGGTATTTAAGAGGATTTGAGCTCAAAATACAACGTTGACGATATGAAAACCTCCTCTGGCAGTGAGACCGAGCAAACCAAATACAAATAAATAGTACTCTAAGAGGTAACGTGAGGATCCGGCTGAGGGTACAATGAAAGGACAAATGCAGATGTGCAACAGTACGACTGGTACACCATCAGACAGTGTATTTTGGTTTGAATAGAAAGTGCAGTGGTAGTAGTAGTAGTAGTAGTAGTAGTAGTAGTAGTAGTAGTAGTAGTAGTAGTAGTAGTAGTAGTAGTAGTAGTAGTAGTAGTAGTAGTAGTAGTAGTAGTAGAGACCTGGCAGAAGTCACACTGATATGTGTAAGCATCGTGAGCACTCTTGTCTGGTTGAAGGGCACGTTTGTCGTTTTCCCCTTTTGTTTTCCGTCCAAAACACACTGCTGCTCTGTGATTGGACTGGTCATTCAGTGGCTGGTGCGCAGACACAGACGCAGACGCAGACACAGATGCAGACGCAGATGCAGACACAGATGCAGACGCAGACACAGATGCAGACACAGACGCAGACACAGATGCAGACACAGATGCAGACGCAGACACAGATGCAGACGCAGATGCAGACACAGATGCAGACGCAGATGCAGACGCAGACACAGATGCAGACGCAGATGCAGACACAGATGCAGACGCAGACACAGATGCAGACGCAGATGCAGACACAGATGCAGACGCAGACACAGATGCAGACGCAGACACAGATGCAGACGCAGATGCAGACACAGATGCAGATGCAGACACAGATGCAGACGCAGACACAGATGCAGACACAGACGCAGACACAGATGCAGACGCAGATGCAGACAGAGGCGCAGACACAGATGCAGACAGACGCAGACACAGGCGCAGATGCAGACACAGATGCAGATGCAGATGCAAACGCAGACACAGATGCAGACGCAGATGCAGACACAGATGCAGACGCAGACACAGATGCAGACGCAGACGCAGATGCAGACACAGATGCAGACGCAGACACAGATGCAGACGCAGATGCAGACACAGATGCAGACGCAGACACAGATGCAGATGCAGACACAGATGCAGACGCAGACACAGATGCAGACGCAGATGCAGACACAGATGCAGACGCAGACACAGATGCAGACGCAGATGCAGACACAGATGCAGACGCAGACACAGATGCAGACGCAGATGCAGACACAGATGCAGACGCAGACACAGATGCAGACGCAGACACAGATGCAGACGCAGATGCAGACACAGATGCAGATGCAGACACAGATGCAGACGCAGACACAGATGCAGACACAGACGCAGACACAGATGCAGACGCAGATGCAGACAGAGGCGCAGACACAGATGCAGACAGACGCAGACACAGGCGCAGATGCAGATGCAGATGCAGACGCAGATGCAGACACAGATGCAGACACAGATGCAGACACAGATGCAGATGCAGACACAGATGCAGACGCAGACACAGATGCAGATGCAGACACAGATGCAGACGCAGACACAGATGCAGACGCAGATGCAGACACAGATGAAGACGCAGACACAGATGCAGACGCAGATGCAGACACAGATGCAGACGCAGACACAGATGCAGACGCAGACGCAGATGCAGACGCAGACACAGATGCAGACGCAGACACAGATGCAGACGCAGACACAGATGCAGACGCAGATGCAGACACAGATGCAGATGCAGACACAGATGCAGACGCAGACACAGATGCAGACACAGACGCAGACACAGATGCAGACGCAGATGCAGACAGAGGCGCAGACACAGATGCAGACAGACGCAGACACAGGCGCAGATGCAGATGCAGATGCAGACACAGATGCAGACACAGATGCAGACGCAGACACAGATGCAGACGCAGATGCAGACACAGATGCAGACGCAGACACAGATGCAGACACAGACGCAGACACAGATGCAGACACAGATGCAGACACAGATGCAGACACAGATGCAGACGCAGACACAGATGCAGACGCAGACACAGATGCAGACACAGACGCAGACACAGATGCAGACGCAGACACAGATGCAGACGCAGATGCAGACACAGATGCAGACGCAGACACAGATGCAGACGCAGATGCAGATGCAGACGCAGATGCAGACACAGATGCAGACGCAGACACAGATGCAGACGCAGACACAGATGCAGACGCAGATGCAGACACAGATGCAGACGCAGACACAGATGCAGACGCAGATGCAGACACAGATGCAGACGCAGACACAGATGCAGACGCAGACACAGATGCAGATGCAGATGCAGACGCAGATGCAGACACAGATGCAGACGCAGACACAGATGCAGACGCAGACACAGATGCAGACGCAGATGCAGACGCAGACACAGATGCAGACACAGACGCAGACACAGATGCAGACGCAGACACAGATGCAGACGCAGATGCAGACACAGATGCAGACGCAGACACAGATGCAGACACAGACGCAGACGCAGACACAGATGCAGACGCAGACACAGATGCAGACACAGATGCAGACGCAGACACAGATGCAGACACAGACGCAGACACAGATGCAGACGCAGACACAGATGCAGACGCAGATGCAGACACAGATGCAGACGCAGACACAGATGCAGACACAGATGCAGACAGAGGCGCAGACACAGATGCAGACAGACGCAGACACAGACGCAGATGCAGACACAGATGCAGACGCAGATGCAAACGCAGACACAGATGCAGACACAGATGCAGACAGAGGCGCAGACACAGATGCAGACAGACGCAGACACAGACGCAGACACAGATGCAGACGCAGATGCAGACAGAGGCGCAGACACAGATGCAGACAGACGCAGACACAGGCGCAGATGCAGATGCAGACGCAGACACAGATGCAGACGCAGACAGACGCAGATGCAGACGCAGAAGCAGATGCAGACACAGATGCAGACACAGATGCAGACGCAGACACAGGCGCAGACACAGGCGCAGACGCAGATGCAGACGCAGATGCAGACAGATGCGCAGACACAGATGCAGACGCAGACAGACGCAGACACAGGCGCAGATGCAGATGCATATGCACACGCAGACTCAGGTGCAGACGCAGATGCAGACACAGACGCAGACGCAGATGCAGACACAGACGCAGACGCAGACGCAGACACAGACGCAGACGCAGACGCAGACGCAGACACAGATGCAGAGACAGTCAGACACAGACACAGTCAGACGGAGTCAGATTAATCACAAAACACAAAACAAACTGAAAAAAACAACAACCAGCGAGCAAACTTCCCAAAAAAACCCTCAACACAACAACAAAAGAAACACAATCGAGACACAACTGACTTAAACTAAAAGTCCCATTTTAGTCCAGAGTCAAATGTTTCCATAAATGAAGTGCAAATGTAATTTTTCCCATTTGTCTGACGTCTGCAATTATGTCTCAGGATCGTGTCATCCATTTCTGTTTAAAGGCCGACTGTCCACTGTCCACTGTGCACTGTCCACTGTCCACTTTGCACTGTCCACTGTGCACTGTCCACTGTCCACTGTGCACTGTCCACTGTCCACTGTCCACTGTCCACTGTGCACTGTCCACTTTGCACTGTGCACTGTCCACTTTGCACTGTGCACTGTCCACTGTCCACTGTGCACTGTCCACTTTGCACTGTGCACTGTCCACTGTCCACTGTGCACTGTCCACTGTCCACTGTGCACTGTCCACTGTCCACTGTCCACTGTGCACTGTGCACTGTCCACTTTGCACTGTGCACTGTCCACTGTGCACTGTCCACTGTCCACTGTGCACTGTCCACTTTGCACTGTGCACTGTCCACTGTGCACTGTCCACTGTCCACTGTGCACTGTCCACTTTGCACTGTGCACTGTCCACTGTGCACTGTCCACTGTCCACTGTCCCTTTGCATGGTCTGGTATTAAAATAGTCTATAGTGCGTTTGTACCCTCCAGTGTAAAAGTGGCATGGTGCACCGTTAATTGAGATTTGGGAACGCTGTGCGGGTCAGATGTGTAGAACAGGATCATAAATGCCGCTGTCTGCACTTGTATAAATAGCTTTATATCGCTGCTGCGTCTCTTTGAAGTGACAGATCTGATAAATCTGGTCTGTTCACATGTGTTCGCCTCATTGTCTCTGACGCTGAACATGCAAAAGCCATTTCACAAACTCCTCGGTGTTTTCACAACTAATCGCTGTGAGAGGCTTCCACTGCGTTAGCGTCTCCGCGCAGCTGCACCTGCACACTGAGCAAACACACGCCGCACATGTGCAGAAACGAGTCTACATGTCCAATGTCTTCAGTTTAGAACCTTTAAACTCTTTTATAGTGCTGAATGCAGATTTTATTGCAGTTTGTCATTTGTTTGTCCCGCTCAAACAGGCTCTGTGTTTGATGTCTGACACGCTCAATAAACACTAACTGTCCAAAAGCCTTTTCTAAATGGAACAGAAACATCACCAGCTCCAGTTTATTTTTACAAACTTCTTTGAAGGAGGTGGAGCAAATGTCTTAAGAAAATATGTAAAACAATATTAAATAAATATTAAATGTTTGATTATGTTGTACCAATTGAGTGTATGTCATGTTTTCATCTGTTTTTGTAAAAAAAAATTCTATTTTTAATAGTTATTTATCTAGATTTTCCATTGCATGTTTCTGTTCTTCTTGTAACAACACATGAGTTCCTCACTGTGGGACAAATACAGTTTCCTTATCTTAAAGTGAAACATGTTCATCTTATTCTAAGTCTAACTTTGGTTTGAGTGACAGTACCTGTGGTCAGACTGAGGGGGGCAGAGCAGTACTCAAGAGTACTGATACTTCAAAATCACCCAAGCAAGAGTAATAAAAGTATTTGGGGACACTACTACTCAAGTAAGAGTAACTGTCTGAATGTAACATCCATGTACCTGAAGGAGCAGTGCAAGAAACTCAAATTATTTAACATTATCCACATGAAGCGTTTGTTTTTTTAGAGTTACTCACAGTGGGAAGAGCACTTTTACTCAAGTAAGAGTACTGTTACTTTAATAAAGCTTTTATTCAAGAAGGAGTAAAAGTCTGGTGCTGGAAAAGTACTCTGTGTCAGTGGTAAATATAAATCATAGCGGTAGCATGTGGCATATTGTGAAGTAATAATACAGTGCTGGTTCTAATCTCATGAAGAGATTCCAAACAGAACAGAATTCCTGAGTCAGACCATCATTTTTCTGGCAGTTGAAACATTATTTACACTTTACACATGCAGTAATCTGACTCGTCCACTAGTAGGTGCTGTTGTTTTAGCTTTGGCACAGGAAAGCTCAGTTTGATGGTTCAGAACGATAACAGTCTCACTATTGTTCAATCAAAGCCCTTTTCTTCATTTTATACCAAGATGTGCTGTAAAAAACATGAGAGACGTGTTAAATGACTGTGACAGTCAGTGACTTTTTGAAGTTTTTGTATATTGTCTCATCATTAGGGCCAATTTCCCCTAAAATGCCTGACTCAAATTGCTCCCAAAGTTGTAAGTGTGCTTTATAAATAATCCTTGATATTGATGATTTTAAGAAGAACCAAGCTTCCTGCAGTACTGCTCAGTGGCCTGTAGTGGCCACTAAAAGGCACAGTGACTTGGATCTATTTTTGAGCAATTCAAATATAGTTGTCACTTTAGATTTTATTGGTAAATCGCTGCTTGCCTTGATTGCCCTGACCATGTGACACTGCGAGTAAAGCTGCTGTTGAGAGATATTGAGATAAATGAGTGATGTTTAGTTTTTGTTGAGTTTTGACAATTTCAATTTCAAAACTGAAGCCAGTATAACTAAAAATGAGGATTAGACTATGAGTAAAAACTGATCCTTATTCCTCCCACAAGAGTTTATTTCATCAAAAACGCCTGGGATATAGCTTTATTTATATGTTTTACACGTCCAGGATAGTTCTCTTTTATCGGTTGACGAAAGGGTAAAACATAGATAACGTTCAATAGTACAACAAAGTCAGCATTTTAACAATATGTATTTAGTTTTATTTCAGCCGTCCCGCCTCTTTTACATCATTGACCTATCGAATGTGGCGATCTCTTCTGAAACGCAGCGTAGATGTTAAAAAAGAGACGTATACTGAGGGTGAAAGTGTGCAGGTTTTTTTTCCAGTGCTTCTATTTATATATAAGTTTGACACGCAGCGTTTTGCCTTTGTGTCTAAAGTTGCCATTTGAATCCGTAAATAGAACAGTGGCGGTTGAAAGGCAGCGATGACAGCGATGTGTTAAATACAGTGATGTTTGTTCCCGAGGGAAGTGAAGACACAGCTCTGTGGAGACACAGGATATGTCCACACGCCGTCACAATATCTGAAATATTATGGTATGGTATTGTCAAGTCTTATCAGCTGTCATAATACTATCGAATAATAATATTAATGATGATAAAATGCCTCATTTTGTTGCAGTAACAGCTACAGAAACACTCAGTTAACTACATAGACCATGATCCTTTGCTCCATTTCACTGAACTTGATCAGGACCTGCTTGTCTTTGTCTTGGGACTTGACCCGGACCTGCTTGTCTTTGTCTTGGGACTTGACCCGGACCTGCTTGTCTTTGTCTTGGGACTTGACCCGGACCTGCTTGTCTTTGTCTTGGGACTTGATCAGGACCTGCTTGTCTTTGTCTTGGGACTTGATCAGGACCTGCTTGTCTTTGTCTTGGAACTTGATCCGGACTTTCTTGTCTTTGTCTTGGGACTTGACCCGGCAGGACCTGCTTGTCTTTGTCTTGGGACTTTACCCGGCCGGACCTGCTTGTCTTTGTCTTAGGACTTGACCCGGACCTGCTAGTCTTTGCCTTGGGACTTGATCAGGACCTGCTTGTCTTTGTCTTGGGACTTGACCCGGACCTGCTTGTCTTTGCCTCGGGACTTGATCAGGACCTGCTTGTCTTTGTCTTGGGACTTGATCAGGACCTGCTTGTCTTTGTCTTGGGACTTGACCCGGACCTGCTTGTCTTTGCCTCGGGACTTGACTTGGACTAGACTTGAGACTTAATTGACACTTGCCAAACAATAATTTGGTCCCACCTCAGCTATGTTTGGACTAGCACGTCATAATAACATAAGACGATCTTTACACATAATGAACCATAAACAGAAATAACAAAATAAAGCCGTATAATAAGTCTGGGCGCTGAGAAAGCTTTTGACTCTGTTAGCTGGCCCTATCTATTTAAAGTGCTAAACAAATTTAAAATAGATGATTTCATAATACTAGGGGTGAGGCAGGGTTGTGCCTGGTCCCCTCTGTTGTTCGCCTTGTACTTGGAACCATTTACCCAATATATTTGACAATCTGAATCAATTCATGGTGTTTCAATTGACGGGACATAAACAGAACATAAAGTTTCCTGCTGTGCAGATGATGTCCAACTATATCTGACTAAGTCAGAAATCTCCAAACCCAAAGTGATGCATTTCCTCCGTGACATTGATCCAATGTCTGGATAAAAATTGAATCTACAAAAAACTGAAATTCTCACTTACTGGCGACCCACTCCGTCCCTTAGAAAGACTTACCCATTTAAATGACAGAAACAGAATCCTTCAAATACTTAGGCAATACAATTTTAGAGAAAAACTATTCTCCTCTATAAAGAAAGATCTCGAAAATGGAATCTTGTCCCATATTTAAGTCTAAGTCAAAGAATTGAAACTATACAAATTTATGTTTTGCCCAGATTTCTCTATCTATTTCAGACTCTCCCGATTTCCATCCCCGATCGGCTGTTTGATGATTGGAATAAAACAATCTCGAGATTTGTATGGCGAGGCAAAAAAACTCAAATCCCATTTAAAACTCTACAATTATCAAAAGAAAAGGGAGGCGGGGTTTGCCTTGTCTGAAATGCTACTTTATTTCAGCTCAAATCCGAGCGTTGCTGGTGTGACCCAGAATATGAAGATGAATGGAAAAATATTGAGTGTAATGTTGTGCCGGGGGTTCCTGTGCAGGCCTTCCAGGCAGATGACAAACGGTTGAGTCATTTGAAGGAAATTAAGAATCCATTGGTGAGAACTGTGCTTGCAACATGGAAGACACACAAACTGAACAAAGATGTCACAATCTTAAAATGGTTGGCACACCACCAAGGTTTACGACAAAATGGGACACAGAGGTGATTTAATATAAATTTAGTAAAGCAGTGGTTCCCAAAGTGTGGTACGAGTTTCATCTTTCTTTAAAGCTCATTTTTATCCACAGTGTTGTGATGTGTTTTGTAATCGTAGCAAAGTCTATGAATCCGCCTTGGCTCATGTGATTGTCACTTACCTGTTCAGAGGGAGCCCAGGACCCTCCTGCAGCAGGCGCTGTAGGAGTGGTCAAGCAAGTGACCAAGCAACACGACACGGAAACAGACAAGAGCTCAACTTACTTCATACTCATGATTTTGTCTCAAACTTTTCACACAATGTGCACCTTCAAGTACCTACAACCAAACCCTGACTATACGATCTTTATTATCATGAAATGCACATTTATGTAGAAATAGCAATTCAGAATCTTTGGTCGGGCGCCGGCTTTTCTGCAAAAATGAAAAGCAGGTTCATTTTAACACCCACAAACTGCCATAATAGTTTTACTTTGAAAACCTGCAGAAAAAAATATCCTGTTTACGACGGGTTTTAATCATGCCACAAAATAAATTGTTGCGTGTGAGTCATAACCCCTTTCATAACCTATGATCGTTAGCCCCTGACTCAACGTTTGACCGATTAGAAACAATATGGACAAAACTATTCATAACTTCATATTCATAAACATTTGAGGGCCATGTTGAGTTTTCAAACCTTCAATAGTGTTCACAAAAGCGTTTGGGCCTTAAAGCGCCCCCTGCAGGTCGGACGACTCGTTGAACTAACATGTAGATAAGATAAATATATTTTGAATTTTGCTAAAATTTATGAATATTTTATCACAGAACTGCACATTTTCAGGTTTATAATTGTACTTCCTGTTTGTAATTGATGACATCACACTAGGAAATTACCCAGCAAACACTGGGTAAAAGCTCATCTAATGTCACAATAAAGGAAAAGATATTAGAGCGACTTTATTTTGTTGAATTGATGTTTAGAAAGTCCAAAAATGTGTTTATTAAACCTTGACTGGAACGAGTGTCCCTGCTGTGATGTCACTTCCTGTCATTTTCAACAGATTTTTCAACTTTTTCTCCACAAATACCTGCTCGATTGGTGTAAAACTATCATGTAAATGTACAACAGATATAAACACACCAAATAAAGTCTAAATTTGAACATCGTAAAAACATGTCATAGGCACTTTAAGTACAAATGAATCTCACGTACAGAAGAATCCACGGCGAGTTCAGGTGAAGCAGACCGAATCTAACGAGCCAGGGGTTTGTATTGGCCGCGCTGTTGCTATGGCACCGACGTGACTCTCACTGTTAACGGAATTCAGGGAAAGGTCAACAATATCCAGAGGTGCGCTGAGGGGCCAGTCAAATCACACAAGAGCCAACAATAAACTTCAATTAGAAGTATAAAAGAAGTCGTCCAAATAGGTCTAATTAGGCTAAACGAGTAAATAACGGCCGACTTTATTGAAACAACTTCATTGATGGGTCAGAGGTTCCCAAACTTTTCAAGACGGGACCCCAAAACTACCATGCACCTGGCCCCGGGACCACCACATAATCGTTTCAGTCTGTAATCAAAAGCAGCTCTAATTGTATTCATTTGCGTACTTTAATATGTTGTTTTAGCTCATTTCACTCACTTTTCACTGCTATACATTAAAACAATGTCTATATTTTAGAACTATCTTTTTACCAGGTCGTCGCACGAACCCGAGCTCAGGACCTGAACCCCCAGTTTGGGAACCACTGGATTAGGTATGAATATACAGTGATTTATGTACAATTAGGTGTACAATTTCCAAAACAATAGGCTAGAGAATAGTACATTATACGTGCAGGTATTTTATTAAACACTTTAAAAAGGTCTCAATGTGTGTGTCGTCCTAATAAAAAAATCACTTTAAAGCGAAAAGCAACAAAAACATTTAGTCATAAAAAGTACAAACGGGAGATAAAGTACAGTTTCCTCCTAGTGGTGAGAACTTGAATTTGTTGAAGCTCCTCTTTACTCTTTACTGCTCTCAATAAGACATATCTCCTGCAGACATAAAACATAAACCATAAGCTCATACACAACAATAAAACAGCTAAATAATTATAGATTATGGTTAAATATGTATCGTAAATCTTTCTCTATATATTTACGGACAAACTTCACCAGGTCCTGCAATGTCAGAGACAAGCAGGGATTTCACAGTCGTATTATGGACGTACGATATTTAGAATAGTTCTGTTGTAGTCGCTTGGTAAAAGAAGCAGTGGAGACTACGTATCCCATGATCCTTTGCTCTGTTTCAGTCTAGTCAATTGTACAGAATAAATTGCCTCTTTAAATGTTGTGAGCCACCAAATAGTCACCACCTTTACGGGCAAAATTGTGTTTAAACGAATGAAAAGCAACGTCACCTGGAATTCAAGAGTTTAGGGCTCCAATTTATAACCACAGGTAAAACCCAGGAATGAAGAGGGACTTAGAAACCAAGAGAATAAAATACTGTGGTGAATTTATTACAGTAAAATGTAAAAACAAAAATCACAGTAAAATAATGTTCTATTAAAATGGGAATATTCTCAGCTAAAAGGCTAAAATCCATAAAAACAGGTTCAAAGGTGAATTGTGCAGATCAAGGGTCGTTATCGTAAAAGAGGTCCTTAAAGTCCAGTAACTGCCCAGCTTTGTGTGGCACACTCACCGCGCCCCTTAGTAATTGGTCTCTGTGGTCCCTCATCCCCTTCGGCAGATGGTGCCCCTGGATCGCCCGCGGCAACGTCTTTGCCTCCACGCTCGGCCCTGGTGCACTTTGCCTGTTTAAGCAGGTTATGTCACTACAGTTTTTCCCGTGCCCATCCCGTGCCCATCCTGTGCCCATCCCGTGCCCATCCTGTGCCCATCCCGTGCCCATCCTGTGTCCATCCCGTGCCCATCCTGTGTCCATCCCGTCCCCATCCTGTGTCCATCCCGTGCCCATCCCGTCCCCATCCCGTGCCCATCCCGTCCCCATCCTGTGTCCATCCCGTGCCCATCCCGTGCCCATCCCGTCCCCATCCCGTGCCCATCCCGTCCCCATCCTGTGTCCATCCCGTGCCCATCCCGTCCCCATCCCGTGCCCATCCCGTCCCCATCCTGTGTCCATCCCGTGCCCATCCCGTCCCCATCCCGTGCCCATCCCGTCCCCATCCTGTGCCCATCCCGTGCCCATCCCGTGCCCATCCCATGCCCATCCCCTGCCCATCCTGGCCTATTGCTCCCCTTTGACTCCAGTTAATTTTTTGTCCTGCTTTCGCTTCGTGCCGACTTTGGGGCTGGTGATCTCAGCCAATGTCCTTTGGCTCCGGGTGCAGTGGGCGTGGCCTGCGCTCAACCCTCGAATCGTTTTGCAGCCAGACACTTTGAAGCAGGAGAATCAGTTGAGTTGACTGACTCGTCCCCGAAGATGTGGATGTGAAGCTGGGACACGTCCCACACGGAGCGAGGCGGAGACGATGGTGACCTTGTGTTTGGGCGTGGCGGGTTTTGTTTAGGGCCAGCTCGGTGTTGAAATCTGTAAAACACAGACAGCAAAGACTCTTTACAATATCAAATGTTACAATCCGACACAAACACTAAAATCTACCAATACAAATTCAAACAATACAGTCAATACTAAAAGGTCAAACGTATTAAAAGTGCAAAATCTCCTCAGAATGAGACTGTGAGTGAGAATGTTCAGCGGAGCCAAGAGGAAGTCCAGAGCATGAGTCTGGGGGCTGGAGAGCGCCACCTATGGACAGAATAAACATGTATCCATGTATAATGCAGTCCATACAGTAATTATACCATCTAAATACTCTTTTTCCCCCTTTTTACACAGTCATATACTTGCTCCGGTATAAACATGAGGTCCTCACCAATTCCTACACTTGTCCCTGTTATAATAGTTTTATATGAACCAAATCCCGTTCTAAACTATGTCTCACAGATGACTGAATAAACCAGGTGGAACAAGGACTGAAAAGTGCAAGATGGCTGCTAAGCCGAGCTCCGTCGAGCTGCGGTTGGAAATATCCATTTAAATCACCCGTTCACCTGGAGATTACCCACATGGAGGTGGGAGCAGACAAAAGGAGAGTTTGACAGACGACAGGAAGATTGTGCAGGAGGAGCAGCGCTAAGAGCCGGAGAAAGAGATCTGAGCACGCTTTCTTGTCTTCTCTAAAATGTTATCTTTAAATGTGCCCAATTTGTTTTTCTCTGGCCCTGTTCGTGTCTTTGTCTCAGAACAAGTGAATTTAGACCTTTGTGCTAATGCATGTCCAATTTTCCCTTGTCAAATTAGTATAAACAAATAAATGCAAAACAAACATCATTTATAGAGCACTTCTCTGATTGGGCCATGTAACAATATAAGTCACAGTACAAACCACATTTAAAGTATTCATTCATCTGTCACTACATGTATTTTCAAAGTATTCTTCCACTTAACGAACCCAGTGTTTGTGAGTGTTTGATTGGCTGGAGAGACCCCCCCCCGCGCGCGCGCGGCCACCCTTCAGCTCGCGACGCCGCTCCGCACTGGCGCGTCGCGTTCTCCATCCGGGCCCGAGCCGCGCGCGGATTAGGAGCTCGTTATCCTCTTAGCGCTAAACGGCCGCACGTTCCCGCACGTTCCCGCACGCTCCCGCACCTCGTCGTCCTTCTCCGCGGCCGCTTCACTCTCGGACCGACAGAGGAGACCAACGTCGCGTCCCTTTTGACCGCGCGCCGTGCGTAATTTGGCTCTTCTCCATCCCCGCCGCGCCGCGCCGCGCCGCCCCCGTGCCGCGCCGCGCCGTGCGTAAAAGGCGCACCGACCCGCGGCTCTTTCACGGACAGTAATCCCACCAGTGTCACCCCCCGGGGAGCCGCCCCCCCCCCGGGGCGCGCGCTGTCTGGACGTGGATGGAGATTTGCGACGAGGAGCGCGTCTTTACTTCTGAGGGGGAAACTTTTGTCGGTAACGGAAGAAGTGACCGGTGCGTAAAAGCCGCACGGTGAACGATGAACTTTTGATTCCGTCTGAGGGGCTTAAAACGACCGGACCAATGGAAGCTGCGCGCGGCGGGCGGACCCTCCTGTACCTGCTGCTGTTTGCGTGCTGTTCCGCCGGCGCGAGCGCGAGCGTCGGCGCGCGGAGGTCCAGCGCGCGGAGATCCGGTGAGTCCGAGAGTCTGCCGCGGCCGAACGGAGCAAGTAACGGGAAATAACATGTGCCACAGTTAGAGTTGAGGGATGCACGTGTCTGTGATGTGGATCTACTGCACACGGGATGACGTTATTGTGCATCCGCGCGCGCTCAAAGCCCGTTTCTCACAAAGTATGTCAGGTTTAAAAATATACTTATGCTTCTGTTGGTCATTATTGGTGAGCGAGCCGCCGCTGACCTCTTTGCAGTGTTGATTTTTAGAACAGGCAGCAGATGTTTGCCATGTTCGAAGTGGGATGAAGTTCACTTGAAGTTCGCTTTTATTTTGCTTTTTCAATAGTTGTTGTACTTTATTGTGAAGTTAAATTCAAACGCGGCCCTCAGAAGAAAAGGTTGCGGGTTGGATTTCTGTGTTCTCCCTGCGTCTGGGTGAGTTTCCTCTCCCAGTCCTCTGAGATCGGTCCTCGGGTTCTCCTGGTTCTCCTGGTTCTCCTGTTTCTCCTCGATCTCCTCGATCTCCTGGTTCTCCTGGTTCTCCTGTTTCTCCTCGATCTCCTCGATCTCCTGGTTCTCCTGATTCTCCTGGTTCTTCTGGTTCTTCTGGTTCTCCTGGTTCTCCTGGTTCTCCTGGTTCTCCTCAATCTCCTCGTTCTCCTGGGTGAAGGATGGGTCAAATGCAGAGAATGATTGGGATTGATAACGTGTGCTGCGGTCCGGACCAGTAGCAAACTTAAAGGTTCTTTTCTGGCACTGGTGGAAAGGGGAAGGACGGGAATACAACCATTAAACATATATATATATTTATATAAAAAAGCCCTGTACTTTTGTGTTGTTTCGCGGCAGTTTAAACATAACAGTGGACTATAAAACGGGACTAAAATACATTGTAAAAGATGATATTTCCCTCTGGTTTTGGCTCTGGCCCAGTGTTCATGACCTCTTGACCTTTCATGTATATCCAAACTCTGTATATTCAAGCAGTTCAGAAATGCATTGAAACAGTCTAAAGAAAGAGGTTTGTAATATGTAAAAATAAACATAATGTAAGTGTCAATGTGGCAATCCCTCATTCGTGCAGGATATATAAGTCGTATTTTCCAGTCGTCTTTTAAATCTACTCCAGACATGAATCTTTTCGTAAAACGTGAACCAAAACAACACATTTGGAAACAAAGAAACACAAAGAAGCGTTCTGATTGGCTGAGGCGATTTCACACATGCCTCTGCTCCTTGGGGCGGTCCCATCCTCATCGTCTCGCCGCCGCTGTCTTCCTCCCTCCTCTCCTCTTCTCCTCCTCTCCTCTCCACCTCTCCTCCTCTCCTCCCTCCTCACCACTTCTCCTCCTCTATCTCTTCCTCTATGTCTCCTGCACACGGTGAAAGCAATAATGAATCGTCTTCTGATCAACATTGAGATTCAGTCATTCCTAATCATCAATAATGGGCTAATAATGGGCTGAAAATGGGCGAATGATGGGCTAATAATGGGCTAAAAATGGGCTAATAATGGGCTAATAATGGGCTAATAATGGGCTAATAATGGGCTTATAATGGGCTTATAATGGGAGAACAGTAGGCTAAAAATGGGCTAATAATGGGCTAGTAATGGGCTAATAATGGGCGAATAATGGGCTTATAATGGGCGAATAATAGGCTAAAAATGGGCTAAGAATGGGGGAATAATGGGCTAATAATGACCTAATAATGGGCTAGTAATGGGCGAATAATGGGCTAGTAATGGGCTAATAATGGGCTTATAATGGGCGAATAGTAGGCTAAAAATGGGCTAATAATGGGCTAGTAATGGGCCAATAATGGGCGAATAATGGGCTTATAATGGGCGAATAATAGGCTAAAAATGGGCTAAGAATGGGGGAATAATGGGCTAATAATGACCTAATAATGGGCTAGTAATGGGCGAATAATGGGCTAGTAATGGGCTAATAATGGGCTTATAATGGGCGAATAGTAGGCTAAAAATGGGCTAATAATGGGCTAATAATGGGCTTATAATGGGCTTATAATGGGCGAATAGTAGGCTAAAAATGGGCTAATAATGGGCTAGTAATGGGCTAATAATGGGCGAATAATGGGCTTATAATGTGCGAATAATAGGCTAAAAATGGGCTAAGAATGGGGGAATAATGGGCTAATAATGACCTAATAATGGGCTAGTAATGGGCGAATAATGGGCTAGTAATGGGCTAATAATGGGCTTATAATGGGCGAATAGTAGGCTAAAAATGGGCTAATAATGGGCTAGTAATGGGCTAATAATGGGCGAATAATGGGCTTATAATGGGCGAATAATAGGCTAATAATAGGCTAAAAATGGGCTAAGAATGGGGGAATAATAGGCTAATAATGACCTAATAATGGGCTAGTAATGGGCGAATAATGGGCTAATAATGGGCTAATAATGGGCAAATAATGGGTGAATAATAGGCTAATAATGGGCTAAAAATGGGCTAATAATGGGTGAATAATGGGCTTATAATGGGCTAATAAAGGGCTTGTAATGGGCTAGTAATGCGCAAATAATGGGCTAATAATGGGCTAATAAGATAAGATAATCCTTTAATGTCCACACAAGGGGAATAATGGGCTAGTAATGGGTTAGTAATGGGCTAATAGGGTCTTTTTGAGGGTCTACAGCTGTGGTTCCCATCTTGTTTTGTCTCCAGTGCCTCTCAGCCACATTTCCACTGGCCCTCGTCTCCAGACCGGGGTCGCTTTAAGAGTATTTTGGAAGGATTATGTGCCTGAAAGAACGTGTCTCTGTGCTCAGGCTCGAAGAAGTCCGCTGCGTGAGACACTGGCGTTACACAAACGTTATTCTTTTAATAAATGTAACTTAAATAGATCCTGAATTATATGTTTTTAATCGTGAGGCAGTAAACAAGAAACTAGACTTTGGAGAAATTGGACTGTTTCGTGTTAAACAGCAATTATTAAGTGTTTTTTATGTGCGCGGAATTCAAATCGAAAGCAGTATTTATCTGTCTTTGATTAGAAAAAAATCAATTAAAAATGGACAGAAAAATGGTGATAAATGAATTTGAGCCAGCCCTTCCCTTCCTCTCTTTTCTCTTTTCGTCCCCCGTCTCCCCCCGTCTCCTCCTCGACACTCTGAGACCTGAGGCTACAGTCGTCTCGTGTCGTGTGTGGTTTTTTTGGACATATTTCGAGGCCGGTTTGAGCAGGAGTGGAGCGTTGCCACCGGGGATTTGTGTCACTGCAGATCATCGTCCGCTTTCTGACCAGAGAGACACAGGTTTGCTCCCAATTCAGTGAAAGAGAAACACAAAGCAAAGTCCTGACATATCTCAACATTTATAACATTGAATCGATGGAGAAAGGATGACCCTAAATGCTCCTTATTCATTTCACTCTATGATACTTTTACAAAATTGCAGAAATTATTCTTTTTTCCTTTTAAAATTCCTCTACAAGCCTTGCATTATTATTACTGTCCTTTTTCAAAGACTTAACATATACAAGTCATGTCGTTCGCACTGAAATGAAGCAAAGGATCATGGTCTATGTAGTTTTCCTCTAACTGTGAAAGAAAAGCTGTTCTACAAACACTGAAGCTTTTGACCAGTTGGAGTTTTGTATGACGAGCCACCTATTAATTTATGCGCAAAATAACTGAGGAAATAAAATGTCTGTGGATTCAGTCGTGAACAAAAGTTTAGGATTGGACTGTCGCCTGATGCAGTCGATGAACAACTTGACTATTGTTCTACATCAGACTGATGAAAATGCCTCAAGTCACAGGAAATACAGCCAAAATTCCTTCTTAAAAAAATGTATTACTGGTGTCGACGAAGAAGGTCATCACACAAAAAAGTATTACACATGACTGACAATTCAATTTCTAATTTTCTCTGGTCTTGTTATTTTTTCCCCTGTGTTCTGATCCGTGTTCTATGTTATAAACTGCAGAAAAAAAGAGGAAAAGTGCCCTTGTTTTCACGATCATAAACAAGACAAGAGGCTTTGATGCCACAGAGTGTGGAGGCATTTAAAATGCTCATGTTTTATCTGTGTGTGTTTTCTTTATTGTTTTAACTCTGTAACTTGCTTGTTGCTTTTAGCCCCTGTTAGCACTTTGAGAATCCATTGGAATGTAAAGTGCATTACAAATAAAATGTATTATTATTTATTATTACATGTAGAAGAGGAACTAAAGTAAGAGACTGTTACTTCAAACTAAGGGGGCGTGCACGAGCGAGGGGGCGTGCACGAGCGAGGGGGCGTGTATGAGCGAGGGGGCATGTATGAGCGAGGGGGCGTGCATGAGCGAGGGGGCGTGTATGAGCGAGGGGGCGTACACGAGCGAGGGGGCGTGCATGAGCGAGGGGGCGTGCACGAGCGAGGGGGCGTGCATGAGCGAGGGGGCGTGTATGAGCGAGGGGGCGTGCACGAGCGAGGGGGCGTGCATGAGCGAGGGGGCGTGCACGAGCGAGGGGGCGTGCATGAGCGAGGGGGCGTGTATGAGCGAGGGGGCGTGCACGAGCGAGGGGCGTGTATGAGCGAGGGGGCGTGCACGAGCGAGGGGGCGTGTATGAGCGAGGGGGCATGTATGAGCGAGGGGGCGTGCATGAGCGAGGGGGCGTGTATGAGCGAGGGGGCGTGCACGAGCGAGGGGGCGTGCATGAGCGAGGGGGCGTGTATGAGCGAGGGGGCGTGCACGAGCGAGGGGGCGTGCATGAGCGAGGGGGCGTGCACGAGCGAGGGGGCGTGCATGAGCGAGGGGGCGTGTATGAGCGAGGGGGCGTGCACGAGCGAGGGGCGTGTATGAGCGAGGGGGCGTGCACGAGCGAGGGGGCGTGTATGAGCGAGGGGGCGTGCACGAGCGAGGGGGCGTGTATGAGCGAGGGGGCGTACACGAGCGAGGGGGCGTGTATGAGCGAGGGGGCGTGTATGAGCGAGGGGGCGTACATGAGCGAGGGGGCGTGTATGAGCGAGGGGGCGTGTATGAGCGAGGGGGCGTGTATGAGCGAGGGGGCGTGTATGAGCGAGGGGGCGTGTATGAGCGAGGGGGCGTGTATGAGCGAGGGGGCGTGCATGAGTGAGGGGGCGTGCATGAGCGAGGGGGCGTGTATGAGCGAGGGGGTGTGTATGAGCGAGGGGGCGTACACGAGCGAGGGGGCGTGTATGAGCGAGGGGGCGTGTATGAGCGAGGGGGCGTGTATGAGCGAGGGGGCGTACATGAGCGAGGGGGCGTGTATGAGCGAGGGGGCGTGTATGAGCGAGGGGGCGTGTATGAGCGAGGGGGCGTGTATGAGCGAGGGGGCGTGTATGAGCGAGGGGGCGTGTATGAGCGAGGGGGCGTGCATGAGCGAGGGGGCGTGCATGAGCGAGGGGGCGTGTATGAGCGAGGGGGCGTGCACGAGCGAGGGGCGTGTATGAGCGAGGGGGCGTGCACGAGCGAGGGGGCGTGTATGAGCGAGGGGGCATGTATGAGCGAGGGGGCGTGCATGAGCGAGGGGGCGTGTATGAGCGAGGGGGCGTGCACGAGCGAGGGGGCGTGCATGAGCGAGGGGGCGTGTATGAGCGAGGGGGCGTGCACGAGCGAGGGGGCGTGCATGAGCGAGGGGGCGTGCACGAGCGAGGGGGCGTGCATGAGCGAGGGGGCGTGTATGAGCGAGGGGGCGTGCACGAGCGAGGGGCGTGTATGAGCGAGGGGGCGTGCACGAGCGAGGGGGCGTGTATGAGCGAGGGGGCGTGCACGAGCGAGGGGGCGTGTATGAGCGAGGGGGCGTACACGAGCGAGGGGGCGTGTATGAGCGAGGGGGCGTGTATGAGCGAGGGGGCGTACATGAGCGAGGGGGCGTGTATGAGCGAGGGGGCGTGTATGAGCGAGGGGGCGTGTATGAGCGAGGGGGCGTGTATGAGCGAGGGGGCGTGTATGAGCGAGGGGGCGTGTATGAGCGAGGGGGCGTGCATGAGTGAGGGGGCGTGCATGAGCGAGGGGGCGTGTATGAGCGAGGGGGTGTGTATGAGCGAGGGGGCGTACACGAGCGAGGGGGCGTGTATGAGCGAGGGGGCGTGTATGAGCGAGGGGGCGTGTATGAGCGAGGGGGCGTACATGAGCGAGGGGGCGTGTATGAGCGAGGGGGCGTGTATGAGCGAGGGGGCGTGTATGAGCGAGGGGGCGTGTATGAGCGAGGGGGCGTGTATGAGCGAGGGGGCGTGTATGAGCGAGGGGGCGTGCATGAGTGAGGGGGCGTGCATGAGCGAGGGGGCGTGTATGAGCGAGGGGGTGTGTATGAGCGAGGGGGCGTGCACGAGCGAGGGGGTGTGTTAGACATTCGAAAGAAACAGAATCCACATTTAAAAGCACAGACAAGATTTGTGAGATTCTTTGCTTCTTTTACAAAATTGAGTGAAAACACGTCAGTTTTCACGCCACCTAAAAGTCGACTGAAAGATCCACGCTGCAGCAGCAGCGGCGGCAGCGGCGGCGGCAGCGGCGGCGGCAGCGGCGGCGGCAGCGGCGGCGGCAGCGGCGGCAGCAGCAGCAGCAGAAGCAGCAGCAGCATCAGCAGCAGCAGCAGAAGCAGCAGCAGCATCAGCAGCAGCAGCAGCAGCAGCAGCATCAGCAGCAGAAGCAGCAGCAGCATCAGCAGCAGCAGCAGCAGCAGCAGCAGCAGCATCAGCAGCAGAAGCAGCAGCCGCATCAGCAGCATCAGCAGCAGCAGCAGCAGCAGCAGCAGCAGCAGCAGAAGCAGCAGCAGCATCAGCAGCAGCAGCAGCAGCAGCAGCAGCATCAGCAGCAGCAGCAGCAGCAGCAGCAACAGCAGCAGCAGCAGCAACAGCAACAGCAGGAGCAGCAGCAGCAGCAGAAGCAGCAGCAGGAGCAGGAGCAGCAGCAGCATCAGCAGCAGCAGCAGCAACAGCAACAGCAGGAGCAGCAGCAGCAGCAGAAGCAGCAGCAGCAGCAGCAGCAGCAGCAGGAGCAGGAGCAGCAGCAGAAGCAGCAGCAGCAGCAGCAGCAGCAGCAGCAGCAGCATCAGCAGCAGAAGCAGCAGCAGCAGAAGCAGCAGCAGCAGCAGCAACAGCAGCAGCAGCAGAAGCAGCAGCAGCAGGAGCAGCAGCAGAAGCAGCAGCAGCAGCAGCAGCAGCAGCAGCAGCAGAAGCAGCAGCAGCAGCAGCAGCATCAGCATCAGCAGCAGCAGCAGCAGCAGCAGCAGCAGGAGCGAGGCTGGCTTCCCCCGCTCGGTCCACGCTCGGGGGACGAATGTGACGCGAGCGTGGAGCATTCGTGACCTTCAGCTCGCCGCACAAGAGCACACAAACACCACTTATGGTCTAAAGTCATCCAGCGAGTGAGCGGCGGAGCACTCAAAGAGCCCTCTGCACTCAGCCCCGGGATACACAGTGTGAGGAGGCCACCACCACAACCTGCTATAAACCTAATGCACGCAAACAAATACACCTTTTTGAGGGATTGAAGATTGAAGCTTTTGCATGAACATGGGACGTAAAAGCTGTACACGACATAGGCAAATCTACACAAGAATTAAATTGGACCTAAAACGCAGGCCTGAGGCACTCCTTTGGACGCAGCCAGAAAAGAGGAAGACGCCTCCGCCAGTTTCACGTGTCATGTAAGGCAAATTTGCTCAAATAAATGGAACTGGATTACTTTCCAAACAGATGACGCTGTGAATAATAGATGTCCAGACGTGTATTAGGAACGGCTTCTGAGATCGAGTTTGAAAGAGAAGCATGAATAGACTTTAAGTTGGACATAATGTAAAGTAATGTTCCAGTAATGTACAGCTTTTTACCTCTAAAGATCTCAAAAATAGTGTCATTTAAGGTTTTGCACGTGTTTTCTCTTTTATTTTGCATTTCAATTCTCTTTTATGCATCGACAAAATGAACATTATCTTTTGTTTAG
Source organism: Eucyclogobius newberryi (assembly GCF_026437365.1). Classification (NCBI taxonomy): domain Eukaryota; kingdom Metazoa; phylum Chordata; class Actinopteri; order Gobiiformes; family Gobiidae; genus Eucyclogobius; species Eucyclogobius newberryi. The sequence goes on along the minus strand of NW_027316278.1, from coordinate 7,051,522 downwards.
GCTATGGCGCAGTGTTGATACCTTTTTAAATTAATATGAGTTTAAACATTTGTCTTGGTTTACATTTTTATCTCCGAAAAATAAAAAGAACATAGCAACAGTTCAGACGGTTCTAAATAATGATCTATTCATTTATCAACGCAGACAGAACACAGTGTTCTTTGTGGCTTACACAATATACTAAAACTAAATATTCAATTTTATAAGAAAAAAATACTAAAGCTTCATTTTTTTTGGTTTAGTTAATTGTAAATAAATGCATTAATTTCTCTGTTCCAAGATAAAACTAAAATTGTCTTAAACACGGCTTGGATAAAATATATAGATAAAGATGAAGATTAAACTAGACGTTTCAGGACAGTGATTGCAGTGGGGATGAATGGAATGGACAAACATGTGCTCAATAGACACAAAAAATTAATTAATGCTATTATAATTTACATCTAAAGGCAAACGCAAAGAGGTTAAGCACAGAAATTCTATGTACCAAGCCTGTGTATCTGTGATGTGCCAATAATTCTCAGTGTTTTCTACGTCGCAGTTGTCAAATCGTTAAAACAATGAGCAGTGGTTTACAGTTTATGCACATTAACGTCTCGAATCAAGTAATGCAAACCCGGAAAGTGCTCCAATCAGCCAAAATGTGGATTCAAACGTTCATTTATCAACTCGGACAGTGTGATTACAGTTACAGAGCACGACGCATTGTCTGAGAGTAAATGTTCGCTTTTTGTGTCGACGTTAGCACCATTAGCATCGCAGAACCTTTAGCTGCAGAGGCTCAACAGCGACACAGGAAATAAAATCCAGTCCGTCGAACGTCAGACACATCAGAGACTGTTAAACCAGCAGCAAAAACATTTCCCATGATCCTCTCACATGTGACATACTGAATTTACAGGGTCAGAGTTACTTTGAAAAACCTGCATTCTTACTGTGAGCAGGGTCGCCTCTCCACAGATCTGACCTGTAAGCGGGCATGGAGGGGCCACTGCACTGATGGTCTCCATGGAGATATCATATACAGGACATTGAAGGGGTCAGTTCTAAGCAGACAAGCGCCTCCATCACAAAAGTGACACTGTGTTCCTTTAAAACCAACACAAACTGCTGCTGCTTCAGTCACAGCTGTTAAATGTCATGACATAACTTTGGAAACAATATTTATTTACACAACAATATGTACTTTATAATCCGGCCCGCCAAACATGCCAAGAAATATTAAAGAAATTGAAAAAAAGATTTTCCTTTTTTGCCCTCAGGCATCTGCACTTGTGTCCTTGATAAAGATGACATTAAATTAATTAAATAATAGATTCAATAGCCAATATTTGACAGAAAAGTGATATTTTATTTGATATTTAATTTTTTAGATATTTTTTTTTTTCACACCAATGATCGGCCCTCCGCTACTTGCCTGGAATCGAATATGGCCCTCGGAGGGAAATAATTGCCCACCCCTGATCTAAAGCCTGTCTTCTGTCCTCTAAGGGCCAGATTTAGTCCTGGTACTGACTCTCAAATGTGAATGAAACAGCCTGAAAAGTCTGTTATCGATGGTTAATTACACTGTATTGATCTGCTGTATTTAACTTCATTAACACGTTAGTGCTTTGTATTTAAAGGATCGCTGAACGTATTGAGACGAAATGAAAAGTCCCAAAGAGCTAAAGGTCTCCTCTGTGGGCTGTGTGAGGCTGTGTGAGTCTGTGCGAGGCTGCGTGTCTTCTTCTGCCCGGAGCACAGGCAGAAAGCAGCTCTGGTCCTCCTGCTCTGGGGAGGGAAGAAGGAGCTCAGACAGTTCATTTAGAAGAGCGCGTTTCATGGCGGTTCACACTAAGATAAGATAAGCACTGTCAGCACAGAGATCAGCGAGACAGGGAAACAGGGCAGCTCTGTGCAGGCTTCATAGTGACGAGCAGCTGCTGGGTGAAATGCATTGATCAGTTTTATATATATATATTTTGATCAGAATTGTAACTGTAGACGTGCAGAGGAGAAAGGACCTGTCCACTCACTGCCCAAAGAGTCGAAAGAGCTAGTAGCGTGTAGCCCGTCGCTACAAACACATCGAATGACACTGAACAGACCATAACAAACATTATCTTATTTAATATACCTCATTTAATATAACTTGCTTTATTCAGTGTTGTATTTGCACTGAATCCCCAAAGCAAGTTCCTCGCCTGTGAATTTAGTTCACTGACAGTGGCAATAAACCTTTTGTGATTCTGGAAAGGACTAAAAAGACCATTATCCGGGTTTGCCACATTTTAATTTTATTTTGGGGTTAAAGAGCTTTTTGTTTTTGTAAAAAATGTATTCAATCCACATCTAATTCAATATGTATATTTCATAGCAGTGTAGTGTCTCATGTTGTTACTCAGGCGCCTATAGAAACCTAGAGCTGTTTGTCCTTTCCCCTTCCACTCTGGTGTTCACAGTAACTACACTAACTACAAAAATACACCAAATACAAGAGGGAACTAAAAACACCTCATGTACGACTTATTTTGCTCAAATTAACTATATGTGGCAACATGGAAACTGAAGGTTGTTGTGCCCTCTGCACCTCTGTGATACCTTCTGCACCTCTGTGACGCCCTCTGCACCTCTGTGATGCCCTCTGCACCTCTGTGACGCCCTCTGCACCTCTGTGACGCCCTCTGCACCTCTGTGATGCCCTCTGCACCTCTGTGACGCCCTCTGCACCTCTGTGACGCCCTCTGCACCTCTGTGATGCCCTCTGCACCTCTGTGACGCCCTCTGCACCTCTGTGACGCCCTCTGCACCTCTGTGACGCCCTCTGCACCTCTGTGACGCCCTCTGCACCTCTGTGATGCCCTCTGCACCTCTGTGACGCCCTCTGCACCTCTGTGACGCCCTCTGCACCTCTGTGACGCCCTCTGCACCTCTGTGATACCCTCTGCACCTCTGTGACACTCTCTACACCTCTGTGATGCCCTTTGTTATGCCCTTTGCACCTCTGTGACGCCCTCTGCACCTCTGTGATGCCCTCTGCACCTCTGTGATGCCCCATCTGCACCTCTGTGATACCCTCTGCACCTCTGTGATGCCCTCTGCACCTCTGTGACGCCCTCTGCACCTCTGTGACGCCCTCTGCACCTCTGTGATGCCCTCTGCACCTCTGTGACGCCCTCTGCACCTCTGTGACGCCCTCTGCACCTCTGTGACGCCCTCTGCACCTCTGTGACGCCCTCTGCACCTCTGTGATACCCTCTGCACCTCTGTGACACCCTCTGCACCTCTGTGACGCCCTCTGCACCTCTGTGACGCCCTCTGCACCTCTGTGATACCCTCTGCACCTCTGTGACACCCTCTACACCTCTGTGATTCCCCTTACACCTCTGTGATACCCCCTGCACCTCTGTGACGCCCCCTCTGCACCTCTCTGACGCCCTCTGCACCTCTTTGACAACCTCTGCACCTCTGTGACGCCCTCTGCACCTCTGTGACACCCTCTGCACCTCTGTGACGCCCTCTGCACCTCTGTGACGCCCTCTGCACCTCTGTGATACCCTCTGCACCTCTGTGACACCCTCTACACCTCTGTGATTCCCCTTACACCTCTGTGATACCCCCTGCACCTCTGTGACGCCCCCTCTGCACCTCTCTGACGCCCTCTGCACCTCTTTGACAACCTCTGCACCTCTGTGACGCCCTCTGCACCTTTATGACGCCCTCTGCACCTCTATGACGCTCCCTCTGCACCTCTGTGACGCCCTCTGTGTTTTGTCTTGTGTCGTCAGAGCGCCTCAGCCCTCCTCTGGACATCCAGCTGGAGACTCTGAACTGCACCGCCTTCAGCGTCCGATGGAAGATGCCCCGGAGACACGTCAGCACCATCACCGGATACAAGGTACTCCACGTCTCAAACCTCACCAACACGCCCAAAAAACAAGGTCAGCCGGAGGCAAAAGAGCTCGCTTTTGAGTGTCCAGGCGCTCTAAGCTCCCCTGAAGCCCCCACCGTGTGAAGCAAAAGCATAAATGTCCCCATACATGAATTCGCGGTGGATCAGAACCAAAAGGCCATGATTATATTTGCTTTCACCCGTAGTTCAAGCGTACTCGCACAGTCTTTTCCGTGCGCCTTTTCCCAGACCATGCAGCTAATGCCTCCGAAAGCTTCTCATCCGGCGGAAACATGAGAAAAACAACATCTGAGTGGGGTGCTATTTGTGGCCCCACATATTTATTACCGGCGCTCTTTGAAGAAACACAGACATTTCTGAAACCAGACGAGCGCCGCGCGGCAAATCAAATTTCCTCCACTTTTCTCCGCCTCCGCCGCTCCCCGTGTTAGCTTTAAAAGCGCTTGTTAACCTTCGGCGTCTGGCGTCATGTCCTTGATATTTCAGCGGTTTGTGGGTTTGATGGAAGGCCGTCACTCCGATGGCGACGAGGCTGGTAAAGTGCGTCAGAACGTGGACATAAATCTGGCTTTAGTGCCCCGTGTCCCGGCGGTCGACAACCTTTGGACACTGCCTTGTAGCTTTTGTGTTGGGCGTAAGATTAATTGCAATTGAGACAGTATCGCAATTTGAACGGTCACTATAGACATTTTCGCGATAATACATTATAAAGTGTGATATAATTGTTATGTTATAAATAAGTAATGCAAACCCGGAAAGTGCTCCAATCAGCCAAAATGCGGATTCAAACAAGTGAATTTATCAACAGTACAGTGTGATTACAGTTACAGATTATGAAGCATTGTCTGGAGTAAATGTTTTCTTTTTTTTGTGTCGACGCTAGCATCATTAGCATCGCAGAACCTTGACGGCAGAGGCTCAACAGCGGCGACACAGGAAATAAAATCCAGTCCATCGAACTTCAGATACATCAGAGAATCAACCATCATCTCACATTTGACACATCAGTTCAGGACCTCATCCACAACAATAAGACCCTCAGAATCTCTCTATAACGAGCTCTAGAAACACTGGAGACACAAGAGCTGATGATTTGGGACGGTCTAAGTCAATTCAAAAACATCTGACTTATGGCTCTGCTCCTCCTTCACTCAACAACTTTGTGAACTTTAGATCTAGGGAGGGCAGAGTGACCAGAGTGGCCAGAGTGACCAGAGTGACCAGAGGTGTGATGAGGGCAGACTGCTAAGATTAATTGCAATTGAGACAGAATCGCAATTTGAATGGTCACTATAGACATTTTTGCGATATATTGTTACCTTAAATCGTGATCTCTCCGGTCTCTGAAGGCTGTGGGTGTGGTACAGCTGAGATTTAAATATGTTTTCTGCTGTTTTCCTTGCTAAAATACACACAACACGGCAGGACAGTGTTTAGCGGCGTCTCTCTTTATTTTCACGTGTTTTTCCACTCACTTCCAGTGCGTCGATCCAAATCGCTGTACGGAAACGATTCAAACAGGAACCACTTAAATATACATATGCAACTGAATAAATGTACCCAAAATAAAATAAGTGCAACACAAAGACACACTCAAATCAATATAAATATACAAATTCCCCAAATAAATGTAAATAGTAATGTAAAATATATTAAATAGAAATGAATGTTAAATAAAATCATATATTACATTACTTAAAATACCACAATATACAATAATATTGCAACTACTTCATTCTAGTTCCATTTTTCATAAAAAAATTTTCATGGACAATATCCTAATAAAACAAGAGCGGCAGTGATTGATAGCAGAAAAGAATCAGTAGTTAGCATCATTCAAAACTCCGGATCTGATTTCACCGTCTGAACAAACTGGGAAAAACGTAACTAGTTCATTTGAAAGTGTCTCCACGCGTATCGATCACTTTCCCGATGCATTCTGGGCTTCCTAATCGTTCGCCAAGTTGAGTTTGTAAGTGCTTTTCAGTTTTGCTGTCGCGGCAAAGCTAACAACACCTAGCATGCTAACGGCGCGCTTCCTGCCTCACGGAGAAGAAAGCGCGCTTAGATTCGGACTGCACACTGCGGAGTCATTTTCAACCTAACAGATACTTTTACAATAATGTACTGGGGCCGAACAGATTTGAAAAGAAAACAAACAAACTGGTACTAACCCTTTAATAAGTTGTTAATTCTTTGATGCTCCTCAGCTCAAATGCTAATAAACTACAACTGTCCTGCCGTGTTGTGTGTATTTTAGCAAGGAAAACAGGAGAAAACACACTTAAAATCTTCTCATTGAAACAAGGAACAATGTACACATGATAAATATTGAGGCCTTCAAAAATTCTGTTCCAGTTTAATTTAGTCGATGTATTAATTATTGCGAATTATTGCAAAATCTCTGCTTTTTATGTTTCAATATCTTGCTACTTCTGTTATTTAGACGCCTGCAAACTCTTGAGCTTTAGCACTTCTTTTCTCTCTATTTCTTTTCATTTTCTAAACATACAACAACAAAGCATGTGTCAGTGTTCAGTCTCCAACGTTGATGCGTTTGGATCGTGTAAAAATGTGCACTTTCGACCACTTTTAAAACCGCAAATCTAGAGACATGTCACAAAAGTGGTCGGCCCTTTAGCTTACAACGTGGCACAGTTACTTGTGCGAAGTCTTGATGAATGTGAACTTCTCTGAGCAGTTTTTAAATACCATACACGCTTCCTCCATGAGCAGTATATTGTACAGTCTCTTACTTGAGCAAAAGTCTCGGTTCTCTTGATTTGGACAGAACAGATATTGTGCATTATTTGATATTGTCTCTTACTTGAGTCCTTTCTTGAACCACTACCTGTAGGTAAATACCCACCTCTGACAACCGTCTTGGTCAACAGATTTGACGTTTGTTCCTCTTGTGTAGCTCTTTCGAGGACCCTGTCGTCGTCGTCGTCCCTCGTGGTCCACACTTGTTAGGTGTTTTCCGTCTTTCTTTTGCCAGTGTGTGTGGTGCTTGGACCATATGTGCTGTAAGAGGATTACACAGTGACTGAGCTGGCCCGGGACTCTCTGATGGACATGTACGTTCGGGGGAAGTCCATCGTTCTATCAGCTCATAACGTTTCCTCGTAATGTCGACCGTGCTGTGTCCAGGGTCATTCGTCTCACTGTCGTGGGACTGGTCAGATGTGTGTTCGTTTTAAAGGTCTCTTCTCTGACACATCTGACTTTAAAGCCACTCACACGTGGTCATAAAAGTACACTCTCCATCGAGATGTTGTTGACAGCGTGACAATACACTATTTATTATTAGAATTATAGACATGGAGATGGAGGAGTTTATTTATTATTATTGACATTACAGTCCCACAGAGAAATGGAATCTCTTTTTCAGGGGAGGAGCCTATTGTAGGTCCAACCTTTTTTATATGTAGGCGAAACCGGGACAAACGGAGGAGGCCTACGCAGTCACAACTGTGTAACTCTACACAGAAGCCCTGTTTCCACTGGCCCAGAGCGGGTCACTTTGGACCCCCATCGTCTCTGGACTCTTCTGTTAATGGCGGTCTGTGTTTGCATGTAGAGGGGCCTCGTGGGGGTCTGAGCAGCTGACATGACCTAAACATAACACATGTATCTTTCTTAAATACCTGAATTATACTTGTTCATCATAAGGTCAAGCTCAGCGACTCAGAAAAAGACGTTTAGTAAGTCCAAGTTTATGTTGCTGGGAGACGTGTCACGCGGCTAAAGCTAGAGTGAACAGAAAACAATCCGTTTTTTTGGGCATATATTTCACTTCCCTGCCCCTCTATGCCATGTTTTCACCTCTCTTTCTGTAAAGCACCGGCTGGATAACATTAGCATTATGCACTGGAGTGTTGCGTGTCGATAAACATGGAAAAGCTGATGCTAATGAGCGCTAACTTTGTTTTGCTAAGTTTGTCAGTATTTCTAGCAGTGGCGTGCGGTCAGGGCAATCAAGGCAAGCAGTGATTGACCACCAACATCTAAAATGACCATGTGTCACAACTAGATTTACTGTTTTCCCCTCACTTCTGCTGCTGAAGCTTGGCTGAAGTCTCTGTGCCTTTCAGTGTCCTCTACAGGCCGCTGAGCAGTACTGCAGGAAGCTTGGTCCTTCTTCTCCCGCAGCTGCTCAGTCTGAGGCCCGTTCATGCTCCGCCCTCTAACATGAGCTTTTAGAACCAGAGCGGACAGCAGCATGTGCAGAGGAGAAGAGAAGCAACAGCAGCGCCAAGTTTCAACAAACGGACTTAAAATCTATCTTTTAGAGACAAGTCTGTGTTTGTAGCTCAGGCTCTGTTCATGTTTCTAATGATTAGACTTTAGTTAGAAATACAGGCAGTATTTTTATAACATAGAGCGCTAATCATAACATAGAACGTGTAAGGAATTGATGGGTGATGTGAGCATATTTAGTTCTTTCAGTCTCTTTTACAGGAATGGAATATTTACTTTTTTATTTTCACCCATGACTGCATTGATTCTCACAGTTTAAGGAGTTTTTGTTTATAAGAGCTCTTCTATTGAGAGTGTTTTTCAAACTTCCTATAAGTGATCTGTTCTTTTCCTCTGTATCTACTTGCGTTGCAACAATGGAATTTCCCCATGTGTGGACAATAAAGGATTATCTTATCTTATCTTATCTTAATTACTAGACAAATTTAAATGTAAGTGCAGTAATATCACAACATCACTTTTTTCAGTTTTATTCTTAATCAGCATTTTTTTCTTTTTAGCATTTTACTTTAAAAACAAAATCCTCAATACTCACATTTTGCATATTCCCGTGATCATAAATAGCACTTTTCTGCTTTGTAGCGCTCACAAACCCAGTGTTCATTTTGTGGCAGGTTTTCTACACCGAGATGAGGAGCGGGCGTCCGGTGGGCTCGGCCTCTCTGATGGAGGTCCCTCTCAGTCTGGACATGCTGACCACAGTGAGTGCAAACACATCATCCCAGAGTCCCACTGTCCTTTTGTGTTCCTTTTACTCTTGAAGCATGTTTTATGGTTCACATCGCTGTCATTACCGGGCGTATTCACCATGAAACACGTTTATGTCTCCTCTGTTAGTATAAATAGACAAAATAGACACAAAACTGTAAATATAAATGCTACTTTTACATAAATCAAGTAACAGTTAGTTCCGGAAAGTTTATAAATCCGTTGAAAGTGACTCCGTGTTTTTTACACTTTAAACATTAATCAAATGGTGTTTTTATACATTTTTGTTTGTCAAGTATTCATTTCTGTGTTCTGTGTTGGATGAGTTTGGTTGCTAGGTAACCGTTATGGATCGAGTTATACAGCAGTGGTTCCCAAAGTGTGGGTCGGGATCCCTCGGGGGGTCGTGAGGCACGAGCTGTGGGTCGATATTGAAATAATGTGTTTAATGACATTTAATAGTCAAAATAACACAATAAGCCACTCAAATGAACACAAATTGACACAAATTAAAACTGAAATTTGAAATGTTATGCAGCTTGAAATGATTTCAGACGTGGTGGCTGAGTGGATGGCACATCTGCTATCAAAGCACACAGGCCAAAAAAATCCATTAAACAAATAAATAACGTAGATAATCTCAGACAGCAATTTCCCACATTGGTCATTATTTTGTGTGTCACGGCCTGAAATGTTGTGTCGCACTGCATCTGATATTATGAGACCATCAAACTGTAACGCTCCGAGAATTATACACAATGTGGAATATTAAATGTCATTAAGACATTGTATCAATCCCAAAATGATAGTATTATTAACTTTAAACTTCCATCTCAAATACTTCAATAAACTGTGATCGTTGTATTCAATCACATGTTCTGACTTACATGTGACTTACACGTGACTAACATGTGACTAACATGTGACTTACACGTGACTAACATGTGACTAACATGTGACTTACACGTGACTAACATGTGACTTACATGTGACTTACATGTGACTTACATGTGACTTACACGTGACTAACATGTGACTAACATGTGACTAACATGTGACTAACATGTGACTTACATGTGACTAACATGTGACTTACATGTGACTAACATGTGACTAACATGTGACTAACATGTGACTTACATGTGACTAACATGTGACTTACATGTGACTAACATGTGACTAACACGTGACTAACACGTGACTTACACATGACTAACATGTGACTTACATGTGACTAACATGTGACTAACACGTGACTAACACGTGACTTACACATGACTAACATGTGACTTACATGTGACTAACATGTGACTAACACGTGACTAACACGTGACTTACACATGACTAACACGTGACTTACATGTGACTAACATGTGACTAACATGTGACTTGCGTGTGACTAACATGTGACTAACATGTGACTTGCGTGTGACTAACATGTGACTAACATGTGACTTACATGTGACTAACATGTGACTAACATGTGACTAACATGTGACTTGCGTGTGACTTACATGTGACTAACGTGTGACTTGCGTGTGACTAACATGTGACTAACATGTGACTTGCGTGTGACTAACATGTGACTAACATGTGACTTGCGTGTGACTAACATGTGACTAACATGTGACTTGCGTGTGACTAACATGTGACTAACATGTGACTTACATGTGACTAACATGTGACTAACATGTGACTAACATGTGACTTACATGTGACTAACATGTGACTTGCGTGTGACTAACATGTGACTAACATGTGACTTGCGTGTGACTAACATGTGACTAACATGTGACTTACATGTGACTAACATGTGACTAACATGTGACTAACATGTGACTAACATGTGACTTGCGTGTGACTTACATGTGACTAACATGTGACTTGCGTGTGACTAACATGTGACTAACATGTGACTTACATGTGACTAACATGTGACTAACATGTGACTAACATGTGACTAACATGTGACTTGCGTGTGACTAACATGTGACTGTCTTCCAGGGCCAGTTTGATGGACAGGCCAGTTTTGTAAGTCTTCATTTTCAGAGTACATTACAAATGTTGTAATTCCTGCCATGTGTTGTTCCTCTAAACTCCGCCCTCTTCCCATCAGGATGTTGCCGTGGGAAACCTAAAGATCAACACAAAGTATCGGGTCAGCGTGGGGGCGTACGGCTGGGCAGGGGAAGGGCGCCCGAGTGTGCCCCGGGACGTCAGCACTGCGTCACACGGTCAGAATACATTGTTATATACTACTTATATACTACTACTTATATACTACTAGTTATATACTACTACTTATATACTACTACAATGTACTACTTATATAAACTTTTCCCTGTCTTGAACCCAACGTTTGTGCTGCAGACATGTGCATGCCCCCGGCTCCGCCCACCACTCCGGTGGTGATGGTCGTCTCTGACAATGAGCTGGCGTTGTCGTGGCAACAGGGGGAGAGTGAGGGGAGTGACCCGGTCCTTCACTTCCTGGTTGCATACATAAGGTACAATGAGTATTAAAACGTCATTACAGCCTCACGTACGTTGTAGTTCGAGGTTCATTGAAGATTGGTGCAGAAAGTGTGTCTTAGGTGACCCACACTGGCTTGTTTTAAGGGCCTAAAGCAGACACGCCCTGGTAGTGACTTCCAAAGGGGGCTCTCTTCAGCACCCGGCCCCGCCTAAGTTAAGGACAGCGGCACACCGGAGCCAGATGATTGGACAAGAGAGAACGCAGACTCAAAACCAAGATGGCAAGAGGCAGATAAATGCAGAAAAGAACTACTGTATTTTCCGGACTATAAGTCGCAACAGCCAAAAAATGCATAATAGAGAAGGAAAAAAACATATATAATTTGCACTGGAGTATGAAATGCGGTTGCAATTGTGAAAATGACAAATAATATCACATATAAGTCGCTCCGGAGTATAAGTATAAGTATATAAGTATAAATATAAGTCGCACCCCGGCCAAAATTATGAATAGAGGTGCGACTTATAGTCCAGAAAATACGGTATTCCTCTCCAAATGCTTCATCTTGCGATAAATCATCCAATTATGGCAACTTACGTGTTGAGCTGACATGATTTAGCAAAACAAAGCTAGTGCTAGTAGAAGTGGCTCATGGGCGAGAGCACTGGTCACCGTGTGAGAGTGTTAGTGGTCAGAGGGGCCCATGGCAGTGACAGCGCAACACTTTGAGAGACCTCGAAGGCACGGCAACGACGGCATGAGCCAACTGGAGCTGAGACTTGAACCTCTGAACATAGAATCCCCAGAGATGTATTTATATTATTTATTTATTACTATTCAGAAATCTATGTGTTAACCTTTTTAGCCAGGTAAAACCCATTGAGATCAGTGAAAAAGTAGCAGCACACAAATAAAAGCATTTACCGTATTTTCCGGACTATAAGTTGCACCTTTTTTCATCGTTTTGGCCGGGGTGCGACTTATACTTATATTTATACTTATATACTTGTACTTACACTCCGGAGAGACTTATATGTGATATTGTTTGTTATTTTCACACTTGCAGCCACATGTCATACTCCAGTGCGACTTATATCTGCTTTTTTCTTCTCTATTATGCATTTTTTGGCTGGTGCGACTTATAGTCCGAATGTGATCAGCTCAGCAAAGCTCCATTCTGATCTAAAATAACAAAAATGAAAATGAAAACGAAATAATCAATTCAACAGACTTGTTTGGTGTAATTGTTGCCGTAAAGTATTCTTATCCCTATATTTTTCTGCACATGTATTACACTCATCCAAAGGTCATGCTGTCTGTGTACATGTGGTACATGTATGACCCCAGCGTGACTCCGCCCTAAACGGCCCTCTCCTGCTGTCACGCACCGGGCTTTTGTCTCAGCTCTCTTGTAAAAGCTTCATTTTTGTCATTAAATGTGCTGAACATTTGACAGTTTCTCAGAACAAAGGTAAAAAAAAAAGAACCGTTTCCTCTTTTGTGCCACAAAAGCCACAGTCAGTTTAGTCACGCTGAGTCCTCACATTAGCCTTTCATTTATGTCCATAAAATAGGGCAAGAAGAGGAATAGAACAAGTGTTTTGATTAGTTATGATAATAATAATGTACTGGTTTTAAATACTATTTTCAGGGAAACTCAAAAACACTTTACATAGTTAGGACTTACTGTACGACAAGGACAAGATACACAAAAATAAGCTCTTGTGATATTTCAACATGCAGTCGCCTAGAAGTTCAGTTACAAATAAATAAGATAAAAACTACATTTCAACATCATGATTCAAATCCAATATTTTAATCTAAAAAAAGAAAAAAGAAAGAAAGAAAATATGTATTAATATAAACCTGTGTAATCATTATTTTCTTACAACGTTTCAATTAATTTAATTTGTTTTTTCAGTTCAAAATAAATGAGACAAAAACTATATTTTGACATCGTGATTAAAATCCAATATTTTAATAAAAAAAAAAAAAGGGAAAATATGTATTAATATAAACCTGTGTAATCATTATTTTCTTACAACTTTATATCGTATTTTTAATTTATTTTCAAGAAAGTCATTGCTGAATAACAGACAAAAGGTGAAAGGTCTTTTTTTTTTTTTTTTTTATCTTTTTGAGACAATCTGGCAGAACATCCAAAGAGAGAGAAAAGCACGTTTTCAGGACATTTATTCTGACGCTGCTCGAGACACTTTAACAAACCGTGACAAGGACAAAAGACGCTCTGTTTAGTCACAAACAAAAGTCTTCCTCTTCGTCCAGAGAAAAAGCCCCTCGTCTGAGACAAACGTAGCTCCAGGCTCTGCTCCTCCGTCGCCCCCGACAACACGTCACATCTCTGCACGGCAAAACGCAATATCTGTGACACGCCTCCATCTTTGAAACGCCTCTAGCACAACCCGCTTCATTCCAAGAAACTCGAAAAACAACCCGATATTTTCACTCAAACCGGTGGAATTTTGAAGTATTCTGACTCTACGGCGCGACGCATGATGATTCCTAATGATGGAACGTGTCGATTTTTTGTTTCTTTTTGCTTTTTTCTTATTTGTCTTTGTTCGCCGTGTCAGTTGAAGAGCGAAAAGTGCATGTTTAAGTCTGTGTTTTGAAATGCGTCGGCCTCGTGCGATTTTGTATATGATTTTGTCGTAGCAAATACGCAAACGGCCGTAAATAGCTTGAAACGAGTCAAATTTCAGACCTAACCAACTAATTCTGGATGAGTAAAAACGTATAATATTCTGAATTTGAGTTTTGCAGAGTAAAGGCTTGACGTGCCTCAGTTTGTGTCTCGCTTCTGTTAATAAAGGCGATTAAAGGGCCGAGACGGAGGCAGAATTATCCACAATGACAAACGTCTTTTCGATCATATTTGTGACTTATTGGAAGCTGTTGTCGACGGTGACGACGCTTGATGAAGTCAGAAATGCCTCGAGATCGTTTATAACTTGGTTAGTATTTCATTAGTGAGATTTGAAAATGTCATTCAAACATATTATGCAAAATCCACTATTAAGAGCTTTTAACCTGGTTTGGAGTGATTTATGCAGGAATCGAGACCCCATTGTCCCCCCAAAAATCCCTGTTTTCAGCTGACACAGGACAGTTTTCTCCAGGGACCTTTGTGTTGACCTTGGCGTGTGTGTTTTTTTGTCCCTTAGACCGGAGATGGACACGGAGTGGACGTACATCCGCGAGCCCATCCAGACAAGCTCCATGGTCCTGAGGGGCCTCCTCCCGGACACCGAGTACCAGTTTGTGGTGCGAGCGGTGAACGTGCACGGCATGAGTCCCCCCAGCAGCATCAACAGCCCCGTGCGCACGCCGGGTAAGCACAGTACCCCACACCCACACAGACACACAGGCACACACGCACACACACACATGCTCCCACACTCCCACACTCACACGCACGCACACACACACACACACACACGCTCCTACACTCACACATGCTCCTACACACGCACACACACACACACACACACACGGGCACACACACGCACAAACACACTCACACGCACGCACACACACACACACACACACACACACACACACACGGGCACACACTCCTACAGACACGCACACATGCTCCTACACTCACACGCACGCACACACACACACACACACACACACACGCTCCTACACTCACACATGCTCCTACACACGCACACACACACACACACACGGGCACACACACGCACAAACACACTCACACGCACGCACACACACACACCTACACACACACACACACACACACGGGCACACACTCCTACAGACACGCACACATGCTCCTACACTCACACGCACGCACACACACACACACACACACACGCTCCTACACTCACACATGCTCCTACACACGCACACACACACACACACACGGGCACACACACGCACAAACACACTCACACGCACGCACACACACACACCTACACACACACACACACACACACGGGCACACACTCCTACAGACACGCACACATGCTCCTACACTCACACTCACACGCACGCGCACGCGCACACACACACACACACAAACACACTCACACGCACGCGCACACACACACACACACACACACAAACACACTCACACGCACGCACACACACACACCTACACACACACACACACACACACGGGCACACACTCCTACAGACACGCACACATGCTCCTACACTCACACTCACACGCACGCGCACACACACACACACACACACACGCTCCTACACACACACACACATACACACACACACACACGCGCGCACACACACTCACACACACACACACACGCGCGCACTCACTCACACACACACACACACACACACACGCGCGCACTCACTCACACACACACACACACACACACACACACACGCACACACACACGCTCCTACACACACACTCACACACACACACACACGCGCGCACTCACTCACACACACACACACACACACACATGCATACACACAGACAGACAGCCATATTGTTCCCTCTAAATGTATCATGGGTTCATCAGTGCTCTTTTAGCGGCCTTGGCTAAATGACAGTGGCGCCCCCTGCCGCCCCCTGCCGCCACTGCCGGTAACACAGCCTAATATTGCGCTTTATTCTAGACGGCGCGGGCAATAGTCCACTCTCTTAGACAGACAGACGGTCAGATGGATTCGTCATTGATCTCAAAGCAAAGCCGGCACAAAACAAAAAAAGTATAATTTAAATTTGACAGAGGTGTTGTAGCTTCAGGGGCGGATGACGTTCTCCTGACCAAAGACACGCCCACCTTCTGCTGTGGGCGTGTGCGCGCTCGACTCAAGGGTTCATCGGGAATGTGGAGGAAAGTGCGCAGCTGAGGAACATTGCGATAATAATACTGTATAATAATGATAATATAGGTTTGAGTGCCAAGGTGCCGGGCGGCTCGGGGTCAGCGTCATACTTACGGAGCTCTTTGCAGCTGGAGCTTAAGTCAGAACTTACAAAAAACACGAAACTGAAAAACCGGCTTAAAGAAAATCCACAGTGTAAACAATAAACCTCCTTGGGACGTGTGCGTTCTTATTTATGCATTTGTATGTGTGTTGTCTCTTGTCTTGTCTTGTCTTGTATTGTTCGTATAGTGCCAAACCCTTGTTAAAGCGCCCCCTACAGGTCGGACGACTCATTGAGCTAAAATACAGTCGAGATAAATATATTTAGCTAAAAAATGATAAAAATGTAATCACAGGATAGCACATTTTTTAAAAAGCTTTATAATTTCACTTCCTGTTTGTACTTGATGACATCACACAAGGAAATTACCCAGCAAACACTGCGCAAACTCATCTAATGTCACAATTTTTTTTTAATTCGACAAACAAAAATATGTGACTTTGTTTTGTTGAATTCATGTTTAGAGTCAAAAAAGTTGTTTCTTTGTGTACATTCTGGAATAGAATGAGTGTCCCTGGTGTGATGTCACTTCCTGTCATTTTCTACAGATTTTTCAACATTTTCTCCACAACTACCTGCTCGATCGTTGTAAAACTATAATTTATATGTACGACAGGTACAAATACACCAAATAAAGTCAAATTTAGAAAATCATAAAAACCTGTCATGGGCCCTTTAAGCTGTCTTAACGATGTAAGAGAATCAATGGCTCTCAACGTTTTGAAGTTAAACGACAGAAATTGTGGTATTTGGTGTTCTAGTAATCTGTTTTCACATGTCTTGTGTGTTTGATTGTATTTTATGTTGCCTTTGTACAGCACTTTGGACCATCGTGGTGTTTTTATATGTGCTTTATAAATACAATTTGACTTACTTACTTATTAACCAGGAATGTGGGCTGCTAATTAGCCTGTAGCTAGCTCCTGTAGCGCTTAGACTTAATCTAAAAAAGTTGCTATAATACGTTTTGAGCATGTAGAATGTGCGATGACGGTCAACCCTTCATCGTTAGTCTACTACACGTATCATCCTGTCACTGCCGCTTGTCACTGTGAAACGTGCCGATATGAAGGGGCGGGGCTTATCAGTGCCGCGCACCTGTTCCTATTACGAAGCGGTTTTAAGATCGATATTGCAGTTTACGACGAACCAAATGGTGTAAACTGATGATCCACTTATGCTATGAATACTATAAGTACCTTTAAGATATAAGGCGCACTGAAAATGCAGCAAAGGATCATGGTCTATGTATTTTTGCAGGTTTAACCGAAAGGCACGTGTAGTTTGACATACTGCGCCGTCGTAATGTTTCGATTATCGCTGCATCCCGAGTCGCAAAGTCACGGTTTACACATTCAGCCTCCTCGAAGCCGCGCCCGTCTCTAGTTGGCACGCAAAGCCTCGGAGGACGTCGGCGTGGTTCACAGCGGGGGGCTCGGGAGTTGACCCTCGAAGCCTCATCAGACGGGATTAAGGCCGACCTTCGGACCCTCGCGCCGCCGCCCGACAAACCGTGACGCGATCGACTTCGTTTGCAACGCGCTACTCGCCAACGTAGCGGACGTCTTGCCGAACGAAAACTCCAAATACACCTCATCGTCGCGATTGTTGCCCCTTTTAGTGCCGGAGCCGTTCTAAACGCCCGGAGACGCTGCGGTGTGGATTTGGGGGGGATTGTTACGCAACAGAAGATTAGCCGCTACGGGATTTTGGGCGCGCTCCCTCCCCGTATTGTCCGTATTTAGGATTTAACGTTATTAGGTTCTGCTAATTAGGATCCCAGATGGCTAACAGGTTTATTCTGCATCTTATTGTCATTACAGGGGATCAACGTTGTAAATAATGTTAATCCGAGACAGAAAATGTTGCTCTGTTTCCATGATATCGGTTCAGTCGATATCCTGCCTGGTTCTTCTTTTAGTTGGATAAAATGAGCAAACTTTTATTTGTAGGAGAATAGAAGCCTCGGATTAAAATAAACACATTAAATCAAGATAAATAAATGCCGTATTTTCCGGAGTATAAGTCGCACCAGCCAAAAAATGCATCATAGAGAAGAAAAAAACATTTATAAGTCGCACTGGAGTATAAGTCGCATTTTTTGGGGTAAATGTATTTGATAAAATCCAAGACCAAGAACAGACATTTCATCTTGAAATGCAGTTTAAAATAATAACAGATGAGAGAACATGGTGAATAGGTGTACGTATGCTAACGCTAACACCTTCAGCTACATGACGTATGCTAACGCTAACACCTTCAGCTACATGACGTATGCTAACGCTAACACCTTCAGCTACATGACGTATGCTAACGCTAACACCTTCAGCTACATGACGTATGCTAACGCTAACACCTTCAGCTACATGAGGCACAGACAGAACTGTGGTAAGTGTCTGGTATGTTAACGTAGCATATGAACAGTTATTCAGATAACTATAGCATAAAGAACATGCTAACAAGTTTAACAAAGCATCAGTTTTACCCCAAATCACTAAATCCATTGAATTCTTCTTCCTCTGTGTCACTTCTAAACAACTCCACAAACTCCAGAGGAAGAGGAAGTGCAGAGTCTTCTTCTGCGTCAACTAGAGCCTAGAGCGCCCTCTTGTGGTTGTCAGTGTGAAAATAACAAATAACATCACATATAAGTCACTCTGGAGTATAAGTCGCACCCCGGCCAAAACTATGCAAAAAGGTGCGACTTATAGTCCAGAAAATACGGTTAAAAATGGACTTACATTGAACACACACTGTGCAAGTAAAAAATATATACAGCCACAACACTATTATGTACAATAAGTGGCTCTGACGGTGGTAATGTACAGGGCAGGTAAAGTGCATTTAACGATTATGTTCAATACGCGACTACGATTATGAAACATCACATAACGCTGAAAGAATATCGTCTGGGCCAGAATCTCTCGTTTGAACTGTTCTTTTTGCAAAGCTGTGGTAGTTACCTGCAGATTACTCCCATGTAAGTTATAAAACAGGTTATAAAACGAGCAGATGTGACACATTAGTCTCTAAAACGCGCCGGTTACACGCTCTAAACCTGCGTTCAGTCTTCTTACAGTATTTACTTTCGTCAGAAGGACCTCTGCTGTGTGTTTGGGGATCGCTGAAGATGTTTCCCGTCCTCTGCTCGTCGGTCTGCGGCGGCGATTGTGCGTCCGCGCCGTCCTTTCTGCACCCGTACATTCGGCGCTTATCCACTTATTCCCCGACACCTAATTATTTGAGAGCTGTCATTCAGAGCGGCGGGACATCTTTTTCGACATCGCGCTTCGGTACATCTGCCTTTCCCCCCCCCCCGTCATTTGAATCATCCTTAATGTCAGCCGCTCGCTCTCGCCGATGTCGTTCCGCTGTGCAGACGCGTTAAAGGACATGCAAATTGAGCTTTTAGCCCCGTTATAACATTGTTCCCTCATCAAGAACGTACACTGCACGCCGAGTCGCACATTACGCTTCATTCACGCTATTTTGATGAATCCCATTTGGAAATTACTCTCCCTCCGAGCGTCCACTCCGTTCTGAACTGTGATGTTATAGTTAGAGCTGTTTTTAAAGGGACGTGTGGCAGGTTGTTACGGTCTTCTGATTTTGACTGTATTTGGTGCGTTTATACCTGTTGTACACATTCATTACAGTTTTGCACCGATCGAGCAGGTATTTGTGGAGAAAACGTTGAAAAATCGGTAGAAAATGACAGGAAGTGACATCACACTCATTCCAGTCAAAGTTTATGCGGAATTTACACAAAGAAACACGTTTTTTGACTCTTTAAACATTGATTCAACGAAATAAAGTCGCTATATTTGTATTTGTCAAATAAAAATAATTGTGACTAGATGAGTTTTGGCCCAGTGTTCGTTGGGTAATTTCGTAGTGTGATGTCATCAATTATATTACAAACAGGAAGTGAAATTATAATTAGAGTTTTATTTGGATTCTGTTTGGTTTTGGAGCTTTGTGCAGATGTTTTATGTGGATTCTGTTTGGTTTCGGAGCTTTGTGCAGAGGTTCTCTCCCGTATATGAAGTGTTTGTGCTGTTCTGTGCAGGGCCGTCGGACGTGGGCAGTGCGGACTACGGCCTCTATAACACGGACCTGGGCCCAGACGAGGACAGCTTTGATGTGGATGACTCGGATTATGATGTTTTCATTGAGGAGGTGGGTTCAACTTCCATCTGCCCTCCATCTCCAGCTTGTTCCCTATTGGACCTGGTTTTTGAGGCCTTAATCATGTTTGAATTCAATTTGAATTCAATGTAACTGTCCAGGGCGTCCTCCTCCCTGGTGGACACGCTCTCCTCATCAAACCGTTCAGTTTAGTTTACTTATTTCATGTCTCGCATCATTACAGAGGTGCCCAGCCTGCAGGGGAATGGTTATGATGACCTTTGTGGACCGAATCCCTTCATAAACCGTCCCATGTGTAAACCGTCCCACATGTAAACCGTCCCATATGTAAAGATTCCCATATGAAAACCGTCCCATATGTAAACCATCCCAAAATTAAACCGTCCCATACGTAAACCGTCCCATAAGTAAACCGTCCCATATGTAAAGAGTCCCATGTGTAAACTGTCCCATATGTAAACCGTCCCATATATAAACCATCCCAAAATGAAACCGTCCCATACGTAAACCGTCCCATAAGTAAACCGTCCCATATGTAAAGAGTCCCATGTGTAAACTGTCCCATATGTAAACCGTCCCATATATAAACCGTCCCATGTGTAAACCATCCCATATGTAAATAGTCCCATATGTAAACCGTCCCATATGTAAATAGTCCCATATGCAAACCGTCCCATATCACAGATCTCATGCAGATATTATGTCCCAATCCATGTCTCTGAACAGAGTGAGTTTAGGGGCCTTCTTTGTGCACATCTAAAAAGCCCCGTAGAGCTCGTGCTGCTCAATTATAGACAATATAATAATCACAATTATTTTTGTCATAATTGTTATCACGATTATTCAAATGATTATTCACTTTTAAAAGTGTTTTTCTTATTTTTTTTCAAACAAAACATGTGATGAAAATAAAGCCTGTGATAGAGAGCGTCCTGCGGGTCACGGAGAACATGCAGGACACAGCCATAAGCAGCAGCAGCCTGTCCTGCAGCGCCCCCTCTGCAGAGGAGGAGGGAGAGCCGTTATTGCTGTCAGTCATTATTAATCGTCACCGCTCTATTCATCTTTTTTTTGGATAATTGTCTGGTAATTGTCTAATAATTATAATTGACATTGGATGAATTGCACAGCCCTCTCTTCTCTTTTCTGTCCTCAGACCCTTACGTTGTCTTTTACTGTGTTTTTATTCTGATTGGTTCATTGTGACGTCGCTTTCAGTTGAATCCATTTCCTGGGATTCCGCGGGACAACAGGAAGTCCCAGCTGCGCTCCCGCTCCGGGCCTCCTTCGGGCCGAAACGTGGTGTACCGCATGAACCCGATTGCCCCGCCCAACGCCACCGCGCCCCCCGCCCGCTCCTCCCCCGCAGCCAGCGAGCCGGACTTCACAGACCTGATCTTTCCCACCACCCTTGAACCCACCACCACCTCTACGACCACACCTCCTCCCACCACCACAACCATGACGACCACCACCACCAGGTAAGAGCGGACGCACGGGTGGCTAATGCTAGCTTGTGACTGTGCTGGTATTTGAAAGTAAGAGCAAAGTTCACTTCAAATAAATGAGTTCTTTAGCTTCACATCTAGGCAAAGGTATCGATTGTATTTTGTATTTTTGTTCTGTAGGACCCGGTAACTTAACTCAGAGTATCAAATATTGGGTTTTTCCAGTAAATTCTTTGTGTGTAAAAATATATATATATATATATCAGTAAAAGCAGACTTCATAACTAACTTCATACCACAGAGAGACGTTTTCTGTATTGAAATATTGTAGAAAATCACTTTTATAAATCCACTGTGACATTTTCCGACAGGGATCCGCCCCCTGCCTGTCTCCATGGAGATTAACCTGCTCATGTTTTTCTGATTATGACTTGGTTTGGCGGGATAGAACCTGTGGCTTATATTTACGTATCGTTTCACATCAGTCGAGTGGCAGTTTGCAAATGACTGGCACATTTTCCCAACAGTTTAAACAACCATGTAACAAAATAATATGTCTGTTTGCCGTAACCCGACCGACCCGCTATGAAACTTGCCGACTGAAAAAAAATATATCAGCATTTTGTTGAAAAAACGTCAAAATCTTTTTTTTTTCAATTATTTCGCCGACTCACCGACCGGTCTTTCCTGAACAAATATTTTTTTCACGCTTGTAAACCTGTCTTTCATCTCAAAGAACTGATGACACACCGCGTAACACATGTGCGTCTTCATTTTCAGTCCTCCACATGCGTATATAACAAAACAGAACGCGCGCAGGAGTCGTTATATTGCCTTTTACAAGTTGGTTTACCCTTGTTGGCGCCACTGACCTGTCCATAGTAATGTCACCCTCTGTCAGGGTGTGAAATTTGACTACGCAAATGCCTTCCAGCAGCGTCATCACAACAAACATGGCGGCGCCCGTATCCCCCGCATGTTCCCCCGCTCGCCTTCGCTACCAAAATAAAGGATAGCGGCGTACAAAAGGTCGATTGAAATATCTTAAAATCGTGAGATTTAGTCTCCCTATCGGGTTGATCAAGACGTTTTCCGTCATTGACTGTTGAAGCCTGACCCCTGGTGGTCACTCCAAGTCAAAAAATGACAAAATTTTGACCTTTTTTTTGCCTTCAAAGTAAAAAAAATAAGAATTTGCCTACCGTCCGACCCACTTAAAAAATGTTGACTCGGGTTACAGCAAACAGACAATTTATTTGGGGTAGCCTTATCAGGTATTATTATGAGTCAAATCGTAATTGACATGGATTTGTTTACAGCGTGGTTGCTAGGCACAGTGACAGTTGTTGAACCCATGTCACATCTGTCGCACGTCCAACCAGGAAGTCAAAGTATGGACTAAATGGTCCAACTTTTGATGAATTAAAAATGTCGAGTACAATTTTAAATATAATCTTGTTCACAGTGTTTTAGTGAAATGTGTTCTCTAAACTTTCAAATGCACTTTAAGGTTCAAAGTTCATTTATTTGTCTAATTAGTAGAAATATAGTTTGGGGCCAGTGAGTCTGCAGCACCCAAACAGAGACACATAAGAGGCACTGGGGACGGGACGGGACGCAAATCAAACGGGACGAGGCACAAGATCGAGACATTTTAGTTTATTTAGTTCATATTTTTGTTGCAATTGAAGAATTTTCTTGTTTTTTTAGAACTACGGCTTCTCAAAAATGTCACTCACCAGCTTTTCATTCTTATTTCTCCCAGCCAAACGTAAAACCTGCGGTGACGAGATCGTTTTCCACACGTTTGTACAGTTGTGTTGTCATTTCCTCTGGTCAGATCATTGCGTCCTCGATTGGCAGATACACAGAGCTGCACATCTGACTGTGAGATGCGTCGCTTTCCCACAGACTTTATTGTCTTCAAGAAGCTATTTGTTGCTGGGGGACAAAAGCATAAAAACAAAGACAGGACAATACTGAAAAAAGCCTTTTAAAAGACAGTATTAGGTGAGAGTAAAGTTGAGCCTCAGTCTGTTGTTCTCTCCGTCTCAGATGGAAACAGAACATAATCAGTGAAGACGTGATGTTCAGGGTCAGAGGAGGCGTTTCTGGCTTTACTACTGCCTCTTTATGAATGAGTCCGACCTGGAACACTATGTGAACGTCTTAAATGTAAAGATATCAATTTGGAAGTTTACTTACAAAAAAAAATCAAAGGTTTTTCATATAAGAGGCATCAGCAAATCAATCTGTATGATCTGTCAAAATCTGAAGTGCAAGATGTGAAAGTTTAGTGTGTGTCACGACTTTGAGAAAACAGACATTGAAATTGCAATATTAATCCATTGGATGTAAATTGATTTAATAAAATGCTAAAACATCTTTTGGTGCAGATTGGACAGTTTGGTTGTTTCCACCTGGGTTGTCATAGTAACCGAAATAGTGCAGCATCACACTATGATCACTAAAACTGCAAAAGGTCTTATATGTATTTGACATTTTGATAAAGTTTTGCGCAAAATTTTAATACAACTTTTTCCTGCTTTTTTTCTGCCTTTTAAGAAAACTTGTTGTGCCTCAGACTCGGCTCAGGTCTGGTTTTGACTTGGCTTGAAACGAATGTTGTCAATAAATACAATATTTAAGGACATTGCGGAGGAGTTGGCCGAGCTGCAACGACAGCAGCGGGAATAAAAAGCCTTTGTGCGAAATGTAAAGAAACTAAGGACGTCAATAAAAGGAGCGGGCGTGGCCGGGGAACCTGCCTGTTTTATTCCGTAAACACAGTGCGCTACGTGTGACATCGTGTTCTTTTGTCCGCGTGCGGGACACATTAAAAAATCTTATTCAGGCATCATACCCCGCTATAGCGAACTGACCAAAAATAAATGAATACAATGTTATATAGTTTTAAATAGTCTTAAAAAGGTGAAAAACAGAACTGGTTCATTTGAAACTCTTTGCAACAGTCAAACCTAATACATTCCTGGCATTCTAATTCTTTACATTGCTTTTCACAACTTTCAAAGACCAGAACGAGTTTTGCCGTCACGTTCAAGCTAACAAACATTAGCATGCTAACAACGCACTTCCTGTTTCACAGAGAATAAAGCGCTACAGAGAAAGTCCTGTGCTCTCAGCAGTATTATCTGCACTGTGGCAAAACAGATTTAACTTTATTACCGTATTTTCCGGATTATAAGTTGTACCAGAGTATAAGTCGCACCAGACAAAAAATGCATAATAGAGAAGAAAAACAAATATAAGTTGCACTGGAGTAGGAAATGCGGTTGCAAGTGTGAAAATAACAAATAATATCACACATAAGTCGCTCCGGTGTATAAGTATATAAGTATAAATATAAGTCGCACCGCAGCCAAAACTATGAAAAAAGGTGCAACTTATAGTCCGGAAAATACGGTACTTAACTTATTACTAAAACATCCGGTACAGCTCCTTTAATGCCGTACTGTGGAACCTTTTAGGAACCGTGTTAACATCTCCACGGAGACATGCCGGTAGCTGACCCAGTGACAGAGTTTTCCTGTTCCTCCAGCACGCTGCCCCCCCCCACGGCCCCTCCCACGCTGTCGCCATGGCGAGGCGACGTGGCCCGAGTCTACGACCTGAGCTGTGACGACACGGTCTGCCCCCCCGACAGCTTCTGCCTCAGCGACTACGACGGTGGAGGCTCGCGCTGCCACTGCAACCTGGGCCGCCAGGGGGAAACGTGCAACAACGGTACTACTACTATGAATACTACTACTATGAATACTACTACTATGAATACTACCACTATGAATACTACTACTATGAATACTACTACTATGAATACTACTACTATGAATACTACCACTATGAATACTACCACTATGAATACTACTACTATGAATACTACTACTATGAATACTACTACTATGAATACTACCACTATGAATACTACCACTATGAATACTACCACTATGAATACTACCACTATGAATACTACCACTATGAATACTACTACTATGAATACTACTACTATGAATACTACTACTATGAATACTACTACTATGAATACTACCACTATGAATACTACTACTATGAATACTACTACTATGAATACTACTACTATGAATACTACCACTATGAATACTACCACTATGAATACTACCACTATGAATACTACTACTATGAATACTACTACTATGAATACTACTACTATGAATACTACCACTATGAATACTACCACTATGAATACTACCACTATGAATACTACCACTATGAATACTACCACTATGAATACTACTACTATGAATACTACTACTACCACTATGAATACTACCACTATGATTACTACCACTATGAATACTACCACTATGAATACTACTACTATGAACACTACCACTATGAATACTACTACTATGAATACTACTACTATGAATACCACCACTATGAATACTACTACTATGAATACTACCACTATGAATACTACTACTATGAATACTACCACTATGAATACTACTACTATGAATACTACCACTATGAATACTACTACTATGAATACTACCACTATGAATACTACTACTATGAATACTACTACTATAAATACTACCACTATGAATACTACTACTATGAATACTACTACTATGAATACTACCACTATGAATACTACTACTATGAATACTACCACTATGAATACTACCACTATGAATACTACTACTATGAATACTACTACTATGAATACTACCACTATGAATACTACTACTATGAATACTACCACTATGAATACTACTACTATGAATACTACTACTATGAATACTACCACTATGAATACTACTACTATGAATACTACTACTATGAATACTACCACTATGAATACTACTACTATGAATACTACTACTATGAATACTACCACTATGAATACTACTACTATGAATACTACTACTATGAATACTACCACTATGAATACTACTACTATGAATACTACTACTATGAATACTACCACTATGAATACTACTACTATGAATACTACCACTATGAATACTACCACT
This sequence comes from Eucyclogobius newberryi, assembly GCF_026437365.1. Lineage (NCBI taxonomy): Eukaryota > Metazoa > Chordata > Actinopteri > Gobiiformes > Gobiidae > Eucyclogobius > Eucyclogobius newberryi. The sequence continues at coordinate 7,024,600 of NW_027316278.1, read as the reverse complement.
ATGAATACTACTACTATGAATACTACTACTATGAATACTACCACTATGAATACTACCACTATGAATACTACCACTATGAATACTACCACTATGAATACTACTACTATGAATACTACCACTATGAATACTACCACTATGAATACTACCACTATGAATACTACTACTATGAATACTACCACTATGAATACTACTACTATGAATACTACTACTATGAATACTACCACTATGAATACTACTAGTATGAATACTACCACTATGAATACTACTACTATGAATACTACCACTATGAATACTACCACTATGAATACTACCACTATGAATACTACCACTATGAATACTACTACTACGACTACTACTGCTGCTATTACTGTTACTACTGCTAGTACTTCTACTACTGCTGCTATTACTGCTACTACTGCTAGTACTTCTACTACTGCTGCTATTACTGCTACTACTGCTAGTACTTCTACTACTGCTGCTATTACTGCTACTACTGCTAGTACTTCTACTACTGCTGCTATTACTGCTACTTCTGCTACTACTGCTAGTACTTCTACTACTGCTGCTATTACTGCTACTTCTGCTACTTCTGCTAATACTTCTCCTACTACTGCTAGTACTTCTACTACTACTTTTACTGTTACTGCTGCTGGCATTCAATGACATTGGGCTCAGTACATAATTCAAACTAATTGAGTTAATACTCTTTGTCAAATGCATAGATTATATATTACAGTCTAATTGTGTATTTCGCTGCTTTCACCACACGAGGCATGAAAAGCGTTTATCTTGATGATATATGAAAGTCACGTACAGGTTCTTTAGTTTATCCGTATGTCAAGTCCTTGTTTGCAAATCAATCATCTCTGTGTCATTTTCTTTTCAGCTGTTGCCATCAATTTCCCTCGTTTCTATGGATACTCGCACATGACGTTTGAACCCCTAAAGAACTCCTACCAGACCTTCCAGATCACACTGGAGTTTAAGGTACGCACAGTTTACTTTGAGTATTCTCAGGGGCAGAAACTCTTTCCTTCTGTTCTCCCACACATTCTGTTGTCCATTTAAACCATCACCAACATCACTGACCTTAAATAACAACTTATTTTTGGTGTTATTTTTGTTTTTTCTTAACAATAGTTAAAAAAAAACATGAAATAACATGTAAAACAGGGAGATCTGGGGGTTCACCCCAAAAAACATCAACAATCTCGTGAGATTTTGTGTATTTCAGCAGCTCAGCCCTCCACTGAGAATACAAGAGTTCTCAGCATAAAAAAAAAAAAAATATATATATATATATATATATATATATATATATATATATATCCATCCATCCATCCATTTTCTACTGTTTTATCCGGGGCCGGGTCGTTGGGGCAGCAGTCTAACCAGGGACTCCCAGACGTCCTCCTCCCCAGACACTTCCTTCCCATGTATTCATATATATATATATATATATATATATATATATATGTATGAATCTATGGGGCCTAAGTGACATCACACACTGGTTTCTACATCCATCTTGAAGACAAAAGCCACATTGGCACTTTGGGCTGGGCCAACAAAAAGTCTCAAAACAAAGGATTCCTTTTTTGTAACACCCTTGGGGCCCCCCACAGGTCAGGGGCATGTGGTCTGAGACACAAAGTACTTCCTGTCTTCCAGATAGGACCTTAACCAGTTTAGGGCGGGGCCAGTGATGCCCACCCAGTCCTCTAGTCTCTGTAAGAGGATCCCATGATCGACAGTGTCAAAAGCAGCACTCAGATCTAACAGAATTAAGACTGAGGCTTTGCCCGTGTCAGTGTTCAGGCGGATGTCATTGTTCACTTTGACAACAGCAGTCTCAGTGCTGTGATGAGGTCTAAAACCTGATGAAAAACATCAAATGAGTTTTTAATCAAGAGGAAATCAGTGAGCAGTTGGTAAACTTTAGCCTGCTTGCCTGATTTCCAACTGTCGGGTGTTTTAGAGACACAGAGGCCGTGCTCCGGAAAGGGTCACCTCTCCACAGATCTGACCCGCTTGTAGCATCCTTCCCCAGAAAAGTGATTATTTCCCTTCTCATTCTAAAAAACAGCACTAAAGCTCTGACATAAATATATAAAGATTTAGTATTGCAGACGGTGAAATGTTATGGAAACAATCTGAAAAGTCGCTAATTAGACAAATGAGTCGTCGAGTTGCAACTTTAGCCTTTATATATAAATGATCCTTGAATGGATTGAGACAAAAGTCTGGGGTCAGGCCGTGTGTCTCCACTTCATCCTCTGCCCTGGCCACTGACCGCCGGCGCTGACCACCAGAGACTCTTACATCAGACGCTCTTCATGATGTTGAGGGAGGAGAGAGGAACCAAGACATTGAATAGTTTGCGTATAGGAAGGTCTGTCACACACACAAACTAAAGAAATTCAACAAACCTTATTTTCGTATACAAGTCAAAAAATGCATAATAGAGAAGAAAAAAACATACAGAAGGCACAATTTTGGGGAAATGTATCTGTTAAAATCCAAGACCAAGAACAGACATTTGATCTTGAAATGCAGTTTAAAATAATAACAGATGAGAGAACATGGTGAATAGGTGTACGTATGCTAATGCTAACACCTTCAGCTAGATGACGTATGCTAACGCTAACACCTTCAGCTACATGACGTATGCTAACGCTAACACCTTCAGCTACATGAGGCACAGACAGAACTGTGGTAAGTGTCTGGTATGTTAACGTAACATATGAACAGTTATTCAGATAACTATAGCATAAAGAACATGCTAACAAGTTTACCAAAGCATCAGTTTTACCCCAAATCACTAAATCCACTGAATTCTTCTTCCTCTGTGTCACTTCTAAACAACTCCACAAACTCCAGAGGAAGAGGAAGTGCAGATTCTTCTTCTGCGTCGCTTAGAGCCTAGAGCGCCCTCTTGTGGTTGTCAGTGTGAAGATAACTAATAATATCACATATAAGACGCTCCCTGGCCTAGAATCTTTATAGTTGTCTTTACTGAGCTGGATTTGCATGATTTGTGTTCAGGCGGACTCTGAGGACGGCCTGCTGGTTTACTGCGGAGAGAACGAACACGGGCGCGGAGACTTCATTTCTCTGGCTCTGGTCCGAGGGAAACTGCACTACAGGTGAAGACAAACTGTCCGAATGTGAGGATGAAACGTGTTCGCATCGTCGTTAGGGCTCGACACTCGACCCACTGAGTGTGACCGGTCGACTATGGAAAACAATCGTAGTCGTGTCGTAATCGCAGAGACTAAAACACCAACAAAAAAGTACTTCATAACAAAGACAGCGGCATTATTCAATCAAAGTGTCAAAAATGAACCAAACATATTTAAACCGTCCCATAATGTAAACCATCCCATATGTAAACCGTCCCATATTCAAACTGTCCCATATGTAAACAGTTCCATATTTAAACCGTCCCATATTTAAACTGTCCCATATTTAAACTGTCCCATATTTAAATCGTCCCATATTTAAACTGTCCCATATTTAAATCGTCCCATATTTAAACCGTCCCATATTTAAAGAGTCCCATATTTAAAGAGTCCCATATTTAAATCGTCCCATATGTAAACCGACCCATATTTAAACCGACCCATATTTAAACCGTCCCATATTTAAACCGTGAATACGTAAACCGTCCCATACATAAACCGTCCCATATTTAAACTGTCCCATATTTAAAGAGTCCCATATGTAAACAGTCCCATATTTAAACCGACCCATATGTAAACCGTCCCATTTTTAAATCGTCCCATATTTAAATCGTCCCATATTCAAACCGTCCCATATTTAAACCGTCCCATATGTAAAGAGTCCCATATGTAAGTTTTCTACAACTAGAAGCCTTCAGTCACATTATTTCAACCTGTATTTGGTTTATAATGTATCGAAAGAGTCTCAGAAATAATATTTTTTGGTTAAAATATTTTCAAAAGAGTTGTTGATCGTCTTTCTCATCTTTGCGTCCATCTTTAAAAACACCAGATTACGCAGACTTCCAAAGGTTTCGCGGGTCTTTCCTCCCTGCTGCTGTCAGACTGTATAACAAACACTGCTAGCCCTGAACACGTGCAATACTGATGTAACCATGTGCAATACTGACTTAACCATGTGCAATACTGACTTAACCATGTACAATACTGACTTAACCATGTGCAATACTGACTTAATCATGTGCAATACTGACTTAACCATGTGTAATACTGACTTAACCATGTGCAATACTGACTTAATCATGTGCAATACTGACTTAATCATGTGCAATACTGACTTAACCATGTGCAATACTGAATTAACCATGTGCAATACTGAATTAACCATGTGCAATACTGAATTAACCATGTGCAATACTGAATTAACCATGTGCAATACTGACTTAACCATGTGCAATACTGACTTAACCATGTGCAATACTGAATTAACCATGTGCAATACTGAATTAACCATGTGCAATACTGAATTAACCATGTGCAATACTGAATTAACCATGTGCAATACCATCATATTCATGTGCAATTACTGTTATACTCACAAGCAATTAAGGCCATATTCATGTGCATACAACTGATGTAAATAAGAGTGTTCTATTTAGTTTTATTTTGTTTACTTACTTACTATTAGTAATACCTAGTCTTGTGCTAGCTATTTTTACTTTACTTTATTTTATTCTATTATTATTATTTTATTATTATCTTATTTTTATCTTTTTATTTTCATTTATCTATTTTATTTCCCCCCTCCTCCATTCCATATTAAGATAGGAGAGGAGTTTTGTTAATAAAGAGTTGTTTGTTTTGTTCATAAGAGTTTTCTTCATTAAGAGTGTGTTTTGAAACTTCCTATAATCTGTCCTTTCCTCCTGTTTCTACTGCAGTGTAACAACGAAATGTCCCCTTGTGTGGACATTAAAGGATTATCTTATCTTATAAAGTGTGTCTTCTTCACTCAGGTTTAACTGTGGGACCGGAGCAGCTCAGATCGTCGCCGAGAGCCGCGTCGTGATTGGCCGGTGGCACAGCGTGACTCTGTTCCGCGACGGCATGAGCGGCTGGCTGCGATTGGACAACGACGAGCCCATCGCCGGGCGCTCGCAGGTGCCCCTCCCTTCACTCACACACTTCATGTCACTTCTGTGGTGGATGTCTCCCGCCCGCTCGTCTCCATCGACAAATCCACAAATTGTCCTTCATGTCCATGTTTTTTTGTAATTTAGATGATGTAAAACAGCAGTTTGTCATTAGTAAAAGTTATAACCATGATTTCCTCGTATCTCGGGGTCAAATATACTTCAACAGCTTTCAAATGTACCGTATTTTCCGGACTATAAGTCGCACCTTTTTTCATAGTTTTGGCCGGGGTGCGACTTAAACTTATATTTATACTTACATACTTATATGTGATATTATTTGTTATTTTCACACTTGCAACCACATTTCATACCCCAGTGCGACTTGTATATGTTTTTTTCTTCACTATTATGCATTTTTTGGCTGGTGCGACTTATACTTTGGTGCGACCTATACTCCGGAAAATACGGTATATATTTTTTTTTTGTGTGGTGTGTTATAGCTTGCCTCTCCACAGATCTGGCCTGTAACTTGGCGTGGTGGCTTCCCCTGCTTCTCCCCGTGTACATAAATAGGTGTAAAGCCATACTGTGGAACATTCAGACAAAGAAAAAGTCACTCCACACATAGTGCACCTTTAATGGAACATAATAACATCCTACGATTCAGTCATTTCTGGTGGAGGCGGGGCTTTTATATAAGTATGAGAGGTAATTGGATTCAGATCTAATACTTATCTTACAACGCCACTACTTTAAATATATAGATCTTTTCACAAAGGAGAAACTGCTTGTACTTTCTTCACCTTTCTGAAAAAAGTCGAAAAAACGTTTTTTGGAAGAGGTTATGTAGCCTATGCTCTTACTGATTTAAAAAAAGGAACTACAATTGTAACCTTGGTTACCAGGGCCTTAATGACTGTGTTTTAATGCCCACCAAACAGCAACATCTGATGTAAGTAATCTGATATTTTCTAATTGTTCACATCTGCACAAACTAATGTGACAAAGACAAAAATTACAGAGGAAATAATGAAGATTGAAATGGTTATTTTCAAATTCAATGCATTTTCCCTTCATGTTTAAAGGCCAATAACAATACAAATAATGCAGAATATTTGGGTTAAATATTATTAATTTGGATATAGGTTCAGTAACTAACAATTTTAAAAAGGCTGGACCAGATTTGATCATTTAGTCAAGTAAAATCTCTTTTGTCCCAGCACAGATATGTTGTAAAAGCTGCTCGTTGGGTCAGAATGAGTCCACTGTGTGCTTTCTGCATCTAATTATAGAGCGTCGCACTCTCCAGGAAGCAGGAAGTGCGCTGTTAGCATGCTAGTTGTCGTTAGCTTTAGCGTGATTGCAAAACGCAGCTTCTTGAAAAACACTTAACACTCATCACAGTATTTAAACTAAACTAAAGTAAATTATAAATACATTCAGACTGTTCAATCAGGTACAACAATTTTAACCATAAACCGGATCAAATGATAAATATTCCTCCCCTCGTTTGTTGTTTCCCAGGGCCAGTACACAAAGATCACCTTCCGCTCGCCGCTGTACGTGGGGGGCTCGCCCAGCGCCTATTGGCTGGTGAAGGCCACGGGGACCAACCGAGGCTTTGTGGGCTGCGTCCAGAGTCTCATCGTCAACAACAAAGTGACCGACCTGCGACCGTGGCCCCTGGGTAGAGCTCTGAGCGGGGCCGACATCGGTGAGGAACCCAGGGCTGAACCGGGACTAGTGCAGCGGGACCGTCTGAGTTACTGTTTTGATTGTTGCATCATTACCATAGCGACCCTGTTCTCAGAAGGCTTTTTGTATTTTCGTCAAATATAAAGGTAAACACGTCAACATTGGGACAAAACTGATGACATTTTGACCAGATCCGGACTAAACCAAAGACCAAACAAGACCAAACCAAAGACAAATCGAGGGTAGAACCAGTGTGTGTGTAATAATGATAAATAATAATAAACCGCAAGCGGCAATGATCGGCCCTCGCCACGCCGCCACGCCGCAAGAGGAGGGGGCGCTAACGCCAATGGTCCTTTTATTACGCCTACTGCTGAATCTGTGACGCTCTCACATCTTCTCCACTTTGTTTTACCATTTAAAAAGCAATTTTATTTTGAATTCTTGGCAAAATGTGCGGCTTTGCCGCACAGAGACCGTGACTTTTTGAATAAAAATGTGTATAACTTTTACCCCTGAAGATGAGTCTCACCAAATTTCAGGTTAATAGGGCTGACGCCCTGGGAGGAGTTTGTGAAAGTATAAAGTGTAAACATGTTCTGGCGATTTCCCCATTGGAATAACATGGGAGGTTTTGGTCATCGCTACGGCAAAGCCATAACAATTATGACATGGGTCTCATTGACTTTTTTGATGGGGATGCCAAAATTGAGTTGTGTGTCAAATTTCATATAATTTCGCAAAACTAAACATTTAACCTCCTTATAAAATCTGTAGGGGGCGCTGTGGCGCCAAATTAATTTATTTCACTTCAAGTAGGTTTAGGGCAAAGAGTTTAACAACTGATTCTAATTTGACGCAATTCGGACTTTATCTGCGCAAACGGCAGAAATGTTAAATTTGGGAGATTTCTGAAATTCTAGCTAAAGTTTGCGGCTTCGCCGCACAGAGACCGTGACAGGGTCAATGTAATTTGAATAACTTTTGATGTCCCACTCCTCAGTAGCATTTTCACCAAATTTCAGCTTTTTAGAGCCACCGCCCTGGGAGGAGTTCGTAAAAGTACAACATTTGGAAAAACTCCAGTCATGCTTAGCCATTTTTGAACCAATATGGCCGACATTTGGTTGGGCGGACGGCGTTGCCGTAATAATATTTTTTACTTCTCTTGTCACCATCTACCTCTGCAAGAAGAAGAAGAAGAAGAAGAAGAAGAAGAAGAAGAAAGAATATTCCGATGCGAAAACAATGTTTCCCATTTTTCAAATATCATAAACTATACATTTTCGGAAAGTGCTCGCGCTTTCCTACCTCATGGTGTGGGTCCCTGGTCACTGACGGGTACTTTTGTTAATTTTGAGTGGGCTCCGCCCACTTTGTGTTTTTGGCCCTCTATACAGTAATAATGTAAAATTTTTGCATTACATGCTTATATGCACGGAACATGCAAGAGATGGGGAACGTATTCGTGAGCTACTTAGCGCAAATGAGTGCTTTATATGGGGATGACGACCGCTCCAATGTAAAGTGCTCGTTTAGTGCACACTTTTGCACGGGCTTCGCCCGTTTACAACGGTAATGTTCCATTTTCCTACTACTAATTAGTATGCACGGGGCGTGCATGAGTGGAGGAGTGCGTTAGTGAGTGTTTGGAAGTGGGCTTCGCACGGCCTTACGGGACTAATAGGCCTCTCGCCAGCTTGTGGCGCTCGGGCCTAATAATAGTAATAATAATACATATTTTTATAAAGAAATATAATCATTTTGGAAAGAAATATATGGCTTACTAAAACACATTGAAAAACTAGTGTTGTTTTCGGTTTTATTTTCCTTTTTCCTCTGATGTATCAAAGTTATTTAGTTCTTTTTTTTCTTCTAGTTGTGTTTTTTGTGCGTAAATATGTGGTGAAGGTGGGGTATATTTTATTTTTGTTTTGTGACTGTACTGTTATATTAATTCTTCCTTAGTTATTTTTACTTACTAGCACTTTTGGGTCACTTATTTTACTTCCACTTGAATAATATTACTTTAAAGTAAGCTTACCTTTAGCATTGGTGCTTTGGTGATGTTGCTTTGATCTTTAACCCGTCTCATTAATTTTATACATGATTTTGAAATGCTACTTTGTCTTCGCACGTCCTCAGATCGTACAGATACAACATGGTTCATTTTGGTTTGAGGAAAATGACATTATGTATTAATAACGGCTGTGTGTTTCAGGCGAATGCAACGACAGCGTGTGTGACCTGGTGAGCTGCGCTAACGGCGGGGCATGCTACGCTAACCGCGCGGACGGCTACATCTGCCTGTGTCCGCTGGGCTTCCAAGGGCCCCTGTGCGAAGAGAGTGAGTCTTTCCAACCAGTCACACACTTCAACTGTAACACGTGCGCGCAACGCTGTTTTTTTTTAAAGTATGTTTTTGGTCCGCACACTTTTATTAACTTAGCGTGAAATGGGGACAAGAGAGAAGGGAGGACATGCTATAGATTTATTTATTTTTGCTTCGAGATTCAACTCGTCCTGCGTCCTATACTTACGACGTTCCTGCAAAGCGTAGACGGCACATTTCCCCTCATCATTCATAATGGCTCGAAGCGCTCTTTAAGTACGCGACGTTCAGAGTGACCTTTAAAGGGAAGAGTACGTCCAGGCGCTCGTACTGGGCTGAGAAAAGGAGCTACAATCACAACGGAAGCTGTGTCGCCAGCGTCTTAGAGACACGTACGAGTGTTTTTTTCCCCCTCCTTCTCACATATGAAAGCTCAGAACCTCCAGAATTCACGTGCCGGTCATGTTTGCAAGTGCAGAGAACTCAGAGTGCGCCAAACAACCGAATTCAAATGCCAGAACACTCTTTTCCCGGTCCAAAGCAGGTCAGAGTACCGATAAGTGCTGATGAGGGCTGAGCGACGTTCAGGTGCGTCTAGTAATTTAGTTTTAGCACTAAGACTTTGTTTGCCTGACCAGTCACTCCCAACACGTTTTGACAGACGACTTAACAAAACCGTGTGGTTCTGGGGCTCGACCGCTGAATTTCAATTTCTAGGGCGGAGTTTAGAGCAGAGACAGAACCAATCACATAAACCCAGAAGTGACGCAAAAAACGCGATACGCTTGACCGGATATTACGTAGCCCGTGTCAACAAGGCGTGTTCCGCGTTATCCGTCCTGAACGCAGAAAATGTCTCCTGAATCGCGATGACGCCCTTCGTATAACCGCATCTAACGCACGTTCATCACGGCGAGTAGAGCGGACTTTCCTGATCGTTCAAACCGAAGCGGGAGCAGAAGTAAACACTCGGTCACGAGCCGGGTCACGAGCCGGGTCACGAGCCGGGTCACGAGCCGGGTCACGAGCCGGGTCACGAGCCGGGTCACGGGCCGGGTCACGGGCCGGGTCACGAGCCGGGTCACGAGCCGGGTCCGCCATCTTGAATGTTTTGGAACGGGGGTGAAAAGCAACTTCCGTATCGTCAGTGTGACGCGTTAAAACCTCCGCCTGGGATTGGATCGGGAGATTATGGTCCGACGACTTCATTGGCTCTGACTCGGGTTCCAGATCCTTTTGCATTTGAACAGAATGTGAGCGGGGCTGGCGGATCAGGCAAAGACTTTGTGGCTATAACTGCTAAAAACAAAAAAACATCTATTAGACATATAACCATACTTTTAGTAGACATAAGCAACAAGTTATTTAGAATTTAGAACATGAGGAAATGTGTCGCTCACAAGTTATTTGTTCTCCATAGTGCAAAAAAACACGCTGTTCACGTGACAGCTGTGGTCAGGAAAGTGTGTGAAAAGCTGCAGTTCACACACTTGGCCTCTAGACAGCGCTGTGTTCCTTGCTGACGCTCTGCACTACACAGCAGAAGTACTCTCACATCGTGTTTACAACTCGGATGAACGTTTTAGACTTTTCTGGAGCGTTTCTGGTGCACTCTGAAGTAAAAGAAACAGTTTCTTGTGTAGATATAAATGCATGAGGCCTGAAAGTGTTGCATATTACAATTATGCGTCACTTGTGCGTCACCTGTGGCTGGACAGACAATCACCGGACAAAGTGAAGCGCTGTGAATACATTCTGAATGCGCTGTATATTAAGAATATACCGTATTTTCCAGGCTATAAGTTGCACAAGCCAAAAAAAAAAGCATAATAGAGAAGAAAAAACATATAAGTCGCATTGGAGTTTAAGTCACATTTTTGGGGAAATGTATTTAATCAAATCCAAGTCAAAGAACAGACATTTGATCTTGAAATGCAGTTTAAAATAATAACAGATGAGAGAACATGGTGAATAGGTGTACGTATGCTAACGCTAACACCTTCAGCTACATGACGTATGCTAACGCTAACACCTTCAGCTACATGAGGCACAGACAGAACTGTGGTAAGTGTCTGGTATGTTAACGTAACATATGAACAGTTATTCAGATAACTATAGCATAAAGAACATGCTAACAAGTTTAGCAAAGCATCAGTTTTACCCCAAATCACTAAATCCATTGAATTCTTCTTCCTCTGTGTCACTTCTAAACAACTCCACAAACTCCAGAGGAAGAGGAAGTGCAGATTCTTCTTCTGCGTCACTTAGAGCGCCCTCTTGTGGTTGTCAGTGTGAAAATAACAAATAATATCACATAGACGTCGCTCTGGAGTATAAATCGCACCCCGGCCAAAACTATGAAAAAATATGCAACTTATAGTCCAGAAAATACTTTAATAATAATTCACCTGTTTGTAATGAACTGATTCTTCTGTTTCGCTTTCAAACGGTTGCGTGCTCGTTTAAACGGTTGCGTGATCGTGCTCCTCAGGCTTCGCGGTGTCCTCCCCCCTCTTCAACGAGACGGTCTTCTCCTTCGCCTCGGTCCCGTGGCCTCAGACGTGGCAGAGTTATTTGTCTTTCATGGAGTTCGAGGTGACGTTCCGGCCCTCCGCACCGGACGGGACGCTGCTGTACAGCGAGGACGCGGACAGCGCCGACTTCCTGTCCATCGGCCTCAGCGACCGATACGTGGAGTTCAGATTCGACTGCGGGTCCGGGGGGGCCGTCATCAGGTGAACACTTCTGCCGGGTCTATTCTTTCAACGTTTTCTTTCGTTTCTTTGATTTTCTCCTCGTTTTTGAGCGCCGGGCCAAATGTGTTGACGACCGCTGTCACTGCGTTGCCGAGTTGCACATATTTTCTTTTCATTCTTTAATTCATATACACAGAAAAGGGGAGAGAAAAGGAAATAAAGTATGGGCTTCTTGTGCGTGTCTGATGGTTGTTGCATGTTTAATGTTTTAATTCAAGTGTAAAACTAAGACTTACACGATTATGGATATGAATAAGGTACAATGCTTTGAATGAATGGACAAAAATTCTTGTACAGCTGCACGAAACCGTTTTACACCCACACAACGCTGGTTTTACGCTCGCAGCTGAAAATACCTTTGTCTTGCTGCCTTTATTCTCACATATTTGCATTATTTAGACAAGCAAAAATGACCCTAATAGGACAAATAACAAGTAAATGATATAAACAGAGGAACAGGGGAAAGTTCAGGGGAACCACAAGTGCTGGGGACGCTCTCTTTATCACACCGAAAGAGTTACCGTATTTTCTGGAGTATAAGTTGCACCAGCCATGAAATGCATAATAGAGAAGAAAAAAAGAAAAGGCTGCACTGGAGTATAATCGTATTTGATAAAATCCAAGACCAAGAACAAACATTTGATCTTGAACTGCAGTTTAAAATAATAACAGATGAGAGAACATGGTGAATAGGTGTACGTATGCTAACGCTAACACCTTCAGCTATGTGACGTATGCTAACGCTAACACCTTCAGCTACATGACGTATGCTAACGCTAACACCTTCAGCTACATGATGTATGCTAATGCTAACACCTTTAGCTACATGACGTATGCTAACGCTAACACCTTCAGCTACATGACGTATGCTAACGCTAACACCTTCAGCTATGTGACGTATGCTAACGCTAACACCTTCAGCTACATGACGTATGCTAACGCTAACACCTTCAGCTACATGATGTATGCTAATGCTAACACCTTTAGCTACATGACGTATGCTAACGCTAACACCTTCAGCTACATGACGTATGCTAACGCTAACACCTTCAGCTACATGACGTATGCTAACGCTAACACCTTTAGCTACATGACGTATGCTAACGCTAACACCTTCAGCTACATGACGTATGCTAACGCTAACGCCTTCAGCTACATGACGTATGCTAACGCTAACACCTTCAGCTACATGACGTATGCTAACGCTAACACCTTCAGCTACATGACGTATGCTAACGCTAACCCCTTCAGCTACATGACGTATGCTAACGCTAACACCTTCAGCTACATGACGTATGCTAACGCTAACACCTTCAGCTACATGACGTATGCTAACGCTAACCCCTTCAGCTACATGACGTATGCTAACGCTAACACCTTCAGCTACATGACGTATGCTAACGCTAACACCTTCAGCTACATGACGTATGCTAACGCTAACACCTTCAGCTACATGAGGCACAGACAGAACTGTGGTAAGTGTCTGGTATGTTAACCTAACATATGAACAGTTATTCAGATAACTATAGCATAAAGAACATGCTAACAAGTTTAGCAAAGCATCAGTTTTACCCCAAATCACTAAATCCATTGAAATCTTCTTCCTCTGTGTCACTTCTAAACAACTCCACAAACTCCAGAGGAAGAGGAAGTGCAGATTCTTCTTCTGCGTCGCTCAGAGCCTAGAGCGCCCTCTTGTGGCTGTCAGTGTGAAAATAACGAATAATATCACATATAAGTCACTCTGGAGTATATGTCGCACCCCGGCAAACAGCTCAGATCCAAGTGCACAGTGCATTAAAACTGCATTGTTTAACCCTTACTTAATGTCTGTTCGGTTGTGTATTTTGCACTACTTTTCCTCAAGCATTATTGTTATTATCATTACATTACAGTTTATGAAATGACATGTGTTTTTTGTCCACACTGTTCACCTCTGGTCATGGGACTCTTCGCGGTGACAGTTTCTCCTCTCGTGTGCCTCAGGAGCCTGGAGCAGATCAGCCTGGACTCATGGCACGAACTCAGGGTGTCTCGGACGGCGAAGAGCGGCATCCTCCAGGTGGACGGCCAGAAGCCCGTGGAGGGCATCGCCGAGGTGACGCCCACTCTTTCGGTTTTGTCTCAGGTCGCCTAAAAGTCGTTTGCAGTTTCCAGTCCAGACAGTCCAGACGCTGACGCATCTTCATCTGTTTCCCGTCTGTCGTGTTATTTTTTGGGGTCTTTTGTCTTGGTTGAGAGCCCACTTAAGACTGAGAGTGCATTTTGTCATTCCATCTTCTTTCACTGTGAGTTTGTGGACTCGTCATCTGAAGTCCTAATGACCTCCAAGTGTGTGCTGCAGTGGAAGGTATCGATCTGGAGGAGTGGTGTCCGCTAAACGTGTGCCTGGAGCTCATATCCTGTCCCACACTCGAGGGCAGGAAGTGACTCTCCTCGGCGCCCCCGTGTGGCCTGCGGCAGCGCTCATCTGTGACATGGTTTTGAAGCGTAAAGACAGATGTCCAGTAGATTGCACACGTGGTTAGGTTTTTGTTTGGTCCTTTATGAAGTGAGTTTATGTTCAAAAATAAAATCCTCCTTTCTACAGAAATGCTAGGTTAAGATATAACTTAGATTTTGTTTAAAACTTTCTCCTCACACTGAAAAAACGTGCAAAATACAAAGACATAGTTTTATTGCCGTACGGTGCTATCAAATTGTGTTATCAGTTGTGTTGTTTTCACCTAAATATACAGTATAAAGTTGTAAATATTAGTGAATACGTTTTTACTGCAACTTTAATCTTAATCGAGTGCAGCAGTGAGGGAGAGGCTGGCAGAGAACAATAAATGCACCGAGTCAGAGCGCGGTTCACGTCACAAACGAGTGATTAAACTGATTTTAATGACTGTGCTAAAATAATTTAATAAGGTCACGAAATACGTTTGATGAAAAATAACTTCTGTAACCTGGAACAGCTTTTTATTGATGTTTTAAACGTTTGTGTGATTATTATGTGTGTGTGTTTTAACTTGAATCACTTCCTTTACTCGACTACCAACCATGCATTTGTTGAACACAAGGTGGCAGCACTATCACACCAGATACATGCACTGCACTGGTTGTTATAGGACTAAACCAGGACTAAACCAGGACTAAACCAGGGCTAAACCAGGACTAAACCAGGACTAAACCAGGGCTAAACCAGGACTAAACCAGGGCTAAACCAGGACTAAACCAGGACTAAACCAGGACTAAACCAGGGCTGAACCAGGGCTAAACCAGGACTAAACCAGGACTAAACCAGGGCTAAACCAGGTCTAAACCAGGGCTAAACCAGGGCTAAACCAGGACTAAACCAGGACTAAACCAGGACTAAACCAGGGCTAAACCAGGGCTAAACCAGGACTAAACCAGGACTAAACCAGGTCTAAACCAGGGCTAAACCAGGACTAAACCAGGGCTAAACCAGGTCTAAACCAGGGCTAAACCAGGGCTTAACCAGGACTAAACCAGGACTAAACCAGGGCTAAACCAGGACTAAACCAGGGCTAAACCAGGGCTAAACCAGGACTAAACCAGGACTAAACCAGGGTTAAACCAGGGCTAAACCAGGAACTAAACCAGGACTAAACAAGGACTAAACCAGGAACTAAACTGGAACTAAACTAAGACTAAACCAGGGTAAAACCAGGACCAAACCAGGACTAAACGAGGAACTAAACCAGGACTAAACAAGGTCTAAACCAGGAACTTAACTGGGACTAAACTGGGACTAAATCAGGACTATACCAGGACTAAACCAGGAATAAACTGGGACAAAACCAGGAACTAAACCAGGACTAAACCAGGACTAAACCAGGACTAAACCAGGGCTAAACCAGGGATAAACCAGGACTAAACCAGGACTAAACCAGGAACTAAACTGGAACTAAACCAGGAACTAAACCAGGACTAAACCAGGACTAAACAAGGACTAAACCAGGAACTTAACTGGGACTAAACTGGGACTAAATCAGGACTATACCAGGACTAAACCAGGAATAAACTGGGACAAGACCAGGAACTAAACCAGGACTAAACCAGGACTAAACCAGGGCTAAATCAGGGCTAAACCAGGAACTAAACCAGGACTAAACCAGGACTAAACAAGGACTAAACCAGGACTAAACCAGGAATAAACTGGGACTAAACCAGGAACTAAACCAGGAACTAAACCAGGACTAAACCAGGACTAAATCAGGAACTAAACCAGGAACTAAACCAGGACTAAACCAGGACTAAACCAGGACTAAACCAGGACTAAACCAGGACTAGAGCAGACCGACTCTTTGTCCACACATCAATAGTTGTGATTATTTTATCCTATACCAATATTGATTTCACTTCCAAAGGAGACGTCCTGTGATATTTGCAGTGACAGTTGTGTGTTGTGTGTCCAGGGCGCCTTCACGCAGATCAAGTGCAGCTCGCCTCTGTTTGTCGGCGGCGTCCCGGAGTACGACCGGACCAAGAGCCAGGCCGGAGTGCTCAGGCCTTTCACCGGAATCGTTCAGAAGGTACATGTACACAACGATACGGACAGAAGGTACATGTACACAACGATACAGGCAGAAGGTACACGTACACAACGATACGGGCAGAAGGTACATGTACACAACGATACGGGCAGAAGGTACATGTACACAACGATACAGGCAGAAGGTACACGTACACAACGATACGGGCAGAAGGTACATGTACACAACGATACGGGCAGAAGGTACGTGTTCACAACGATACGGGCAGAAGGTACATGTACACAACGATACGGGCAGAAGGTACATGTACACAACAATACGGGCAGAAGGTACATGTACACAACGATACGGGCAGAAGGTACATGTACACAATGATACGAGCTGAAGGTACATGTACACAACGATACAGGCAGAAGGTACACGTACACAACGATACGGGCAGAAGGTACATGTACACAACGATACGGGCAGAAGGTACGTGTTCACAACGATACGGGCAGAAGGTACATGTACACAACGATACGGGCAGAAGGTACATGTACACAACGATACAGGCAGAAGGTACATGTACACAACGATACGGGCAGAAGGTACATGTACACAACGATACGGGCAGAAGGTACATGTACACAATGATACGAGCTGAAGGTACATGTACACAACGATACGGGCAGAAGGTACATGTACACAACAATACGGGCAGAAGGTACATGTACACAACGATACGGGCAGAAGGTACATGTACACAACGATACGGACAGAAGGTACATGTACACAACGATACAGGCAGAAGGTACACGTACACAACGATACGGGCAGAAGGTACATGTACACAACGATACGGGCAGAAGGTACGTGTTCACAACGATACGGGCAGAAGGTACATGTACACAACGATACGGGCAGAAGGTACATGTACACAATGATACGAGCTGAAGGTACATGTACACAACGATACGGGCAGAAGGTACATGTACACAACAATACGGGCAGAAGGTACATGTACACAACGATACGGGCAGAAGGTACATGTACACAACGATACGGGCAGAAGGTACATGTACACAACGATACGGGCAGAAGGTACATGTACACAACGATACGGGCAGAAGGTACATGTACACAACGATACGGGCAGAAGGTACGTGTTCACAACGATACGAGCAGAAGTTGCCTGAACCTCCATCAGAACAATAATTTAATGCGCCTTTCACACGGCCAATAGGAGCTCTCCGTCCTGAACATTCCTCGTTTTCAGCTGGTGCTCAACGACCGGCCCCTCCCCATCACCTCGGGCTACGCCGGGGGGGTCAACGTGGCCAACTCGGACCACCCGTGCGTGGACAACCCCTGCGCCAACGGGGGCAGCTGCAGACCCAAGTGGGACAGCTACGAGTGTGACTGCCCCCTGGGGTACGACGGGCGCCACTGCCAGAAAGGTCAGTTCATTACATCTCCAGAGTATGCATTTATGTTTTTTTTCTTTGCAAATGATCCAGTTTCCTCCTGTTTTGCTCTTTTAGATGAGCATTTGGAAAACAGGGCTTTTAAAACGTATAATACATAAACGCACATGTATCAGTGCTACCCAATCAAATACAGATGTTCTACTAACGTTTATTTTCCACTTTCCAAACGCATTCTTAGCATTATTCACCACCATAAGTTAATAAGCGCTTTTAACGACCTTCAAAATGCACAAATACGAAAACTTTCTTGACTCCGGATGTGGAAATGTGCCTTAAGTTCAGCCAAAACTATTAAAAACATAAACCGATGTCACACTTACGTCTAAAAGATGAAAAGATGACTCGGGACATAAAACAACGCATTAAAACGACCAATAATGGAGAACGCGCTGGAGCTTCGTAGAGTGAGCAGCTCGGACCTCCCTCAGAATAAAACAGTTCTTAAAGATATTTATGTTTGCTGATATTACTCTGTAGCTCCTCCCAGAAGGTAAGACAGTAAGGTGTGCGTTCTTCCTCGAGAGACTCTTCGTAGACTCTGCTCAAAGGCCTCTGAGTTCGTCATGTTCACGATGCGCTGCAGTTTGTTCTTCCTCTGCGTCAGCATGTTAAACGTTAAGATGTTCTCCTCAAGTTTTCCGCGGCCTTTGACAGCGTCTCTTTTGTCGTCACCGTGAAGCTAACGACGACTCTCTAAAAGCGCTAAACGGTTTTCGGTGGATGAAACGCTCGCGGATCCCACGCAAACTGTTTTTACAAACGTATCTGTATCGGGAGCGAAACCTTCAAAAACCAGGTACAGCCACTTCAATCGCAGTGACATTTTTCGCGTTGTTACATTCTTAACGTTTCAACCAGATTTGAACGGTAAATGGAACGTTTTGCAATGGCGTTGTCTATTTCTCAATTAAACAAATACACGAGACATTTATCTGAAACGTGTTCCTAAAGACTCTCCGCTTTCAGGCAAATGTACAAAACCAAACAACAGGTTTAAGTGTCTCTTAAGGCGACACATGGAAGCTTCTAGTCACAATAATCCAATGGGAAAAGGCACAGCTATTCTCTAAGTAAATGATTATCAAGTCAAGAGTGTTGTGTGATTAGATCCGCCGTATCTGCAGCTGAGTCTTGTTTCTTATTGGACCGAATTGTGTTTGAAAAAGGTTTCGAATGTAGTCAGGGAGTTAAAGTTATAGAGATCGAGACCTTTCGTCATTTCCACCTCTCCTTCAGAGTCAGACGGAAGAAAAGAAAAAGTCTTCCAATGGGAATGATGGAGATACAACCTCCCGTAGGTCTACAATAACCTCACGAGACCCTGGGCAGAACTCAAACCGGTGAAAAGCTGATGAAGTATTTGTGATGTAGCTGATGTGAAGTATTTCGCGGCTCTGAGGAAGAGGTGGCCAGATCTCCCCAGGTCGGACTTGTAAACGAGGGCGAGGCATGTTTCGGTCGTGACTCCTCCCTACGGACAGGACCAATCAGAGCGCAGGAGGAGCATAAACGCTCCTTCGACCGCCTTCGAAACCTTTGCTGTTGTGATGGATTGTTAAACTGATCCGTTGAGCCTTTCTGTCCCTTCTCTCTTCTAACGCTTCCAGAATGTGGGAACTATTGTCTGAACAGTAAGTCTCACGCACTATAATGTTCAAAAACCCGACCCCGCCCGTCTTTAAACGACACGCAATGACACAAGATACGCCTACAATGTTAAATAATGTCATAATCAACACAAAACAATGGGACTTTCTTTAATATCATCGTGTGTTTTTGCACAATGTCTGATGAAGATCGCTCTAAAATACTTCTAGTTGTAGTTTTTGATTGTTTTGAGCGTTCGTTTGGCTCCAGACTCGGGGTTTTGAACCTTCGCCGTCTCCGCTTCGTCTCGGTTTGTCCAGTTTGGAGTTTGAAGGTCTGGGTTTTGAGCTCCTTCAGTCTCCTTCTGGCTGTGGAGAGCTTTCCGAAGAGCGGCTTTCCCTACGACATCTAAAGAAATATATATATATATAAACCCAAACTGTAAAACTAGTATCAAAACGAGGGACAAACGTATCAGAACGGAGGGGAAAAAATCACAGTTTTAGAATGATCCTGATCTGTAAAACATCTGGTATTCATGGGTTTAAGCTTCCCGTTGTATTTACTTGATTTATTTTCACACCATTACGTCATTTTTCTGCTGTGTGAGAAACTAAACCTGTGCATTTCGGTTGTTTCCAAATGTGCTTCACGTGATTGAACTTTTGCCCATCCAAAAGACACAATAGTTTTAGATTTAACCTGACTCGGGCGACAATCCGAAAATCCATAAATAAGAGTTAATTTGGAAAGAAACTTGTGTCATTGCGTGTTGAATATGACATTATATCATCTAAAATAAACTATGTTCTGTATTATCGTTGTAGTGTGAGTGTCAAGCCTTTTCCTTTGCATCAAAATGGAGTTTGAAACGTCAGAATCAGGACGACGCTGGTGCACGGTGTCCCTGTCCAAAAGAGTTGAAGCCGTGAATGAATTACCGTATTTTCCGGACTATAAGTCGCACCGGAGTATAAGTGGCACCAGCCAAAAATGCATAATAGAGAAGAAAAAAACATATA
Organism: Eucyclogobius newberryi; assembly: GCF_026437365.1. NCBI lineage: Eukaryota > Metazoa > Chordata > Actinopteri > Gobiiformes > Gobiidae > Eucyclogobius > Eucyclogobius newberryi. The sequence continues at coordinate 7,004,139 of NW_027316278.1, read as the reverse complement.
TAAGTTGCACTGGAGTATGAAATGTGGTTGCAACTGTGAAAATAACAAATAATATCACATATAAGTCGCCCCGAAGTATAAGTATATAAGTCGCACCCCGGGCAAAACTATGAAAAAAGACTTACAGTCCGGAAAATACGGTATGAGTAAATATGTGGCCAGTGACAGCAAGAAGGTGTTTAAACATTGTTGTCCCATAAAAGACCCTTTGGAAATGTGTAAGCAAAAATAATGGAGCAACAGTGACGTGATTTCAATGGAGAAACTGCGATTACCGTATTCTCCGCAATATAAGGCGCACTTAAAAGCCTTTAATTTTCTCCAAAAACGACAGTGCGCCTTATAATCCAGTGCCTTATATATGGATGAATTCTGGTTGTGTTCACTGACCTCAAAGCGATTTTGTGTGGTACACGCTTTGTTTCGCTTAATGCGCCTTATAGTGCCGAAAATACGGTAACCTCAGAAAATCACTAAATATGAAAGATCAAGGTTGTTTTGGCCGAGTAAACAAAAAAAGTTTAAACACATTTACTACTGTATTTTACTACATTTGTTATTTTATAGGACTATTTTTTTTTTAGGATTTACTGGACAGAAACGTTGACCTCAATAGTTTTTCATTTTACCTTCAGATATAGTACCTACTTAAACACAAACTATACTTTTTGTCAGATAAAATGTTGTGTCTAGAAAATTATAGTTTTCCCATTTTTTGTTATCGACATTTCTACTGTTGAAACTCAAAACGCTTTCATATTGCATTTTGTTCTGTCGGTTAATCACTGAAAACATATTTGTATGATCTACTTCATTTGCCTCCATTCTGGCATGTTAAAGGGTCTATTAGAAGAGACTGTGGCGCCCCCCAGAGTCTAAACTCATCGACTCTAAAAACAGCCTGGACGATATATCGGTCATCGGTCAGTCTCACGTTGTTGTCGACTCAGTTTTGATGCAAAGAAAGAGTCAGTAGTTTATGTAGTTCGTGTCGGGCCCTTCTGTGGGCTGTCGGGGCCCTCTTGTGACGACATTGTGTAACTGCATCGTCTTCTTGTCCAGCCGTGACTGAAGCCATAGAGATTCCACAGTTTATCGGACGAAGTTACTTGACTTACGACAACAGCGATATCCTCAAACGGTAAGTGCCATTAACCATGACATTTTTATACCCAGCAGCTTTATTTAAAAGTCGTCACTAGGCAACGGAGCCTGGCACTGTCTGGCCGCTCTGATCGGCTGGTTGGAACCTCACAGTTTCAGGTTTGCGAGCTGAACAACCACAAATGATCACGAATGAGAACCTCAGCTCAGGCCACGCCTCCAAGAACTCATGGAAAGTAACATCAGACCTAACAAGGCGTGGCACTGGAGGTGGAGAGGAAAAACTCTAAGATTTACAGATGTCCGTTTGGAACTTCTTCTATAGTTTACTCACATTGAAATATGGCATTTTATGTGCAAAAATTGACAAATTTGCAGATGGGGCATTTTAATCTGAAAAATGTCTTGGTTCATTGTATTGAATTAGTTAATATCTTATTTAGTTTTTGTGTGAACTAGTTCTGTCTGAAAATTGGCCTAAAAATCCAAAATTTGCCTCATTTTCAGACTTAAACTTGAATAAATCTGGCTTGGAATTGGATATTAACAAACTCAACGATTCATCAAAATCTTTTTAATTACAATTAGTCTAATTATTGCGTAATCTGATTATTCTGTATATGATTTCTGCTGACCAGTCCCATTCCAAGTGAAACAGAATCAGAAAAGGTTTATTTCCATTGTCAATTCTCAAAATTCTCAAACATAGGAACATGTTCTGGTGATTCGGTGCAACACGAAACAATGAACAATGAATAAGTCAAAAGAGAAACAATTTAAATCTACAATGGGATAAGAATAACAATAAGCTATAAGATAAAAAAATAAGAATACACATAAAAAATATGCTTAATATGTACACGAATTTACAGTTGTACAGATGCACAATCCTCGATCCTTGCTTTGTACAGTTAAGCGTTAATGCGCTCTAAAGCGCTGCTCTAAAGTGCTGCTCTAAAGTGCCGCTCTAAAGCGCCGCTCTAAAGCGCCGCTCTAAAGCGTCGCTCTAAAGCGCCGCTCTAAAGCGCCGCTCTAAAGCGTCGCTCTAAAGCGTCGCTCTAAAGCGCCGCTCTAAAGCGCCGCTCTAAAGCGCCGCTCTAAAGCGCCGCTCTAAAGCGCCGCTCTAAAGCGTTGTTCTAAAGCGTTGCTCTAAAGCGCTGCTCTAAAGCGCTGCTCTAAAGCGTTGCTCTAAAGCGCCGCTCTAAAGCGCCGCTCTAAAGCGCCGCTCTAAAGTGTTGCTCTAAAGCGCTGCTCTAAAGCGCTGCTCTAAAGTGTTGCTCTAAAGTGCTGCTCTAAAGTGCTGCTCTAAAGTGTTGCTCTAAAGTGCTGCTCTAAAGTGCTGCTCTAAAGTGTTGCTCTAAAGTGCTGCTCTAAAGTGTTGCTCTAAAGCGCTGCTCTAAAGTGTTGCTCTAAAGCGCTGCTCTAAAGTGTTGCTCTAAAGCGCTGCTCTAAAGTGTTGTTCTAAAGCGCTGCTCTAAAGTGTTGCTCTAAAGCGCTGCTCTAAAGCGCTGCTCTAAAGTGTTGCTCTAAAGTGCTGCTCTAAAGTGTTGCTCTAAAGCGCTGCTCTAAAGTGTTGTTCTAAAGCGCTGCTCTAAAGTGTTGCTCTAAAGTGCCGCTCTAAAGTGTTGCTCTAAAGTGTTGCTCCAAAGTGTTGCTCTAAAGCGCTGCTCTAAAGTGTTGCTCTAAAGTGTTGCTCCAAAGTGTTGCTCTAAAGCGCTGCTCTAAAGCGCCGCTCTAAAGTGTTGCTCTAAAGCGCTGCTCTAAAGCGCTGCTCTAAAGCGCTGCTCTAAAGCGCCGCTCTAAAGTGTTGCTCTAAAGCGCCGCTCTAAAGCGCCGCTCTAAAGCGTTGCTCTAAAGTGTTGCTCTAAAGTGCTGCTCTAAAGTGTTGCTCTAAAGTGCCGCTCTAAAGTGTTGCTCTAAAGCGCTGCTCTAAAGTGCTGCTCTAAAGTGTTGCTCTAAAGTGTTGCTCTAAAGTGCTGCTCTAAAGTGTTGCTCTAAAGTGTTGCTCTAAAGTGCCGCTCTAAAGCGCAGCTCTAAAGTGCTGCTCTGTGGTTGCAGGATCTCCGGCTCGCGCACGGCCCTGTTCATGCGGTTCAAAAGCACCGCGGCGGACGGGCTGCTGCTGTGGAGAGGCGACAGCCCCATGAGGCCCAACAGTGACTACCTGAGCGTGGGGCTGCGGGACGGAGCGCTGCTGTTCAGGTGCTCGGGCCTTTCTCCTCCAGCTCTTGACGAGGGACTGCGTCTTCACAAACACACAACGCTTTCAGAACGGATCGGTCTCGCTGCGCTGCTTTTTGAAAACGCTGGGAAGCTGGTTTATTTGGGGACACGAGAGACACGTTCCGAGCTCGTGACTATCGGACGAACCGGTTCTTTCACAGAGGAATGAGATGCTTTACGCTCTCTCGGACAAAAACGCACACTTCCGTAAACCTCCTCAGTGTCTCGAAGCACAGATCATACGCATCGTACGGCCTCATGTCACACGCACAAAGGTCGGCGTGTTGATAACCGTGTGGCTGTCTGCCCCAGGGCCAAACTCAGGAGTATTAAAATATATAAACGTATTCAATGTAAAACAAGCTCTTCCCTTGATGGAGATTTGTTTTTTACAAGGCGGCAGGTGATTGGCTTGTGTTTGTCTTTGCTGATTGGCCCAAACATTTTCCTTAACCTTAACCAGCTCCAACCAATGCCCAACATTAACCTTAAGGCCTACAGCAAAGAAAATACATATTTAACCATCACAGGGATATTTAATAAGGTAAAAAACATGACTTGGTTCTCCTTTAAATTAATTAAAAATGTACTGGGCTCGTTTAAAAACTCAAAAAACAAAGATGCTTTAAAACCAGAACTCCAAATAGTTACTGACCTTCATGTCTACTTCATAATATGTATTTTATCACACGAGGTAAACGTCAAACAGTGAAGTAAAACTCAGGAGTGCCTCGGCCCCAGGAGGAGTACATACAGTATATTACAGGCCTCACTGCAGGGCCCCAGAGCTCTGAGGGCCCATGGTGCAGAGCCAGGGTCAAAGCGGTGCATCACGATTGTATTTCTAAGCTGGAATTCTTTGTACATCGCCTCATTTCAGTTACAACTTGGGCAGCGGTCCCGTGAATATTGTTGTGAACGGGACTTTCAGCGAGGGGAAGTGGCACCGCGTCAAAGCAGTGAGGTAAGTGCTGGACGTGATTCGAACTTTTTAAGAGAAGATAAGCCTTTATTTGTCCACACAATGGGGAAATTCCAGTGTTGCAACACAAGTAGGTACAGCAGTAAAAGAACAGAAAAAGCTCTTATAAAAAAACTCTTATAAAAAAACTCTTATATTCTTAATAAAACGTAGAAATAATAAAAAAATAATAATAGTAACAAAGGTAACACTCTTATTTACAGCAGTTATATTTTGTTTCACCAAAATGAATAATGATGAATAAATCTAGATCCTTTAACCATGTCACAACATTGTTCCCTCATCAAAAACATAACTGCAGTTGTATTTAGCTTCATTCCTCCTTCTTTGAGCCTCACAAAAACACTCTGTTTCAACTTTCCCACATTTTTGATCTCTAAAAGGAAGTCCATAAATCCTCATGGTCGTCAACGCGTGCATCATTTTAAGTTCTAAAGCATGCGACGCCAGAGCAGTTGTCCTCAAGAGCAGGTTTAAAGGCCAATCACGATACAAAAAATGCATAAGTGTCCTTTCAATCTGTCATAATCACTCAAGGGATTGTACCAGGACGTCTTTCAGGCAGGGTTTTGACGTGTGACTTGTGTCCTGCAGAGACGGTCAGTCGGGAAAGCTGACCGTGGACGACTACGGCGCCAAGACGGGCCGATCTCCTGGAAAAATGAGACAGCTCAATATCAATGGGCCCCTGTATGTGGGTGAGTGCCTTCTGATAGAATGTTGGCCCTTTAAAGTGTGTAATTATACAAGTAAAGAGGAACATACTAGAAACTTTGATTTACCACAGAATATGAATAGGCGGGGTTAGTAAACTACTCGGATACATTTAAGTGATAAGCCTGATTTAAAGACCTTTACCATTGTTTTATACATTTGTTTTATTTATAATAGGAGACACATTTTTATGAATATTTATTAATTTATTTTAGGTGTAAAATAAATAAATAAATATCTACTGTGATTTTAGTGTTGCAATTAATTCAAAAATAAACATGAACCTTTTACGTTTCTTCTTAATTTATTTTGCTAGTTTATCCTTATGAAATCAAAACTTTGTGTAAAATAAATGTGTAAAGATAAATGTGTAAAATATTACTCAGGTAAAGGTAAAAATGTCACTTCAAAATATCTATATAAGTGATAGTTTTGAAGTTACTTTTTAATGTAACTTCAAGAGTAAAAAGTACTAATATTTCACACAGATTTCTAGAACGTTTAAAGCGTTAAATTGTGTGATTTTGAAAATGAACTGAGCAGATTTCCCGTCAACAAAGATCATTTTCAAAAATGTTCTAGTAAATTTCATGTGTACGTTTTTATTTCCTCAAAGTTCAAGCTCAAATTCACAACCTTTACACACAATGTCACCGTGAATGTGCGCAAAATAAACCCGTAATACTTTCTACTTTGCCGCCCAGTTAAAACATGTAGTGGAGTAGAAAGTACAGGTACAAAGAAAGTAAAAGTACCCACTGAAAAAACAAATTAAGTAAAGTACAGATACCTACAAATACTTTTACTTTCCACCACATCATGATTATCGCTTCACCGAATAACCCTGACATCCCTAAATATATTGCACACTTCGCCAGAAATCGTACATTTTGGGACAATTCTGTGTCGCCACGAAGTCCGTCCTTTTGCGACAGAAATCGAGCGAGCTGACCGTGATGTATGTTGTGCGCAGGGGGCATGAAGGAGATCGCGCTGCACACGAACAGGCAGTACGTGGGCGGGCTGGTGGGCTGCGTGTCCCACTTCACGCTGTCCACCGACTACCACCTGGCGCTGGTGGAGGACGCGGCGGACGGGAAGAACATCAACACCTGCAGCACCTGAGCGCGCGCCGGGCGTTCGGTGTCGACGCCACGAAAAACAACCCGAAAAACACCCCCAAAAGTTACAACCTGGAAACACGACTAGAGTTCAAAGGTCGCGCTTTGAGTAGTTCTGATTTATTTGCTTGCTCCCGAAGATGAAGTTGTTGCTCGTCCGCTCGTCTCCGTGGAGATGTTTCACAGTATGGCATTTGTTTGAACGTTTGTACTGGAATTACACTCAGGACAAAATGATAAAGTAGACAGTTTAAAGCAGGGGGGGGGGCGTGTTACAGTTACAGAGTGCTTCCTGGAGGAGGGGCTTGAACAGGGAAGCGTGCCGTGTCATCCCGGTGAGTGCCGTGTCATCCCGGTCAGTTGCCCCCTTTCGTCTGCTCGTCCGAGGGGAAGGATAGAGACTGTTCTCTCGCTAAAGACTCCAGGGTTCAATCAAACAACCACTTTGGGCACATATATGAGGCACCAATTGCACTGTAAGAAGGTTAAAAGCTCTGAAAAGTCCATTTAGCATGATATGGGACCTTTAATTTACTTGACCAAGGGAACATTGTTTACAGTCCGAGAGGTGTTCAAAGATGCAATTGCAGCTGAAGTCTTTTATATATTTCTATCTTCTGGAGATTATGCAGACGTCATCTTCTTCTACGTTTGAAGATATTAAGATATAACCGTTTTTCTAACAGTGTTAAACTCTTCTGTGTTGAATTGAATCGGTAAAGCCGGCTGCACTCTAGAGATTTAAAAACACCACACACAGGCCCAGTAAAGACTTGCCTGAAGCGGAGGACTGCAAAAGGGTCACATGATCAAACAGTGTCCCATAAAGAAGAAGAATGTGAGTGAAGTCATGCGAGAAGAAATGGAGCTTGTAAAAGTCTGAAGTGGGAGCTGGAGGTGATGAGTCATTGAAGAGCTGATCATCAAAAAACAAAATTATTATTATATTCAATTCTTTTTTCTTTTTTTAATGCCCAAACCCATAATAGCAGTTGCCTTCGTGATTAAACCAACTGAAGGTGAAATAATCAAACAATTAAACAATCAAAAACAGATTAACCAATGTTTACGGGAAATGTTAGCAAATGGATAATGTCCCAGAGCATCCCGTGTCCTCAGAGACTTCTTCTGAACGAGGAAACACTGCAAAACCCTTTGGGAGAAAGAAGAAACCTCTGGGAGAACGGACATGCTTCCATTTACAGATACTGGAGCCAGAACCACTCCGGAGAAGAGAGGGTGGTTCATCTAGAGTAGAGAGCGGTCCTCCAGGCAGATGAAGAGCTGTTCATCTAGAGTAGAGGGCATTGCTCCAGGCAGATGAAGAGCTGTTCATCTAGAGTAGAGAGCGGTCCTCCAGGCAGATGAAGAGCTGTTCATCTAGAGTAGAGAGCGGTCCTCCAGGCAGATGAAGAGCTGTTCATCTAGAGTAGAGAGCGGTCCTCCAGGCAGATGAAGAGCTGTTCATCTAGAGTAGAGAGCGGTCCTCCAGGCAGATGAAGAGCTGTTCATCTAGAGTAGAGGGCATTGCTCCAGGCAGATGAAGAGCTGTTCATCTAGAGTAGAGAGCGGTCCTCCAGGCAGATGAAGGGCTGTTCATCTAGAGTAGAGGGCATTGCTCCAGGCAGATGAAGAGACGTTCATCTAGAGTAGAGGGCGTTCCTCCAGGCAGATGAAGAGACGTTCATCTAGAGTAGAGGGCGTTCCTCCAGGCAGATGAAGAGCTGTTCATCTAGAGTAGAGAGCGTTCCTCCAGGCAGATGAAGAGCTGTTCATCTAGAGTAGAGAGCGTTCCTCCAGGCAGATGAAGAGCTGTTCATCTAGAGTAGAGAGCGTTCCTCCAGGCAGATGAAGAGCTGTTCATCTAGAGTAGAGAGCGTTCTTCCAGGCAGATGAAGAGCCGTTCATCTAGAGTAGAGAGCGTTCCTCCAGGCAGATGAAGAGCCGTTCATCTAGAGTAGAGGGCGTTGCTCCAGGCAGATGAAAGGCTGTTCATCTAGAGTAGAGGGCGTTGCTCCAGTCAGATGAAGAGCCGTTCAGCAAGTGAGGAGCATCCGGATCTACGAGTCAGGGCCGTGAGAGTTATGCTTTTGGAGCTGCGACCTAACAAATCGTGGTACTCTGACTCCACCCACATGAGGACAAATAATCTCCCAAACTCACGGAGAGACAAATCAGACAAAAAAAATCAGGCTAAAAATCCTCTAGAGAGCTGCCGGCTGAACAGATGGCGTCTCCATGGACAGAGCAAAGTCGAATGCCATACTGTGGAACATTTCCATCGAGCGCATCTTTAAATGGAGGTCATCTTCCCATTTAATCATTCTTAGTCGATCTGAAGCAAATACTCCTCAGAGTAAAGAAATCCCGCGTCATGGAAGCTCCTCGCACACAAAGAGCGGATTATGAGAAAATGCGCTGAAATGTTATGCTTTTTTAGGTTCTAATAATCCACTTCAAACGCACATGCTCATTCAACATCAATAATACACCACATTTAAGCGTCGTACTTCAAATTGTGTGCGTGCCTGAATGAGATGTTCGTCAAATGATTTCATATGAAGCAAATACAGTTGAAAACTACTCAAACGCGTGCAGGGCAGTCCTTTTTTGCAGTGCACACCTGAACTACAACACCAGCGTTACCACTTGTCACCTTAAAAACCAAAATAACTACTTTATATGAATATACGCTTACCAGTTTAATGGGGGAGAAAATGCTCGGCCAGTGATGTGCGTTTTTTTTGGGTGTGAAATGTAAATCTTTGGAAGGACTTTTGAACCCAATCTTTATTTTTCTACAGTTGATCCTGGTTGCTCGAAAAACGGTCTTAAATTGTTGACGTCCTCGAGCAGAGATAGAGAAGCGTGGCGGCGGCGCGGGTCGTAGGAGATTACCGCGCTCGTCCGTAATCTGATTTCGATGTAGATTTGTAGATTTGAAGTGAACGCTGCTCTTTTTCGTCTTCTTTTCCCCCCCTTGTGTCGTGTGTTTTTAAAGCTTTTTACTTTGCGTTGCGTAACTCTCCGGTCACATGAAAGTCGGATGCTGTCACGGCGAATATGCGACAAACGAAACGGACCAAACATGTGACGGTTGTAAAACGCCGAACTCCGCGGCGAAAACGACACACTCGGAAACGTCGAAATGGGTCGAATTGGGAGAAATGGGTTTGATTTTAGTGAAAAAACAGAGCAAATGATGAAGAAAATACGAATAATAAACACATTTCACACTTGTTGGACTTGTTTTGTTTTGTTGATGTAACTTCTGAGGATTTACTCGTATCAAGGTTATAATGTCGTTTCAAGTCATTTTAACTTGACTTTACTCAAGATTGCTGGGGTTTTTTTCAGTGTAAATTTTGTACATAACATTTTCAACTGAATATTGTGTCATTTCATGCGTTTGCGTAATTTGGTTTGAACATTGGACGGAGAATTGTGGAGAAAAGACTCATTTTGGGACTTTTTTGTCACATGAATAAATGTAAATGGCTTGAATCCTTTTGTTGCCTGTAGCAGTTATTATTTATTTAATTGTATTGTGCTCTCATCTAAAATATACTTGTTTCATCACGTTCCTGTATTTTGTCCGTCAGCGCTCACAATGAAAGCTCCTCCGTGTTTTTAAAGACCGTCTTTACCAGCGTTATGCTAGACCGTGACAGTTATAACACTGTAGATGAACCCAAAACATGTACAATTCTTGTTTTAATTCTTAAAAATACTTTATTGATCGTCAAGGAAAACATTGTATTTATTTTTGTTTGTGTACATTTTATTTATTTTGTTTGTTTACATTTGATTTTATTATTTTATATACAACTAAATATTGCGACATATTTGAGCGTGCCCCAGAATCTACTGTTGTTCCTGTTATTACTCCGTCAAAGCTTTCAGAATTCAACATTTCCTGTTGTTGAAAAGTGCTTTTATTTTGAAATGTGCTTTTTCATGACATTTATATGACTCTAAATTGATTGGCCTTATACGTCAGTCTTTTTTTTTTTAATGGAATCAACAAAACTGCACCATTTTAGCCCCAAAGTCATCTGCTCTGGCCAATCACAGAAGAGCAGTTTGTGTTGTACGTGTTAGAAACAGATCAAGTATGAACGTATGAAATGTATCACCCATACTCAGGGTATGATGATGATGAAGATGAAGAAGATGATAATGATGGTGATGGAGATGATGATGATGAAGATTGTGATGATGATGATGATGAAGATTATGATGATGATGATGATGATGAAGATGATGGTGATGGAGATGATGATGATGATGAAGATTGTGATGATGATGATGATGATGATGATGATGATGAAGATGATGGTGATGGAGATGATGATGGTGATGATGAAGAAGATGATTATGATGAAGATGGTAGTGGTGATGATGATGATGATGATGATGATGAAGAAGATGATGGAGATGATTATGATGATGAGGAAGAAGACGAAGATGATGATTATGATGAAGATGATGGTGGTGATGATGATGAAGGAGATGATTATGATGAGGAAGACGAAGATGATGAAGAAGACGGAGAAGATGATGGTGGCGGTGATGATGATGAAGAAGATGATGGAGATGATTATGATGATGAGGAAGAAGACGAAGATGATGATTATGATGAAGATGATGGTGGTGATGATGATGAAGGAGAGAGATGATTATGATGATGATGAGGAAGACGAAGAAGATGATGATGGTGGCGGTGATGATGATGATGATGAAGAAGATGATGGAGATGATTATGATGAGGAAGAAGACAAAGAAGATGATGGAGATGATGAAGATGATGATGATGATGATGATGGAGATGATGATGATGACAAAGAAGAAGATGATGATGATGATGAACCAACCATTCACCCACACCCCATTCATACAAGCCGCCATAAAACACCATAGAAGAAGAGGTACTAATGAAGTACTAATGAAGTACTGATGAAGTACTGACCAGGCCCCGCCCTACTCAGCTCAGAGATCAGACCGGGTCAGGCTTTCTCAGAGTGGTCGTTCTGCACGGATGGGTCATTGGGAAAGAAATAATGGACATGTATAGACAATAATACAAAGCTCAATGTTGTGCGTAGATGTTTTTACATTAAGGATATGTCAAATGAACAAAGGAAATACAATGTCTGCTCAGAGTAGGGCAAGTACCATCATTATGCTAATCAATCAGTCTCGTGATGAATTGATTAGTTGTTTACGAGGCAAAAGTCACAGGATGAAGACATTCTTCACTAACCCAGTTGAAAAGTGTGTGTTTGAAGATCCTGGTGGAGTTTTCATCACATTCACTAATTGCACACTTTTCCCGAATTCTCTCCAGGCAGTTGTTGACATCTGGAAACTCATTCTACAAATATTTCACCATATGAGTTGAGTTTACGTGTTACCAAAAACGTACTCGACAAATGTCAACAAACTCAGCTTTATCATTAAACCGATTCCATCCTTTTCTGTATTTAGAGCTTCACGTTTGCAGTTTTTCTCGCTGTCGCGCCTTTGTCCCGTCAAAGCGCTTTTACCGGACACGGAGCTGACAGCAAATCTGCACCTTTCATAAGTGTTGTTTTTACCGTTGGACCGATGGCCTCGGACTCACCTCTCACTGCGCCCGGAGCTACACCCGGAGCTACACCCGGAGCTACACTCGGAGCTACACTTGGAGATACCCCCGGAGATACACTCGGAGCTACACCCGGAGATACACCCGGACCCGGAGATACACCCGGAGCTACACTCGGAGATACACCCGGGGCTACACTCGGAGCTACACCCGGAGATACACCCGGACCCGGAGATACACCCGGAGCTACACTCGGAGCTACACCCGGAGCTACACCCGGAGATACACCCGGAGATACACCCGGGGCTACATTCGGAGCTACACCCGGAGATACACCCGGACCCGGAGATACACCCAGAGATACACCCGGAGATACACTCGGAGCTACACCCGGAGATACACCCGGGGCTACACTCGGAGCTACACCCGGAGATACACCCGGAGATACACCCAGAAATACACCCGGAGCTACACCCGGAGATACACCCGGGGCTACACTCGGAGATACACTCGGAGATACACCCGGAGATACACCAAGAGCTACACCCGGAGCTACACCCGGACCCGAAGATACACCCGGAGCTACACCCGGACCCGGAGATACACCCGGAGCTACACCCGGAGATACACCCGGGGCTACACTTGGAGATACACCCGGAGATACACCCGGACCCGAAGATACACCCGGAGATACACCCGGACCCGGAGGTACACCCGGAGCTACACCCGGAGATACACCCGGAGATACACCCGGATCGTCACCCGGAGTTAGACCTGGAGGTCATTATTTTACATTTTGTTAATTGTAAACTGCAATATCGATCTAAAACGGTTTAATAATAGAAACGGGTGTGTTGACTTCCTGATAAGCCCCGCCTCTTCATAGGGACATTAATTCTCGCTGTAAAGAGCAGTAGGCGGGGATAGGGGGTAGGTGAAAACAGCACACAAGTCTCAAATGCAGGACAATACAGGATCTCTCATGCATTAGTCACTCAAAAAACAACTCTGAGTAAGTTAAGGATGAGGAAACATCTTTATCATATGGTTTAAAGGTCATAAAGTACTTTTAACATGATATAACTCCTCCAATCATAACAATCAATTCAAAATTACATCGCAAAACACAAGATCATTTGTATTAAGTCACCTGATTCTTTTTTTGAGCATGTGAGCTTCAACCAGAACATCTATTTTTCCCTTTCCCCCCGACAGCGTTCAAAACCCATTATGCAAAACACCTTCTTCTCACTCGGAGTACATTTGTGAGGGCGTTAATACTTTTACTTTCACCATAAATTAATCAGCTCCATCAAACTTTCATGGCGTTTTCCCTCCGCCACAAAAGCACTCTGTTCCTCTGTGTGAAAGATGCATGAGTGTCCAGGTCATCTTCACTCCAGGAGAAGAAGAAGAAGAAGAAGAAGAAGAAGAAGAAGAAGAAGAAGAAGAAGAAGAAGAAGAAGAAGAAGAAGAAGAAGAAGAAGAAGAAGAAGAAGAAGAAACAGCACAGACAGAACTGTGGTAAGTGTCTGGTATGTTAACGTAACATATGAACAGTTATTCAGATAACTATAGCATAAAGAACATGCTAACAAGTTTACCAAAGCATCAGTTTTACCACAAATCACTAAATCCACTGAATTCTTCTTCCTCTGTGTCACTTCTAAACAACTCCACAAACTCAAGAGGAAGAGGAAGTGCAGATTCTTCTTCTGCGTCGCTTAGAGCCTAGAGCGCCCTCTTGTGGTCGTCAGTGTGAAAATAACGAATAATATCACATATAAGTCGCTCTGGAGTATAAGTCGCACCCCGGCCAAAACTATGAAAAAAGTGTGACTTATAGTCCGGAGAATACGGTAAATGTATTAATAATGTGGACAACTCACTCAGCTAAATATATTAAAAATGAAAGGGATTTTGGTGTGACGGATGAAGAATGGGAGTGTTTTGCTTGTGTTTTTCTCATAAAACCTTTTGACTTTTATGTTTTTTTGTTTTAATATCGATGTCCATTGTTGTTAAATGTGAAATCTACAACAAAAGGCATTTATTTTATTCAAATACTGTTCAGTTTCACCTGCTTTTAGAATCCGGGACCCGACGAGGAAGCGACAGCGAGTCAGTGGTCAGAGCTCGAGTCCATCAACCAGAAGGTCAGAGCTTCGATTCCCACTCGGAGCAAGTTCTGCCGTCGTGTCCTGAAGCAACACACCTCACATTAGGGTGAGGCTGCAATTCACAAGTCGAAACTGTAACAATAAAACATCATGCGACATCAGCGGTTTAGTGATGAGAGCAGTTTGGAATGTTGGAGAAGAAACTGTTCACGTACATTTGTAATTTATCCGTTTGTCTTGGACTTTTACCGTACAAAATGAAAACAAACTTTATTTAAATCAGGGGATAAACACCAGTCTCTCTTCTGCCACAGATTTCAACAATATTAGAAACGTTATTCCATACAAGACTTCATAGTTTCATGGAGAAGCATCCAGCCAATAGGAGATTACAAAAGAATGCATTTGTAATTGGAATCTTTATTGATCTTCAGAAGGCATTTGGCACCGTCGATCGTCATATTTTAATCAATACATTGTAAAATTATGGCATTAGAGGATAAACAGAAAAAATAGTTACAGAGCTATTTGAGTAGGAAATAACAGTAATAATAGAGTGATTGATTGATTGATTAATTGATTGATTGATTTATGGTTGTTAGAAATGCCTTTAGTGCACGACCTCTCCTGTTTCCCAATCAAACAAAAACATGCAAAATAACTGATCTCCAACTCGCTCCTCCAAACCGTGGACCTGACTGAGGGTCCTGAGAGCCGGCTCCTGGTCCTGAGGGTCCTCAGAGCCGGCTCCTGACCTGACTGAGGGTCCTGAGAGCCGGCTCCTGGTCCTGAGGGTCCTCAGAGCCGGCTCCTGACCTGACTGAGGGTCCTGAGAGCCGGCTCCTGGTCCTGAGGGTCCTGAGAGCCGGCTCCTGACCTGACTGAGGGTCCTGAGAGCCGGCTCCTGGTCCTGAGGGTCCTGAGAGCCGGCTCCTGACCTGACTGAGGGTCCTGAGAGCCGGCTCCTGGTCCTGAGGGTCCTGAGAGCCGGCTCCTGACCTGACTGAGGGTCCTGAGAGCCGGCTCCTGACCTGACTGAGGGTCCTGAGAGCCGGCTCCTGATCTGACTGAGGGTCCTGAGAGCCGGCTCCTGACCTGACTGAGGGTCCTGAGAGCCGGCTCCTGGTCCTGAGGGTCCTGAGAGCCGGCTCCTGACCTGACTGAGGGTCCTGAGGGTCCTGAGAGCCGGCTTCTGACCTGACTAAGGGTCCTGAGGGTCCTGAGAGCCGGCTCCTGGTCTTGAGGGTCCTCAGAGTTGGCTCCTGACCTGACTAAGGGTCCTGAGAGCCGGCTCCTGGTCCTGAGGGTCCTGAGAGCCGGCTCCTGGTCCTGAGGGTCCTGAGAGCCGGCTCCTGACCTGACTGAGGGTCCTGAGAGCCGGCCTCTGGTCCTGTTTGTCCCCCACAGCTCATGACCGGTCGCCGCGTCATCTCTGAACGACGGGACGAACACAAAAGGCACATTTTAACACCACAATTCCCTCCACTTTCCAGGAAACGCCGCTGTGTCTTGGCGATCCTTTATCCGAGGGACGATCTCGGCGTGAGCCACATGAGAAGAACCGGAGCGAACGCTTTGGCTCTGCGCTCGTAACTGACATTAAACGCGTGACGACGACAGCACTCGAGGGTGTCACGCCCGCTGAGCGTTTAAGTCTGGAGTCTGCGTAGATGAACCACTGGAGACAGTCCTTTTCTCCACTGAAACCTCTCCTGAACCTCAGACGCTGCTGGTGCGATGGACGTGCTCTGGCTGGAGATGCTGGTGCTGCTGCTGCCGTACCTGGGTCGGGTGCGGGTGCGGGCCTACCCCAGCGGAGCTCCCACGGGCGCCTGCGAGGACATGATGCCGCGTCACATGGGCGTGCAGCCGCAGACGTCGCCCGCGCCCTACGCCGTGCTCGCCGACAGGGTGGCGTTCAGCCCCGGCGGCCCCGTCACAGGTCAGTGAAGGGAATTCTGATTTCATTTTTTTTTTGTTTTTTTCAATAAATCAATCTTAGAACTAGATCTTGACAAATCCTTCTGTAAGTACAATATTGTTAAGTGTGTTGTGTGAATGTGCGACTTTAAGAGATGATCTTTAGGTCTCTGTGGGAGTTACAATGTCAAATATAAATCTATTGAAGCGAGTGGATTAAATGAAATAATAAAACATCTTTGGAAAACAGATTGGACAATTTAGTGGTTTCCATGTGATGTTTTGAGAGAGCAAACGGAAGAAAAAAAAGTGTAAAATACATTTTGTTCTTACTGGAGACCTGGATTTTTTAATATTAGATATGTTTTATGTTCTTCTTTCTATTTAGATTGAAATTGTGACTCATTTAACTTATAAGGCATTCAATCGTGACATCTATTACATATTGAAGAAGAAAAAAATCGAACAGCGATCAAATTTTGTCTTAAACAAGAGCAAAAGGTACATTTATACATTTTAGTTTATTACATCTACAGCAATTGTGCTAACTATCTGAACTCGTTAATACTTCATCAATAGTTATGACCCAAACAACAATGTTCTGTGCTTCTTGAACAGAAAGAAACTGGCCACACCTTCACACATCACAAGTTATAGTACAGATTTAACTTGATTCTTGACATAGATTTCGATACTACAACGATAACCAAAACGTGCTCTTTTGTAGGTCACGACTTACGCACGCAAACTGACATTTTCACCACAGAATAACAGTTCTTTCTTTCTGTTTCCGTGCGATTTGACACTAGTTGTGACAAAAATGCTCAGATTCTTCAAAAACCGTTGGGGAAATGTACCTTTCTGCCTTCACCGTGACGACAGCGCTCTGAGATGCGACTGCGGTCTGCCCAATTAGACACTGTCGCGGCTCATTAGACACGTCCCATCACATGCCGCTCCATTTGAAAAAGATTTACCGCTGTCGTAACTACATCAGACGCACAAAACATTTACAAGAATCGCGCAAGAGTAAAAAG
Source organism: Eucyclogobius newberryi (assembly GCF_026437365.1). Classification (NCBI taxonomy): domain Eukaryota; kingdom Metazoa; phylum Chordata; class Actinopteri; order Gobiiformes; family Gobiidae; genus Eucyclogobius; species Eucyclogobius newberryi. The sequence continues at coordinate 6,987,331 of NW_027316278.1, read as the reverse complement.
AGTTAAAAAAAAAACTGGTTTGGAGCCGCAGACCGACATCGCTCGCTCTTAACGTGTCTCGACCTGACTCTGTGTGCCTTCCATCAGTGACCATCGTGGGGCCCGACTACAGGGGCGTGCTCCTGGAAGCCCGGACCCCTGGAGACACCGCCGCCCTGGGCACCTGGCTGCTCCCTCCCCCTGACACGCGCTTCCTGGAGGTTGGTCGCACTTGACCATAATGAGATGAGAACGTAAAAAGTACCAATAACGCGTAATGTTTGTCCTTTAACGTCACGTGCGAGCGCGGCGACTTAAAATCGCCGCCTTTACCTCACGTGTTCTCCTCGTCCTTTTGCTCCGCAGTGCTCGGGCAACCCACAGGGCGCCGTGACCCACGCCAACACCAACGTCAAGGGCAACTCCACCGTGTTCAGCTGGACCCCGCCCGACACCGCCCGACCCATCTACTTCATGTAATGCGAGCGCAGTGCTCTCGAAAGCGGGGGGCGGGGCTCGCACTCCGAACCGAGCTCTACACACGAGTCGATCTGGAAAAGCTCTCGGGCCGTTTAAATAATACTCGACGTCGATCGGTTGAAGCGAAACAACGGCGGAAGAAGCGGGAAACTCAAAATGGTGTTAAATCGAGTTTAGAGAAACCGTTTTTCTTCTTAAAACACGCCGAACGCACGTAAAAAACGCGACATAAAAGGCGGTGTTTATGCTCAAATCGGTCGAAGCTCGTCCGCCAGCGCCGCCATGTTTGTTTGGTTCGTGTCGGGCGCTTCACCGCTGGTGTTTCAGGTCAGATCTCGATTAAACGCAACAAGATGGATCCTCGACGGTTTGTGAAGTCAGTAAAATTGGGAGGATTCATTTTGCTGACAAGGTTAACGTTGGGCCAAATTCATAAACATATTAAACAATCTCAATCCATCAGAAATGTGTGAAAACTTTAGAGGTGAATGTGTCGGTTGAGTGTCGGTTAAAGCGTCCCACAAAAAGTAAATCTAAAATTAAAGCGCTTAAGACTAAAATGTAGATAACAAAACTGTTGATAAGATATAACTCTGACCTGGATTTGACCAGTTTTTGGTAAAGATTGTAATTGTACTTCCTGGTTGGACATGAGCAGCAGATGTGACATTACCTAGCAACCACACTGTAAACAAATACCAAAGCTTGTCTGATTTACACTGTTTTGGTTTGAAAAATACAAAAATATGACAGCGCCTTTACTGTTTATATTTTAATAATAAGAAAATTTATATATATCATAATTTTCACTACATTTTGGGTTGAATTTTGTGAAGTGATGACAAAGAACTTAGCACTTTAAGCTCAAAATGATCAAAAAAATAAAAATTTGGAAGAGCACAGATAAATATATATACATATTGAAGGCCAATCAAGTATGTCATCGCTAAACACCACAAGAACTGTAATTTTATTTCAAATCTGTTTCCGAAACTTACGAAAAAAAATGCAAAGTTGTTAAAACATTTCACAGAATTTTAGGTTTTACATGTGAAGATTTCATTTGCCACTTGATCAAATTGTTGAACCCTAAAAATTCACTTCTTGTCCAGTTTAGCCGTGTTTCCCAAATCCAAATGTTTGTGCAATAAAAAAAAATCAAAAATATTATGTGACGCATTTTCAAACTGCAGACGTCTGTTTTTGCAAAATGAACGGCGAAAACGAACATGGAATTTACTTTTTCTCTTCTCAACGCTGATTCTAAACTTTGCACATTTCCAAAACCAAACTGTTAAACTGTCTCTCCGTCCCGTCTCCAGGGCGACCGTGGCTCAGCAGAGGACGGTCTACTGGCTCAACGTCCGGTCCAGTGCGCTGTTCAGAGGTGAGACGCTGGCACTGGTCGTCATGGTTTCACCGGGTCACAGTGGACAGTAGCCACGACCAAAAGTGCTGAATCGCTCTGTTTAAAGTTGAGACGAAGGTTCTGGGAGGTTTTTTTTCATCGACAGCAGCATTACGGAATCAAAATGTCAAACAAATATGACTGATTTTCTTTAATAATTGCTCTATTTGTAAGTGTTCTTGATCTAGAAGCCGTCAGTCTCTGTATTTACACCTTTATTAGTTTGATCATGTATTTAAAAAGTCTCAACGTGCAATAGAAATAATAATGTGACCGGTGGAAAACATTATGTGTGACTAAACTAAAATATTCATCAGTTGCAGAACTTGCAGCCATGGTTACGGGTCTGTTGTGAGGCGTAAACAGTGTTGAGAAGTGTGTCTAATCTGCATGTTAATGAGCATACATGATATAAATGACATTACATTACAAAACGGACATAGAACAGCTGCCGTGGACAAACCAAAACTGTTTTAGTGCCATCGTCAGAGAACAAGATTCACTACTCAAAATTAATTCTGAACTAGGCGAGTGCCTCCAGGGGGCACTTGTCTCACTCATTCTGAAATAGTCAACTGAAATCTCACCTGCAGTACCTCTGGGGGCCTCCAGGGGGCACTTGTCTCACTCTGATGCATTGTTTATCTCGTCCCCAGCGAAAGCACCGGGTCTGGGCCTGGCCTCGGGGACAGAAGGCGTGGCCCCAGGTGGAACTCTGCTCTCCGCCGCCCTCTGCTGGCTCCTTTGTAAAACGCTGCTGTAATGAAGCGGTTCAGGTCATGTTATGTCGCACGTTTAACTATGTCATGTCTGTCATACGTTCCAATAAAAAAACTAAACGTTTTGTCAATCGAGTTCAAAGTCACTTTCGTTCATCATCTTGGAACATAAACCAGACGACTCATATTACTGAAGAATTACTAATGTCTAACTTTGTTTTTACTGACAATAATTCAAATTAAATACATTTTCCAAGAACACAGATTAGATCAAAATCTGGAGTCTTCATGTGGAATTTGTGAATAAGCTTCAAATCTCCCATAATCCTCCATCACTATCAATAATCAATGTGCATCATGTTAATTGCTTTTAATTTGGAAAAGCTTAATGGAAAAGTTTCCCGGCCCATACATACACATAACCCAGTTTCACGGCAGACATAAGCAGGCTTAGCACATATTTAATACTTTAGAATGAAGGCTCCTGTGTAGTAAACAGGCCGTGCATTATTCCAGCCTGAAACGCGCTCAGGAGGTGATTATAGCGTTACGTCATAAGCCCCATCAAGCATTCTACGTATTATTATAAAGTAGTTCGACTGACGGGCGCATTAGTGCGGCGCGGCCGGAATGAACTTTGGCGTTTAGACCCCGGCAGGTTCAGGACTGTGACGAAGCTGCGTTTGGGTTCTATGAGAAAGAACTGTAATGCGACGCAGGCGATAATCATACAAAATATATACTTGTGCCACTGCTTGGACAGCCCTGGCGATTAAATGTGGCGCCGGGTGACGTCATTGGCCCTCTGACCTCGCACACTTCCTGGTTGCTGTGTTGCTCCACGTGGCTCCTCAGTCCAGGTATTTTAGCTTTAGCTTTAGCACCATCTGGATGAGACAACTGTGTATGAAATGAATTGGTGTTAGAATGTAGTGTGCCACGGTGCGGTGCTAGCATGGGCCGCGGTGCTAGCATGGGCCGCGGTGCTAGCATGGGCCGCGGTGCTGGCATGGGCCGGGGTGCTAGCATGGGCCGCGGTGCTACCATGGGCCCGGGCGGAGCCACCATGATGGGCCGCGGTGCTACCAGCATGGGCCCGGGCGGTGCTACCATGATGGGCCGCGGTGCTACCATGATGGGCCGCAATGCTACCATGATGGGCCGCGGTGCTAACATGATGGGCCGCGGTGCTACCATGATGGGCCGCGGTGCTAACATGATGGGCCGCGGTGCTACCATGATGGGCCGCGGTGCTAACATGATGGGCCGCGGTGCTACCATGATGTGGTGCGCGATGTCCTGAGCAAGAATCTCAGGTGGCGTTGTTGGTGATTTGTGTTTTTAAAAAGCTACAGAGGAAAATTGTTAACGCGCCGGTACCACTTTGCAACATACTACTACTACTACTACTACTACTACTACTACTGCTACTGCTACTGCTACTGCTGCTACTACTGCCACTTTTACTACTGGTGTTGTTACTACTGCTTCTACTGCTGCTGCTACTGCTACTACTACTACTACTACTAGTGCTACTGCTACTGCTGCTACTACTGCTACTGCTACTACTGCTACTACTGCTACTGCTGCTACTACTGTTGCTACTACTTCTGCTACTGATACTACTACTACTACTACTACTACTACTACTGCTACTACTACTACTGCTACTGCTGCTACTACTGCTACTACTACAACTGCTGCTACTGCTACTACTACTACTGCTACTACTACAACTAATGCTACTGCTGCTACTACTGTTGCTACTACTTCTGCTACTGATACTACTACTACTACTACTACTGCTACTACTGCCACTTTTACTACTGCTATTGTTACTACTGCTTCTACTACTACTACTGCTACTACTACAACTGCTACTGCTACTACTGCTACTACTGCTACTGCTACTGATACTACTGATACTAATAATGATACTAATAATATTAATACATTTGTTGTAACTCTCTTACCCCTGCCATTCCACAGTACTCAGACGTCCTACTATCAGCAGTACTTTCTCCTGTCCTGTGCAGTGATCTAACGGATTAACCCGCGCTGCATAACGTGTCACAGTGCTGTAAATATTGACGTCCAACATGTTCCAGTCCTGGGGTCACAGCTCGCTCAATAACAGCATGTTTCCGCCGGACAAAGCGCAGTTACTCATCATGACCTTTATACAGGGGGGGCGCGAGAGAGCAAGAGCCTTAGACTGAGTTCAGAGGTTTTTAGACTGTTGCTGATAAAAAAAGAATGCACTGTTTAGCAGCTGTAACTCACATGCTCGCAACAACACGCTCGTAGGTCCTTTAGAAGAAGTAAAGAAGAGACTGAGAGTGATTAAAGAACCAGGAAGTACTTCGCATTCAACCTTCAGCACCAGGATTAAACCAGGTCTAAAGCTGGACTAAAGCAGATCTGAAACCGGACCAAACTTTGACTCTACCAGAAGATAGAACAGACATAACAAAAATCATCTATAAAACTAAACAAAAGTCGGTTTTGAACAGGACTATACCAAGTCTAGATCAGGTTTAACAAAGATTAAAAACAGCCGTAAACAGAACTAAACCCGGACTAAACCAGCGCAGAGGAGGCCTGGACACGGTGTTAAACTAGACTAAAAATAGGTCTTGAACCAGGTCGAAACCAGGATCCTAAACAAAGACTAAACCTGTCCAAGTTGAGGTCTGCAATCCGTCCAAACCTGACTGAATCTGGACTAAATGAGCTGTTAAACCCGATTAAAGACATTAACAAGGACAATGTTCCTCACACGGTTTAATAAGTGCTTGTGTCCTGATGAACGCCGCCAAAATGTGCAAACTTTTTAACGTTTGAGAGCCAAGAATAATCAAAAACGTTCTTACATTCTCTCAAACCTATGGAGTTCCTTTTTAGCAGAGTTTAGCCACAGTCAAACGTCTTCTATCCACAAATCTATGAATGTTTTTCCTCCTTGTGCTGATCATTTAGAGCTGCTTCATGGTTCAGCCTCATTAATCATCTGGAGCTACTTTGAAACCCAAATATTATCTCAGACGGTACTCGATGTGAAAAGACCTCCAACAGATGAAACAATCACCATCGCCAAATATAAAGAACCAGACACAGTGGCTGGGACAATATTATCTTACCTTATCGTCAGAATAAAAATGAGGCTACGCAATGTGAAGTGATACAGTACTTAGAGGTACATATTGGGGCCTATAGACGCATCGGTGGAGGAATCGCAGGAGAGTCAGTGTCTGGTGGATGTTTGGAGGGAAAGCGAGAGCCGTGATGAAGTCCAGCTACCACAACAAGGGCCGCGATTGGACGAGAGCTTCGCGGACACAGAAGGCTCGGCGTCCACATGTCGAGGAACAGGCGGTAAACTCGGATTTCCTCTCTTTCGTTTGAAGATCGTTTCCCGTCCGCTCGAGAATAATCCGCCGATCGCGAAAGATCACCGAGGTCACGGAGGCTGGTGTATTCACGTGTGGCGCCCCCTATGGTGTGGAATGTCCAAACTAACATGTCAACAAAATGAAGTCATTTTCAGATTTGCAGTGAGTATTGAACACCTGCGATTTTGTAAGTTCTCCCACTTAGAAATTATTGAGGAAATGGATGCAGTTTTGGGGCGTCTGGCGATGAGGGCTGTAGGCTCCTCGATACCCCCGTCTAGGAGATCAAATTGAATAATTAGAACAATTACTAAGAGGGTGGGAGGGAGGGGCACGGCGTCGTCATGAACACAGGTGTATGTGATGTGGATGATTAAATAGTGTGGCCGCAGGAAGGGGCGTGGTCCTGCTCCCGAACTTAAGATAACAAACTTATCTTCATTTAACAACTATGTGTAAAACATGTTAGAAAACCTCAGCGGTGTTGGATGGCTGCGTAGGAATGATCGGTATGACTCTCGTGAAGATGCTTTCAAAACACAGAGGAGCAATATAGATTATTACAATATGACATAATACCAGTGAGAGGTGAGTAAAGGCGTTTAGTCGATTAAGGAGAGGAAAATCTTAAATTAAAGATATCAAATCAAAAGCATTTGTGTAGTTTTCTAAGGTTGTTCATCATGTAATGTTTGTAACTAAAAGTATTTGATGTGTACATGTACATGTCTTTATGCAGCTAACAAGCTCAAACGGCCGATACTAGTTTAGGATCTATTGCAACATATAAATGCATTATTGCACGGTGGCAAAGGCGGTTAGCGCTCTTGCCTCCCAAGAAGGAGATCATGGGTTCAATTCCCGGACCAGATCAACATCACATGACCTCTCTGGGTGGAGTCTGCATGTTCTCTCCGGGTTCTCCGGCTCCTCCCACCGTCCAATCACATGCATGTGTGAGGTAAATTGGCAACTCTAAATTGGCTGAATGGACAGGTGTTGAAAATTAGCATATTCTGCTACATACACTTAAAACATTGCATCTGGTTCGTCCAATGTAAATGCTATGTCCTTAAATAAACAAAATTTGACATTTGACAATCAGCAAGAATTCTATGTCTCAAAGACCTGTTAGTCTGCCTTTAAAAGGTCCACCTCTTCTCCACTTATTAGCCTAAACTAGTAGCGGCCGTTTGAGCTCGTTAGCTGCATAAAGACATGTACATGTACACATCAAATACTTTTAGTTACAAACATTACATGATGAACAACCTTAGAAAACTACACAAATGCTTTTGATTTGATATCTTTAATTTAAGATTTTCCTCTCCTTAATCGACTAAACGCCTTTACTCACCTCTCACTGGTATTATGTCATATTGTAATAATCTATATTGCTCCTCTGTGTTTTGAAAGCATCTTCACGAGAGTCATACCGATCATTCCTACGCAGCCATCCAACACCGCTGAGGTTTTCTAACATGTTTTACACATAGTTGTTAAATGAAGATAAGTTTCTTATCTTAAGTTCGGGAGCAGGACCACGCCCCTTCCTGCGGCCACACTATTTAATCATCCACATCACATACACCTGTGTTCATGACGACGCCGTGCCCCTCCCTCCCACCCTCTTTGTAATTGTTCTAATTATTCAATTTGATCTCCTAGACGGGGGTATCGAGGAGCCTACAGCCCTCATTGCCAGAAGCCCCAAAACTGCATCCATTTCTGTACATTTGTGTTCATGTTTCTTGCACGCCAATAAACTCTTCACATGGAAGGGTCGTGGTCTTTGCTCGTGAACATACATAACATTGCACTTTGAACAACTTCATCCACATCATCCGTGATATTCATATTGTCATTTACAAAGCGCCATGTTGTGAGGATCAGAAGTCTTTCTCTGCTCCTCTAATCCTGTCATTTGCAGTAATCATGCCACATATTGGTTGTAATTACGGAGCATTATGTCATAAACCTCTGCACACATCTGCCCAAGAGCCCAGTTTATGGAATGCTACATGTCCCATAATGCATTACTTCATGTGGAGCAGAATGTATGAGACAAAGATGTTTCAGGCCTGAACTTTTCACTCTGTTCTGGCCACAGCTTATCGTTATGGATCGTGCGTCTGCCGAGAAGGTGATCGGCTGCAGACTTCCATCTCTGCAGGACCTGCACGTCTCCAGGGCTCTGGGACGAGCAGGTCGGATCACAGCTCTGCTCGTGTACAAGTCTCTCCATGGCCCAGCACCAACGTGCATCTCATGTTAGTGCCATATGAACCATCTCGGACTCTGAGGACCTCAGGGACCGGCCTCCTGCTGGTGCCAGAGTCAGGACTAAACATGGACCGGCCTCCTGCTGGTGCCAGAGTCAGGACTAAACATGGACCGGCCTCCTGCTGGTGCCAGAGTCAGGACTAAACATGGACCGGCCTCCTGCTGGTGCCAGAGTCAGGACTAAACATGGACCGGCCTCCTGCTGGTGCCAGAGTCAGGACTAAACATGGACCGGCCTCCTGCTGGTGCCAGAGTCAGGACTAAACATGGACCGGCCTCCTGCTGGTGCCAGAGTCAGGACTAAACATGGACCGGCCTCCTGCTGGTGCCAGAGTCAGGACTAAACATGGACCGGCCTCATGCTGGTGCCAGAGCCAGGACTAAACATGGACCGGCCTCCTGCTGGTGCCAGAGTCAGGACTAAACATGGACCGGCCTCCTGCTGGTGCCAGAGTCAGGACTAAACATGGACCGGCCTCCTGCTGGTGCCAGAGTCAGGACTAAACATGGACCGGCCTCCTGCTGGTGCCAGAGTCAGGACTAAACATGGACCGGCCTCCTGCTGGTGCCAGAGTCAGGACTAAACATGGGGAATCTGCGTTTCAGTTTTTATGCAGCTCAAATCTCCCTGAGGATGTGAGACAGGTTCTACTTTGACAATGTTCAAATCTAAGCTTAAAAACTGTTTTCTTTAGCTCTACATTTGACTGAAAGGATTTTCTTTGCACTCTTCTCTTTTATGTCTTAAATTGTTTGGTGATTTCTGTCATGTCTTTGTGATTTCGATTTCCTGTTGTGTGAAGCACTTTGAATTGCCTCGTGTATGAATTGTACTCCAAAATAATCTTGTCTTGCCTCGGCCTCCAAACATCACATCGGGATTCAAAATCTGATTTCCCCCGTGCAGCGATTGTTCCTGCACATAATTAGAGTAAACCAGACACCAGAACACAAAACTACAGAGTCTCAGCTGCACAAAGGCTCCAGCCGATTGTTTGTGCTCCAAAGGGTTCAGGAACAGCCTCAGTTTTAATTGGGGCTCCTTTTAGTCAGGCTTTTATGGAAAAATAGGCCCCTAAGCATAATTAAACTAGTAAGCTTTAGCAAATAGCGCTGGAGTTTAGATCATGACTCTCATTACTTGTAAACAAAACAACAGCCTTTTTTCTGTGCCGTGTCAACGCCAAAAAGACCGATTTCGTAACACCGCCCCGTCAACAAGAATTGGCAATCTCAAATATCAATGCGAGGCTGTCATCGTGATTATCGTACTGTACAAAACGTGTCCATGTTATGTCCCTGACTTCAAACGGGGCTCCACACGCACAGCTTAGCGGGCTCGCGCAGGCGCCGCATTCCTCCACTCGACCTCCGCACCATAAAAAGCCATCGGAGGAGCAGAGGTGCCGCCGGGTCGCGTGGCCTTTCCGACCTCCACGTGTCCGCGAAACACAAACACCGACACATAGCAGCGCGAGCGATGGATGCGAGCGATGGATGCGAGCGATGGATGTGAGCGACGCTGCGGTTCACAGAGGATGAACGGGTGAACGCCGGATAAAAGTGAGGTTAAATCAGCTCATGAAAAGAACATGGCTGCCATCTGTGAGCGCTGTCCATAAGACCCTGGTGTTATGTGGACTCAGGCTTTTGGGGTGGAACAGGGACAGGGTCAACTTGAAAAAATAAAACGTGCAAAGACCCCTCCGTGTTGAGCATGTAGTCGCTACGCACACGGCCTGGCGCTGGTTGAAACATTCTATCCCATTCGTTTCAAAGATGCAGCCAATGTTCATGGTCTGGTGAGCACATTTCTCCTCCAGTTCAAGTATCTCGGGGTCTTGTTCACGAGTGAGGGAAGGATGGAGCGTGAGATTGACAGTTGGATCGGTGCAGCAGCTGCAGTGATGCAGTCGCTGCATCGGACCGTTGTGGTGAAGAGGGAGCTGAGCCGAAAGACAAAACTTTACGGGTCAATCTACGTTCCTGCCCTCACCTATGGTCACGAGCTTTGGGTAATGACCGAAAGGACAAGATCGCGGATACAAACAGTCAAAATGAGTTTCCTCCGCCGGGTGGCTGTGCGCTCCCTAGAGATAGGGTGAGGAGCTCAGTCACATGAGAGGAGCTTGGAGTAGAGCCGCTGCTCCTCCAGCTGAGGTGGCTCGGGCATCTGTTCCGGATGCCTCCTGGGCGCCTCCCTCGGGAGGTGTTTCGGGCATGTCCCACTGGGAAGAGGCCCCGGGGAAGAACCAGGACGCGTTGGAGAGACTATGTCTCTCGACTGGCCTGGGAACGCCTCGGGAACCCCCCCGGAGGAGCTGGAGGAAGTGTCTGGGGAGAGGGAAGTCTGGGAGTCCCTGCTTAGACTGCTGCCCCCGCGACCCGGCCCCAGATAAGTGGAAAAAGATGAATGGATGAGTGCATTTCCACATCTCGATGTCCTCCCTGATCAGACGATGCTTCTTGTTGCTCTCTGTGCATCCAGTGGCGTTGTCCCAATAATTGTCTCTTTGCACAAATATTACATGACATTTTGAGCTCTTTTGACCCATAATCTCACTGGCCTCTGGTCGAAAAGTACTCGGGACAGTGATCTAAAAAGCCTCACAAGTGTCTGCGTGCGAGTGTCAGCATCACATCATTACATTATGTAAGTGCAGAGAGGCTCAGGGCTCAGGGTATTATCTGTGGAGAGAGAGAGGGGGGGAGGGAGGGAGGGAGGGAGAGAGAGAGGGAGGAGGGAAGAGAGGGGTGGAGGGGGGAGAGAGAGGAGAGAGGGTGACGAGAGGGATAGAATACGAGCTAAGGAGGGAGGGCGAGAAAGAAGACATTGGAGGGAGGGATGGAGTTTAGAGAAAGAGGGGGAGAAAGAAGAAAACTAGAGAGAATAAAATAAAGAGCTCGAGGAGAGGTGAGAGAGACTACAGAGAGTGAAAGAGAGGATGGGAGAGAGAGAAAACGGGAGGGAGAGATTAAGAGAGGAAAATAAAGAGAGGAGAGAGTAAAAAAGATGGATTGGAAAGAGGGAAGAGTGTAAAAGAGAGCTGTGGGGGGGTAGGGAGGCAGAGAGAGAGAGAGAGAAAGAGGAGCAAGGAAACGAGAGAGTGGAGGTAGACAGGTCGATGGGTGAAAGAGCGAGAGAAAGAGAAGGAAGGGAGCAGAGGAAGGCGAGAGGGGAGAGGAAGAGAGGTCCGAGAGGGAAATACAGCGAAAGAAAGGAGGAGTAAAAAGGAAAGAGAAGAGAGACACATGCGAGGGAGGGATGGTGGGACGGTGGGGGAAAGGGGAGAGGGAGGGAGAGAGACAGAGAGAGAGAGAGAGAGAGAGAGAGAGAGGGGGGGGGGAGGGGAAGCTGGTGGTTGAGACAGAAGTTAACACTGAGCTCATGCAAATCACAGCTGGAGCACGACAGGCCACAGGCTCTCTCTCTCCTCTCTCTCTCTCTCTCTCTCTCTCTCCTCTCTCTCTCTCTCTCTCTCTCTCTCTCCTCTCTCTCTCTCACTCACTCTCTCTCTCTCTCTCCTCTCTCTCTCTCTCTCTCTCTCTCGCTCCGTCCTCTCCACCCGTACGAGCGGCTCTCAGCGATCTGTCAACAAGTATCTGCCGAGAGGACGGGACGACAGTGGACCAAAGACGTTCGACCGGAGGACGCACGTTTCGCGGACGTTTCACTGACTTTCATTTTCTTTTTGCTCGTTTTGTTCTCTTTTATCTCTTTTGTCATTCATCTCACTGAATGCTTTTCTCATTCTTTCACCGTAAGTTACGTCTTGGAAAACTATAAGACCATTTTTTTTAACGCCAGGAAAACTAGGAATTGCGCGACAAAATGTAAAACTGCAAGGTTTATTTATTGTAACATTTATTGTATATAGCTTAGATATTTTTATATACATTCATTTATTTTGACCCAGGATATATAGATTTTTGTTTAGTTTATTATTCATCCATGTTTAACTTTTTCTACTTTTTTTCATAATTTTGCAGGCTATAGTTGGATGGATATAAAAAATCTTGTTCAAATATCCTTTATCAATTAAAAAAAAATATACATATATATTTGGATTCACTTTTTTTAAAATTTTCTTTTTATAAACATTGTTCTTTTTCCTCATCATAACCATCTTATCCTCTTCTATATATAATTTGTGTGCATCCAGTTTGTACATTTCAAGATTCAATTTAGATTTAATTTAGATTCAATTTACATTTAATTCAGATTCAATTTAGATCATCTATTGACAAACGTGGACGTCGGCTCTTCAGCTCGGACTCGCCATTGATTTGGACATAACCTATTTAACCAGTAACTCCAATTAATCCATAGTCGACCTCCCGCTCTGTATTTGAGCCGCCGCGGCCCACATTGGATTTCCCTTCCGCCTGTCCACGCGTTCACTGAGCTGGACCCGGGCGCTTCGGCGCTCGCCGGCGTGCGCGCGTGTTTGGACGATGGGCGGCGCGCGCTGGACGCTGCTGGTTCGACCCCGCGGCGGTCCGAGCCACGCGGGCCGGTGAAGGGATGGAGCCGGACGGCGGGCGGGCCAGGGGCACGTTCTTCGGCAAAGTGGACGTGCCGGACCACGTGCATTACGTCGTCGCCGCATTCGTCCTGGCCATCGGCGCGCTGGGCATCACCGGCAACGCGCTGGTCATGTTCGCCTTCTACAGGTGAGGAGGGGTACTGCGTTATTCAGCGGGTTAAAGGAGACGTACCGTGCTCTTTTTTTCCCCCGGGTACTTTGTTTTGAAGTATAACGTGAGTAGATTACTATGTGGCTGCAAATGGCTTGTAGTAATGGAAGCAGGAGCGTTGACTTCCTGTTCCAAACCGCAGAACTCATAAGCCCCGCCTCTTCACTGCGACGTTTAACTGTAACAAGCAGCAGGTTGTCATTTATGTGATTTTGTTTTTGAAAAGTGGCATTTTATAGCTCTACATGTGTCACTCAGAGTCGTCGTTTTTCAGATGATCACAACCGAGTACAGGTTTAGGGCGGGGACAGGGGGTAGGTGAAAACAGGTCTTTTCTGTGCACTTTCTGAGCCTCAGTTACAGGACAAAACAGGATTAACTCAAACTAGTGATGAGGAAACTGTGTCAAAAGCTCATTCAAGTTACCTCAGTCCCTTTTGAAATAAATGCTCACTTTTGAATCGTTATATACAAAAAAATACTGCTGTTCTTGTACTTTTTGCAACGCTGACATCATTTCCCTGTGACTAGTGAAGGTTTTAAAATCGTATAATAATATCATAACTTGAAATAGCTTGAAATAAGATAAGATAAGCCTTTATTTGTCCCACAATGGGGAAATTCTAGTGTTGCATCACAAAATAGGCACAGAAGTAAACAACAAAGAACAGATAACTTATTAAAACAAATGAAAAAACACTCATATATTCTTAATAAAAAGTAAAAAAAACAAAACAAAAAACATTACTATTTACAGCCGTTATATGGACGGAGAACATTGCACCAATATTAATAACTGCGTTTCAATCACCTTCTGGCATTTTCTGAATTTATTCCATTTTGTTCACTTATCGCTCAAGGTCAAGGAAAAGGTCAACTATAAAACGACAGCTATAACACTCTTATTCACAGTCGAATGGACCATTCTGAGACGAAATGTCTCCTGAACCTCTTTTACTTTTAATTCAAACCCAACAAAAGCTCCGTCTGATGTTCAAACCTCCTTCACATTCACTGAAGTAAACCACGGCAGGACGTGAAATCAGATGTTCCTCTGCGGAGCTTGTTTCCGCTTAAAATCAGAGTAAATGAGACAAGAATCCAAACGTTCAGAGCTTCACCAAGAGTCCAGACTGTAGTTTGTGCTCCAGAAGGTTCCGGGCTTCAGCTTGAAGTGGGAAGGTTCAATTTCGGAAGATTATTGTTTCATAGATGAGCACTTTTGTGACAAGTATATTTCTTCATTTCTGTTCTAGAATTTGATTGTGTTTAAATTTCAGATGGAGGGCAGTGAGATTTATTAGATACAACCAAATGTTTTATCCACAAATGATGAACCTTATGTGTTTGTTTTAGATTCGCTTGAAAGAAAAAGTCATATTCATCTTTTTAAATCCTTTTAACTGGAACACTCTGAACAATAGCACCACTTTTTGAAGCTATTGTGATCCACTGAATGGCATGAAACTTATTAACTTAGCATTTTTGTGAGGGATTTAAAATGTCCAAAATATAAAATAATGATCTGTGGATGTCAGAGTTTAGAGTCTAAACTTTAGACTATAATCATAAAGCATAACGAGCATATTATGTCTTCTTTAAATCTGATACTACTTTATGATTTGTTGTAAGGCGTGTCTGGCTCGCTGATATTTTTCTATTACAGGAAGAATGTCTGACAATGAATTTCTGTACTTTTCACAGAGATCTTATTTGTTTTAAAGGTTGTTTAAAATGATAAAACCTCAAATTGTCTTTAACAGATTTGACGCTCATCTTATTATACTTTAAGAAGGCCAAATGTTCAAAATTATCCAAATGACAGCAGTTAGGGTTCAAATATGTTCTTATATATTCCCATTATCTATGACATTTACAGCAGAGTGCTTAAATACATAAATCGTCCTGAATCATTTGCTCTGCTCTGATTGGTTGATGTGATTATAAATTACATAATTCGTGAAGTTAAAACTTGAAAAGCACAAATATCATCAGACATGCAGCATATACAATAGTATCAGCCACAGGCTCAGGACTTCAGTTCAGATCCATCAGGAAGTGACATCTGACCTCAGGGAAGCAGAGCACTGATCCGAGCAAGTGAAGCGGCGCCATGGAAACCAGCCTCCAATTCCAAACCAACAGCAGCGAAGGCCCCTACACAGAGAACATGGCCCCTACACAGAGAACATGGCCCCTACACAGAGAACATGGCCCCTACACAGAGAACATGGCCCCTACACAGAGAACATGGCCCCTACACAGAGGACATGGCCCCTACACAGAGAACATGGCCCCTACACAGAGAACATGGCCCCTACACAGAGGACATGGCCCCTACACAGAGAACATGGCCCCTACACAGAGGACATGGCCCCTACACAGAGAACATGGCCCCTACACAGAGAACATGGCCCCTACACAGAGGACATGGCCCCTACACAGAGAACAAGGCCCCTACACAGAGAACATGGCCCCTACACAGAGGACATGGCCCCTACACAGAGAACATGGCCCCTACACAGAGGACATGGCCCCTACACAGAGAACATGGCCCCTACACAGAGGACATGGCCCCTACACAGAGGACATGGCCCCTACACAGAGAACATGGCCCCTACACAGAGAACATGGCCCCTACACAGAGAACATGGCCCCTACACAGAGGACATGGCCCCTACACAGAGAACATGGCCCCTACACAGAGGACATGAAATATATTTAATATTTTTGTTTAAATTTGGTGCAATGTTATGAGTATAACTGAACAAAATAATGAATTACCCCAATGTACTGCCTCAGCCCCCCACCTGGGGCCTGTAAGTGTAATATGTATATAGTATATAAGTATATAGTATATAGTATATAGTATATAGTATATAGTATATAGTATAGTATAGTATAAGTACACTCACACTGCAGCTCTAATTGCAGCACATGTAACGTGAAAAGTGTCGATGTGACGGGGCGAAAATGTGTCAGCGGTGAAGAGTACAGTGAGGTCGTAACCCCTCGACCAGCCGCTAATGCTAATGCTAACACACAACTGGGTCAGAGAGAGAAGGGTAGAGAGAGGGAGAGAGGGAGAGAGAGACAGAGAGAGGGAGAGAGAGAGAGAGAGAGAGACAGAGACAGAGAGAGGGAGAGAGAGAGAGAGAGAGAGAGAGAGAGAGACAGGGGGATTGAGGAAGTCTTTTGTCCTCCATCTGGACTTCAGATTAAAGTGATTGGCACGTCTTTATTTTCTCATTTCTAAATGGGTTGTGATGTATGAGCGGCAGAGGTCACACGGGACAGACACAAAGGTCACAGTAAACACATATTTCATCAGTGTCGACTGTAGTTGGGTCGTACAAGTACAAATGTTAGGTGTCTGTACTTTACTTCAGTACATTTTACAGTGGAGACTTTCTTTTTTTCCCCAGTATGTTCGTGGTGACATTCTGCGTAAAGGTTTTGAGTTCAAGTCCTGGCTTTGAGCAAATATATAATGAGAAATATGCATAAAATATCTAGAAACATTGAGAAATTGAATGAAATCAGGACAATTTCAATCAAGATCACCACATTTCACTCTTTACTCGCTCTCAAAAATCACCACAAAATACTTTTACTTTTGATTCTAAAGGTAACATTTCACTTCTACTGTGACTTTTTTTTTTTTACTGCTCCTGAATTGTAATTTGTAAACATGAAACTGCATTAAAAGAGACGTATTATGCAAAACTGACTCTTTTCACCAACTTTTCCCCTTCTCATTACCATTTAAAGTTATATTTGGATGAATTTATGAACGTTTTAGTCATTTTTATTCCCCTACAATCAAGACACTATTACTGTAAAACACTATTATCCATGGTAATAATATATATAACAGACAAAAGCTGCATACGTGTTCATTTCAACAGACCAAAGCTGTAAGTTGTATATGTGGGATGCTTCCAAAGCGGTCTGGAGATGACAAATTATGGCCGTAGCCTCCAAAAAAAAAGAAACAAAGGGAGAAAAAGCGAAATTATCTGCAAGAAAAATTGTATTGTTGGAGGAAAACCATGCCAAAGAGGCGTGTCCTAAAATGCAACAAGAAATTAAAAAGGCAAGAAGAGAAATGAATAATCTGACTTCACGCGACGAACAGAGAGTGGATCAAAATAAAGTCTGAATAAAATAATTATGATTTACAGAGTTATTTCTAATGAATTGGAAAGAGTGAAGAGTTCATTCTATTCACAAAGTTCACGTTTGAGCAACACTTCGTACGAAGAACAAAGCCCGGAATGTCAAAGATAAATCCAGCTCGTTATTTTTAAAGAAACAGGAGATAATTGGAGACGGTGTTAAAAATATCTTACGCTGTCGGTGATTCATTTTTGGCGCATTGGAGCGTTTGAAAGCCTTCTACGTCCATGCTGCCCAATCGTCTCAAATACTACAGGTTTATTGTCAATTATCACTATTATTTTTTCTTATTTTACGGATATTTTGTCCAACGTCTTTCAAAATTTTCAACAAAGAACTTTATTTTTAAACTTCTTTTGAAAACCTGACAGAAGCATTAAAGCATTTAGACGTTATGTGGTAAACGTTTCACATACAAATAGTTTAAAGTCCCTCTGCGAAACTTTCTAGCAAAGATAAAAACAATTTTTAAGATTAAAATTACTTATTTGTAACTTTTTTATGGCACTAAAAACTAAACCTCTTCACAAAACCTCCACACGAGCGTCTTCCTGCTTGTTTCCATTAAATATTGGCCTTTTATACATAATTCCACCGCATGTCGAACATCGATCACCACGAATATGAAAACTAGGACGTTCTATTTCCATGGAATTATTAATCTCCAGAAAGTTACACAATGTCACTTTAATTGTGTTCAATACAAACAGCAGAACACGATGACTTGGGTAAGACACTTGTGAACGAGACGTAATACATTAAAGCGCCCCCTACAGGTCGGACGACTCGTTGAACTGAAACGCAGATGAAATAAATATATTTTGAAATTGGCTAAAAATTATAAAAATGTTATCACTGAAAAGGAAATTTTTTAGGTTTATAATTTCACTTCCTGTTTGTAATTGATGACATCACAGTAGGAAATTACCCAGCAAACACTGGGGCAAAAATGCATCTAATGTCCCAATTTTTTTTTATTTGACAAATAAAAATATATGAGAGCGACTTTGTTGAATTAATGTTTAGAAAGTCAAAAAAAGTTGTTTCGTTGTGTAAATTCTGCATAAACTTTGACTGGAACGAGTGTCCCTGCTGTGATGTCACTTCCTGTCATTTCCCACAGATTTTTCAACGTTTTCTCCACAAATACCTGCTCGATCGGTGTAAAACTATTCTTTCTATGTACAACAGGTACAAACACACCAAATAAAGTCAAAATTATAACATCACAAAAACCCGTCATAGGCACTTTAAAGTCCTGCTGACGGTACTTTGTTCAACCAAAGAATTTCAGCAATTCTTAAACGTTCACTTTATTTGCAATATACATGTGTCGTCATCGTTTAACCTTCTGTTTCAGCAACAAGAAGCTGCGTAACTTGCCCAACTACTTCATCATGAACCTGGCCGTCAGTGACTTCCTCATGGCCTTCACGCAGACGCCCATCTTCTTCATCAACAGCCTCAACAGGAACTGGGTCTTTGGAGAAACGGGTACGACGCTGTCTTTCTGTTCACGGTGTCTTCACATGCGCGGCGTTCAGGCTTTTCTAAACTTCTCTGGCGTTGGTCGGTGCGGAAAAGGTTTTGAAGGTAGTCTCGTCCGAGCAGTGTTTTTGAAATCAAGATGTTTCGACCGCCATCCAGAAGTCATTTTCAATCTGGTGGTACCGGCTTGAATAGACTTTATACAGCACTGAGTCAACACTCTTGCCTCCATTTACAGTGCCCATTTTTTCGCGATGGCACGTTCTAACCACCGTCGTAGCCACAGTGACGTACCCGATTAGAATTTGATTGGCGCGATCTCTAATTCGACCAAGGTTTTTGAGGTAACACAGCGCTTGTAGAAAAATGTTCAGTTGTGGTCATCTGGACTCAGTTTCAGATGCATCGCTCACAGCTTTCGTATTTTCCTTCCCAATGCTTGTCGGCAGGTTGCAAGCTGTACGCGTTCTGCGGAGCCCTCTTCGGCATCACGTCCATGGTCAACCTGCTGGCCATCTCCATCGACCGGTACCTGGTGATCACCCGGCCCATGCGCTCGGTCAACTGGAGCTCCAAGAGACGCACCGCCGTGGCCATCGCGCTGGTGTGGCTCTACTCGCTCGCCTGGAGCCTGGCCCCGCTGCTGGGATGGAGTCAGTGCCACGCTCGTTTCGCTCGATCATACGACACACCGTAGGCCGCACGCACTCGTCCTTTAGCCGTGGTTCAGCGCCGATCAGGGTGGACTCGCTGTCGCCCTGGTTTGGTTCTGGATTGAGCTCACGTTTAGTCCTGATGTAGACTCGATTTAGTGCTGTTCTTGTCCTGGTTTAGTCACGATCTATTCCAGGTTTAGTTGAATGTTTGGTCCCAGTTTGGATCCAGTTTTATTGTGGAGTGTGGACGCACCCGTAGACTTTGTTCCTGTTCTAATCCTGGTTTATAAATACGCAAACAAAAAAGGCAAAAAAAAAGTATAGTTGCTAAAGACAAATGTATTGTACTTAGACTAGGAGGAGAAGACAATTAAACTATATAAATAAATTAATGTAATAATAATAATATTAATAGTAATGATACAAATAATAATAACTCAAAAAGATGATTTAATACTTTTTAGTTGCTTCACAAAACAATAACAAAACAGACATTAAATTAAAATCTATTGAAATAAACTATGCATGAAAACAACAGTAAATCATCATCAATCAATCAACCCACATCAACAAAATCAATTCAAACACTAAAAGCAGTTTTGTCTTGAACCATGGGGAGTTGAGCGCGGTCCTGGAGTTGATGAGGTAGAGCGGGGCCCACTGAGCACTATGGTCCTGCCCGGGGCCCATTTAACCACGATGGGCCGGATTTCTGTTGAGTAGTGCATTTTTCGAGTTGTTTGTGGATATTGGATATGAATAATACAATTGTGGTGCAGTTTTTTTGGTCCAGCTCCCAGACAAAGGCCCTTCGAAAAACCTGGCCCCATAGAAAATATAACTGAACAGTCCTAAAGTAGAGAGTCCCAAGCTATAAACGCTATAAAGTGTGCAAATATGTTCAGGCTCAACGTCACAGTTCAGTGCTTCACCTTGAACAGGAAGTGCTTCTCTTTCCTTCATGGGACGTATTCATACACTCGCAGGCTATTTGTGTCCGACACGGGACAGATGTACAGTACGTCGCTCTGATTGGTCACTCGCTGGACCTGCAGGGGGCGGATCTCCAGATTCACTTCGTCTAGAGAAGGTGAAAACGTTTCCCCTTGTTTGTCCCTCAGGCTCGTACATCCCAGAGGGCCTGATGACCTCCTGCACCTGGGACTATGTGACCTACAGCGTGTCCAACCGCAGCTACACCATGATGCTCTGCTGCTTCGTCTTCTTCATCCCCCTCACCATCATCTTCTACTGCTACCTCCACATGTTCTGGGCCATACGCAAGACCACCAGGTACATTACCCCAATATGTAAAAAAACACATACAAAGCAAAACTGATGTCATTTTTAGAGCACTGTATTTAGCTTCTGCTGGGACAGAGAGAGGGGGGCAAGGGGCATACACTGAATGCACGCGCTTACAGCTGTTATGGTGGCACCAGGACTGACACTGGGGAGATGGAGCAGCTTCCTGCCTCTTTGTGCTGCTCACAAGCTGAAAAACAGAGACAAATCGATGACATGAGTCCATAGAGATGATACTAAGCCTAAACCATCTGTTTGACTTTAGTTGTTAAAAGCATCGCATATACACTTATGAAACATACTGCTCACAATATTTCAATTGTATTAAGAGCCACATGAAACATCCGGGTGTCTTAACAAAGGTTTGAGGCTTTAGCGTTGTTGTCTGGACTCTGGAGACCATCAGATGTGTCTTTGGAGGCTTAGCACTGACCCTTAGCAGGAAAAATGTCAATGGGACGAATACTTCCTGTGACCATGTGATTACTGCAAAGTGAAGTGCTCTGTTTGTCTTCAGGGAGGTGGAGCGCTTGGGCACTCAAGTGAGGAAGTCCACTCTGATCAAGCAGAAGTCCATCCGCAGCGAGTGGAAGTTGGCAAAGATCGCCTTCGTGGTCATCGTGGTTTATGTCCTCTCTTGGTCTCCATACGCCTGTGTCACCATGATCTCCTGGGCCGGGTCAGTAAAGCCACTCTGCATCAGGATGAAAAGTGTTTGCAGGCGATCGATTTCACTTTTCTAGTAGTAGATCCTTCTTCAGAAAAGCTACATGGTGCAGCTTTAGCTTTAACTTAAAGATTGTAGGAGTTTCTTCTTTAAATATCCAAAATCTCTCCAACAATTCTGTCTTTAGAGAAGTCAAAATGTTAACACCATTATCGAGAAACAAGTTACAAATACTGTTTTGTATATATTGGTGTGTAGTTTAACACGATGAGTGCGATCTCATTGTTGGGAGGTACTTATTTATTGTATAAATCAATGAATATTGTATTCATTGCAAGAGTGGGGGTGGGAGTTACAGTATATTATTAAAACACATATTTAATTGTTCAAATAGGTATAAAATTGTCATATAAAAGTCAATGACTGACATTCAGCGTTTTTTTTTGGAACATTCCCAATATTCCCATGGGTCGGTTTGTTAGCTTAGCAAGCCTGGCAAACAGCTACATGTAAGTCAGCCCTAAGTCATGTGCACACAATCTTCAAAGAAATGCACTGGAATAAAGCAGTTTAAAGTAGACATTTCAACCTTGAACAAACATACATTATTCAAAAACTGTATTTCTGTCACAAAGATGTTCATATTTACCTTATTCCGCCACTTTTTACCGACGGATTGGAACTCCCACTTCCGGTAGAGTGGAGAACGAGGGAAAAGTCTAAAATATGACGAAAAGCAGATCGATTTGAGTAAATGTTCAATGCTCACGTGAACAACAAGCAGTGGCGGCTGGTGGTACAAATTATAGGGGGGCTATTTGACATGACCGTGTTTTTGTTTTTTTTAAATGTCCAAAATAGAAATTTTTAACATTGACTGTATGGATACATATTTTAAATACACATTTACAACTGAATTAATTAAGTAAACACACTTTATTTCCACTTTTGTTAATGATAAGTTAGAAGTTAAGCGATACTTAATGCTTAGCGTTAGCCTTATGCAAGCAATAAACTAAAAAAAACAGCGTGTATGTTGTCATGGTAACGGAGCACGGGGTTTGACAGACACATGTCTTGGATTGATACAAAATCAGCCGCTTTCAACACAAATAAAGCAGCAAACAGTTGAGCAGCTCATTCTGAGTCGTTTTGGACGTACCTTTTGTCACAGACTCTGTAGATGCAGTTTTAAGACGTAAACACGGAAAACACGGCGCGTGTGGCACTTCCGCGTAGGCGCGCGCACATGCCTCAGTCTCTAGCGTAAAAAGCGTAGCTCCATGGCGTAACTACTACGTTCAAAAGGAGCTTTCTGGAGCGCCCCAAAGTCGCTATTTTCCTATGGAGAAAACCATAGTGACGTAGTCACTTTTGATTGTGATTTGATTGGCTAAAAATCCCCATTGTTTTTCTATGAGGCTCTGGGGCGCTATTCAAACCGCCCCACGGCTACGTAGAAAAGTGACGCAGGCTGCGCCAGGCAGCAGAGCACGCGGCGCGCAAACAAAGTATACATCTATATCTATTTATAGATATATATATGGATATATATTATTATTTTACACATTTACACTAATAAGAATGTAGATATTTTTGAATGAATTATATTGTTTTTAGACACAAAAGAAATTGACATAGTTGGCAGATGGACAGGGGGGCGGCGCCCCAGCGCCCTTAATGGACCAGCCGCTGCTGCCAACAAGTCAACAGAAAATGGCACTGCAGACCGTAGAGCTTATCTTATACAACCAGAAAGAGGATTACCACAGATGGCGGTGCAACTTCTGGAACATACAAGCGCTTCCTCCAGCGCCTCCCACAGGTCAGACGTGAACCTGACATTGCGGAACATAACAACTTGATCATTATATAGGTCTAAAGGGCATAACACAAACCTACACACAGAAGGTTGCATTTACGTTATATCACGATTGCACATTTGTCGTAAACTGTAATATTGATCTAAAACCGCTTGATAATAGAAACAGATCCATTGACTTTGAGTTCAAACCTGCAGAACTGATCGCAGCGTTTCCCCGTAGCAAACAGCTGGTTCTCATCAACTTGTTTTCCATCGTCTCTGTGACATTTTTGAGCCGTGAGCGTTTGACCCGGAGTGTGACTTTGCCATCAACAGGTCGACGAACACGGACCTACTCTGAGCACTCAAAAGCCTCGAATGTAGGACAGCGCGGGATTACCCAAACGCGCAAGAATCACTCAAAAAAAAAAAAAAAAATCCAAAGTTGGCTTACGACGAGGGACCGATGTCGCGATGTGGTTCAAAGCTCACGCCACAATACATTAGGCTAATGACAATAGCTGCGCGAGGACCTTACGCCTCGCCGTGACGTAATCGGAACGAGCCTGACGGAGGCAGGACTCGGAAAGCGCGGCGAAGCACTTCCTGGAGCGAAGGGCGCCACCTCATGACATCATCAGGTGTCGCGTCTCATCAATCAGCTGGCGGACCGTTCGTCTCCATCGCAGCGTGCGGATTAAGACCTTTAACAGCTCGAGGGAGCAGCCGGCTCTCGTCGGACATGATACTGATTACTGCTCGGCTGCCCGCGCTCTAACGCTGGTGCATCGTGGGTAGTGGGAGGATAACAGGAAGCCGACTCGCCATTGTGTCTATTTGAAGTGTTTGACAGTTACGTGCCACAGCAAGCGGGGATGTACCACAAACAAAGAGGTCGGAACGAGGGGGAGAAACAGACGAAAAGGTTGATCGAGAACATTTACTCGAGTAACTTTATTAAAAAAAAAACACTTCTTGGAGTAGTTTTGGGACTGTCTACTGGGGTCGCAGTAGTAGTCGACAAAAGAAACTCTTGGTGTGGCAAAAGCTATCAAAACTATGAAGTATCTCCGTGTATCTGACACAAAAGAATACAACTGCACTGGAGCTCATGCAAAAACGGCTACGCTTACAGAAAGTACCATGTATTGTATATTAGATACTCTAAATAAGTTGGGGATCAATAAAGTCGCTCTCTCTCTATCCAAACACATCAAAATCTTCATCTAAGTCTTTTCCATGCAAAGCCTTTTAACCTAAATAAAATAATCCTTCAGACATTTAGTTGATTGATCGGTTGAGAACAGTATTGGTTATAAAATACTTTGAAGAAGCAATTCCTTTACATTCCACTCACTTTTGGACCCCCTGAGAATGCCTTAATCGACCAAACGATGGAAGCATTACAGGCTTATCGCATACTTTTACTTTTACTTCAGTAAAATGGTTTGCGCATCATTCAATGGTTTGTCCTTCCACCTGCATTGACTTCAAATTATATATCGGACCGTTTTCCCAGATACTTTTTACTTGAGTAATGTAATTTTGAAGAAACTGCACTCTTACTTGAGAACAATGTTTGCCCATTCTGCTCGCGCACAACTAGCAAGAAAAACATCTGAAAAACACGGCGTAAAAAGTCGTTAGCAGCTTCGAAGAAACGAGATGAGGTCAGATGCCTCAAGACTGCAGTTTGACTTATTGTGTGTGTGTTTTAGGTACGCGAACATCCTGACGCCGTACTCCAAAGCCGTGCCGGCCATCATCGCCAAGGCCTCCACCATCTACAACCCCTTCATCTACGCCATCATCCACCAGAAGTACAGGTGAACGCAGCGCCACACGCAGGCGGCAAGCGGAATCCCATCAGGGCTGAGATGCTTCACGTGTGCAGAGTACTTTGCATGAGTTGTATGTGCGGGTCACTGAAGAATGCGAGTCTGGTTTGCTTTGGAGCGGATCGGTGCGGTGCAAAAGTGTCTGTGTACTGTCTGAAGTGAGCCGTGTAGCCGCTTTAGCTTCTATCAGCCGCTTTCAGTTTGAAATCAGGTTAGAATAATGTTTAATGTCTCGGAAATGATCCACTGGAGACGGACGACATAGCTGCAGAAGTCAATACACTGCATATTCCCGGGAAATAAAAAGCAGGTCCAGTGCGTTCAAAAGAGAGGTTTAAAAACGCAAAGTGAAGTCCAAGAAAAAGAAAGCTCTTTTCTGTTTGTGCAGCACATTTATTTACAAGAAGGATCCATTTTGATCAAGTAATCTCTCAAATACAACGCTTTCTTAAAGTGGCAGCATCAGACCTCTCAAGACACAAACTCCTTTAACATCCTGTTGTAACATACATGCATGTTATACTAGAGACATTTTGTACAATGACCGATGTTCGATATGATATAGATGAGAGTGAATATTATCTTGATTAGAGGAAATATATTGATTTGTATATCATAAATAGCTAATGCAAAGTAGTGTTGAGGCAAGCAAGCTGCCATGTGATTATGAATGTGACTTTTTGTTTCAATTCCCTCCGCCAACACCAAATCTGGATGAGAGAACGCCCGCTCTATCGACAGCAATGTGTGTTTCTAAATGCGTACACGAGTTAAGTTCTTAAACATGAGATGCCAAAGCAAAAGTCCTCAAGAGTATGTTTAAATGCCAACGACAATACAAACAATGCGGAATATGCGTCCAAAAAATAGCTGAGCTCCTTTTATTTTCTTTTTTTTTAACAAACAGCAACAAAAACTTTCATAAAACAAACTGAGCTATGTAAAGAAGAAGAATATATATATATACATACACACACTCACAACAAGAATAAGAATAAGAATAAGAATAAGAATAAGAATAAGAATAAGAATAAGAATAAGAAGAAGAAGAAGAAGAAGAAGAAGAAGAAGAAGAAGAAGAAGAAGAAGAAGAAGAAGAAGAAGAAGAAGAAGAAGAAGAAGAAGAACATAATAATAATAATACAGGGCAGGGCTGGGCAGGACCATAGGGATTTCAGAATAAAGAATAAGATCAGATAATGATGGAGCGTCCAATGGAAAAACGGGTCAATGCATCTCATGGAAGTATGAGCCCCATTTTGTCCATTGTTTATTGAATTTGTCCATTTTCAAGCTGAGCCCGGCGGTTATTTTCCCCCTGGTGCGTACGTCAGTTATGATGTCCGTCCAGTTCTTGCTCCATAGACATCCATCCATTATGGGCCAGGCTCCTTTTCAAAACCAAAAGATGCTCTTGAATCCGTAATCACTTATTGGCCGCTTGTCCCTCCAGGATGACGCTGGCGGAGAAGGTCCCGTGCCTGCGCTGTCTGGCTCCGGGGGCCCGTAAAGACTGCACCTCGTCCTCCATCAGCGAGACGTCGATGAGAGACTCCATCATCAGCCGCCAGTCCACGGCCTCGCGCTCGCACTGCATCTCCGTCTCCAACGATGTGGTGCGTCCTCCCCCGGCTCTCGACACTCACGATCGGACGGGTTTTATGAAGACGAGAGTTTGTGTATGAAGACGAGAGTTTGTGTACGAAGACGAGAGTTTGTGTATGAAGACGAGAGTTTGTGTACGAAGACGAGAGTTTGTGTATGAAGACGAGAGTTTGTGCATGAAGATGAGAGTTTGTGTGTGAGGACGAGAGTTTGTGCACGAAGACGAGAGTTTGTATATGAAGACGAGAGTTTGTGCATGAAGACGAGAGTTTGTGTACGAAGACGAGAGTTTGTGTATGAAGACGAGAGTTTGTGTATGAAGACGAGAGTTTGTGTATGAAGACGAGAGTTTGTGCATGAAGATGAGAGTTTGTGTGTGAGGACGAGAGTTTGTGCACGAAGACGAGAGTTTGTATATGAAGACGAGAGTTTGTGCATGAAGACGAGAGTTTGTATATGAAGATGAGAGTTTGTGTATGAAGACGAGAGTTTGTGTATGAAGATGAGAGTTTGTATATGAAGACGAGAGTTTGTGTATGAAGATGAGAGTTTGTGCATGAAGACGAAAGTTTGTGCATGAAGACGAGAGTTTGTGTACGAAGACGAGAGTTTGTATATGAAGACGAGAGTTTGTGTATGAAGACGAGAGTTTGTGCATGAAGACGAGAGTTTGTATATGAAGACGAGAGTTTGTGTATGAGGACGAGAGTTTGTGTATGAAGACGAGAGTTTGTGCATGAAGACGAGAGTTTGTGTACGAAGACGAGAGTTTGTGCATGAAGACGAGAGTTTGTGCACGAAGACGAGAGTTTGTGCATGAAGACGAGAGTTTGTGTACGAAGACGAGAGTTTGTGTATGAAGACGAGAGTTTGTGTACGAAGACGAGAGTTTGTGTATGAAGACGAGAGTTTGTGTACGAAGACGAGAGTTTGTCCTAGTTATGGTCGAATAATAATCTTCTTATTTTAGAATCATTAGCGTCACAGCATGATCGCAATTTTGTGTAGTTTTTCAAGGTTTTTGGGGGGAAATGAGGTATTGTGATAACTTGAACTCAATCAACATGTCCACTGCGCAATTCTTTCCATCTGCCACGAAAGATTTCTGATCGTGGGGAAAATCTTGACTCAAAACCGTTACTCGCTAAAAAAGCCGGAACACCGTCGCGCTAACGAGATAGTCGCAGACGCAGACGCAGCAGAGTTTGGAGTGTGAAACGTGACAACAACAAAGCAGCAAACATGTGGCCCCATCACCACAGTGTTCTGATTATGCATGCATGTTTGAGTAATCCTGTTTTGCTCAGAAAATGTCCGTTTTCACCTTGCCTCTATCTCTGCTCCAGACTTACTCGCCAACCTTTTTGTGTATGAGCGATAAAGGATACTTTAACGCTCACACACAAAAAGGTTGGCGGTTTTTCAAGCATGACCTAAGACCTGATTGACAGGTCTTAGGTCAGTAATACAGCGTATATACAGCTTATATTGATACAGGAACAAACTGAAAATAATGATCTTTATTACTCAAAAGCTGTGTTTCCTGATGTTTAGTAAATGTTATGTCCTGCACACGTTTGTAATCCTGTTTGCAGGCGCTGCGCGATGTGGAGATCGACCCCGTGTACCGACAGACAGCGCCGTCCTCCAGAAGTGCGTCTCTGTACGGCAAAAGCCCCAGCCAAAGCTCCAGCCACAGGTCCAGCCAAAGCTCCAGCCACAGGTCCAGCCACAGGTCCAGCCACAGGTCCAGCCACAAGTCCAGCCACAAGTCCAGCCACAAGTCCAGCCACAAGTCCAGCCACAAGTCCTCCAAGAAACCACTGCTGCGCAAGAGCACCAAGAACCACGCTCACGACACGGAGAAGGTAAGGAGTATGTGACAAGGCTTTCCACACGCTGAAGTTTAAAGATGTATAAGAAACCAAACTGAAGAACTGACAAAAGGTCCCTATGCGCAACACAGCCAATCAGAAGCAAAGTACCACTACCACAAGACTAACACTACTTCAATACTAGTTTTTCAACGCTTATACCAATGAGTTTTGTGTTGAAATGCAGTGAAACGCCTCTGCTTTCACCTCAGAGGCTCATTCGTGATCTTCACTCCGCCCCAGCTTGAACTGATCCCATGATATACTGATCTGCGCATACAAACAGAAAATATAATAGTATAGTATAGAGTATATATATTTTAAAAAATGTATTCCAGCATTTCTCCATCCACCTGTCAATCGCGGACCAAAGGCTTTATCAGACAGGACAGGTGTAGCATGACATGGGGAGAGAGGGGTCTAGACGCCTTGGCAAGCGCTGACAGCCCCGTATGGGACACCGCGAGGCAACAGCCACACATGTGCAAGCCCTTACCCACTGTGCCACCGGCGAGCACACCAGGCCTCAGTTTAAAAAGGTCCATTTGGTTTTCCAAGCGATTTGTCCGCTCGATGCTCTTTTAAACAAACCTTGGCGTGTTCCTTTCCTTAGAAGGAAAGTCGTGTGATGCATTCGAAACACGTGGAGGTCGTAGAAAACGCCTCTCTGGTTTGTTTAAAAGAATGTCTCTGTGATAAACTGACCAGACCCGGCCCCGCTCTGCTCCTGAGAGCTGACGCCACGGAGGTTTGACACGGGGGGTTTGGCCGTACTTACAAACAGCATTTTCTCAACATAAAAAAACACTTTATGACCTAGGATAAGTACTGTAATAAGTGCTACAGGGTGCTCCGTTCCCGGACCAGCAGGTTCAGGAAAAGCTTCCTCCCTGCAGAGGTCATCCTGCTGAACTCTCTACCTCAATGTCCCCCCCCCACACACACACACACACACAGACATGCACATACAGAGACTGTAGACTGCCACACACACACAAGCCACTGAACCTTGCACTGAACTGTATATTATGTGTATTCTTCTTCATCTCTTCTTACTCATCATCTGCACCTCCCTCTACTGCTGCCAGTCCTCCTGTCAGTTTCTACTTTCACTGCTCATACCCCATACTGCCACCTACTGTATATTCTGTATTTATTCACTGATTCACTTTACATACTATGCACTTTTAACTGCTGTTTTGCACTTCTGGTTGATGCTAACTGCATTTCGTTGTCTTAGTACCTGTACTCTGTGCAATGACAATAAAGTTGAATCTAATCTAATCTAATCTAAAAAAATGTATACCATTTTTTACTATGATCCATAATGATTGATATTCTATTTCCTCCAGTCACTTTAACAACATCATTTGTCACAATTAGCAAAGTGAAACACGTTCAATAAGGAGAGGGCGAGTCATTTTTTATATATTTTTTAAGCCTTTTTGACAGCTCTGACAGATGATGCAGTGTATAATCCCGTCTGTCACGCGACTCTGACGGTTTTACAGATACAGCAAATCGAATCAGGCGATGGACAAATCCAGAAGGCCTGAGGCGGGATCATAAATGGAATAAACGCCTGAACTATTACAACAAAGGAACTGAAAGGAAGTGACATTGAGGGAAGATTTATAGACAAATAAAATCACTAAAGGCCGGATGCAAACACTGGCAAAAATACAATACTCTTAGCCACTATTTGAGCTAGTTTAGCCTAATATTTTACGGTTGAATAAATGTGCACTGTGTTACTGTTCTGGCGGACCTTCTGTCTCCATGGAGATGTTAGTGCTTTAGCTGGAATGTTTCACAATGTAATATCAATAAGTATCTTACCAGGCCAAGTCATAGTTCAGATCTGTGGAGAGGTGAAGAATGCGCGTTTAGCGAAGGACAACACCTGTGATTGAATAAATGCCAGATGGATACGTTTAATGCCACACTGCGGGATATTCCAAAGCAATGATATCTAGAATCCACATGGAGACAAGCAGGTCACCAACGCCCCGCCTATAGACTGTATACGCGAGCAGACAGGAAGCCCCGTTAGCTGCCGAGTTACAAACAGGAAGTGACCACGTGAGCGAATCGGCTCAGGTGTTTTCATTTTGCTATTGTCTTTGTAATTGTCTATGAATAACCGGCCAATCAGACGCCTTCTGTTGCCAAGGTCTGCTACAGCAACAGGTTTGATTGACAGATTGTGCGGCTCGTGACTGGCCCCTGGTGGACACTGACTCCGGTTCAGGATCCCGCGAACTTAGAAAGCGTTTGAAAATCGCTGCGCTCGGTTGCCGTGGGTTCCCGTGGGTTCCCGGAGCTGCAAAGGGAAGGAATCTGCAAGACGGAGCATTTTTGCCGGACACCGCGGCAGCCCCGTCCAGTGTTTAAGGTCTCTAGACGAGCGTTGAGCAGGAAGGGGCAAGCACCTTCTACAAGCTTTGCTCCTCTGCGGTCGCCGCGGAAACGCACTGTGATGACCAAATATGGACTTCGGCTACAAAATTAGCTGTTGAATTGGCTCGGCGTCCCTTTTTCCACTTCTACATACAGTCCACGCCCTTTGACCCCATGAGAACCGTTACATGTGCACCTTTAAAGAAATGTTGTAACACGTTGTAACTACACCTTAATTACCGGTAGCCTTTTTAAAGCATGAGCAAAGACTTATCTCTTAATGAACAGTTTATGAAGAATGATTCATGCTTCGTAACTACTTTATTAAGGTGAGACATTATAAGGCAAAAGAACAAAATGTTCCATGTTTTGTTGTTGGTCAGTTTGCTCTCTGATATATCCGCTTTCACTTGGAAACAACTACATTGTCCAGACTTCCCCTAAAACTTGTATTATTTCATTTAATCCACTCACGTCTTTACATGGGACACTGTGACTTCGAAGGTCGTTTTCTCCCACAGAGACATAAAGATCAGGCTTTAAAGTAGCACCAAACTTTATGATATTGTACTTAACGAGACGGAACAGTTTGTACAGAAGGGTTGGTTTGTATCTGTTTCAAAGCTGTTTTAAAAAGTGGTGAAATTAGGATTTTTAAACCAATTTTCTGTCCAATCTAGATTACTCAAATAATAAATATTGTAACTCTCTTTTTTTGTATCTAGTATGTTCACAAAATTAAAGAAAATCAACCCAGGTTTTATTCCTTTTCAGCTTTAGTCCTAAATATGTGAAATGTAGACTTTTTTTTAACACATAAATGCATTATTAATATAAGAAAACATGAGTTTAAATTATAATACATTGTTCTAACATTTATCTAACTAAACTACAGTACAGAAGAAAGTTTCAAATGTTTTTCTTATTTTAATTACTACGCCATAATTCTCTATTCACGCTTTATTAAGACTATTAACAGTTTTTAGCCATTTCTTTCTGCAGTTTCTTTTCTCTGTTTTGACATTTCTCAGTTCGACAGTTGTGACAGTCGCAGTATAATCCGATCTCGCCTCTGATATCATGTCTGTGCGTCTCTTCTCAGCACCCGTCGGCCCTGAGCGGCTCCCCCAGCAGCCGCGACCTGATCTCCAGCTCCCTCTCCATCGCCGCGCTCCCCCTGGTGCTCACCCAGCGGCGCAGCCACAGCCTCACCGACCTCTTTGGCGCCGCCGGGGGGCCGGACGGTCGCGGGGGTCGGGGCAGGCCGTTCGGCAGCCGCTCCGTAGACTGCGGCGGGGGAGGCGCGCCTGACCGGCCCGACGCCGCCAGGAGCATCCCGCGCATAGTCGTGATAAGCCCGACTTCGGAGAGCAGCCTCGTGCATCAGGACCACGGAGAGCGACAGGACGGGGAAGAGGAGAGCACCGCGGAGGAGGAGGAGGAGAACGTCTTTGTCCCGCTGAACTTCTCATCGGACGTGTTCTCCTGACCCGGGGTTTTAGTCGTTTTTTGTCCACACTGTGAAAAAGACGAGGAGACGACCGGTGCTAAGAACGCTAAGAACGACTTTATATTCAGCGGTGGAGAGTAACGGTGCTAAAGTAGAAGTCACCTAAAATACATCAGACATACCATCCCAACGGATCAAATTGTCGGATCTAAGTATTCCTTTTTCACGGTGGGTTCGTGCGAAGCGTTCGTGGGGTTTAACGTCACCGGCCCGAGAAACATGGAAAGTCAAGGGCGCGACAATGGCAATCGCAACCGGGAGGACATTGTGTGTTTGCATGTGATAAAACCTACGGACAACCTATGGGGAATGTACAAAAGCAGATCAAAACAAGTGTCCGTTGTTTCCATGTTATTCTGTCAGTTTTTATGTGTGTTTTTTTCCCGCTATAAATGATGTGTTTCAACGTGACTAGAATTTAGTGTTGGTGCATAGGTCCAGCAACTGACCACACCCATTTATTGAAATTAAAATGGACCAATGAATCAGGATCAAATGTAATCCGATTAAATGCAATCTGATTTCCCGCAGACAGGCCCTCTACAGGAAGAACGAGGGTTTGCGTTTAAATACACATATTCTGCATTATTTGAAGTACCTTTACATTCTTATCTCATGTTTTAGAACTGAAACAAAACAAACGACTTCATGTCATTTGTTTTCCTTGCCAGAAATGGACCTTTGGCTCCATCTACTGGCTGCAGAGGGAATTACATAGGAGATAAACAAATGCTAGCTTGCCCCTGACATGCTAACGTAGCCACACAGACGTAACGATTGTGATGAGGCAGAAATGCTCAGAACGAGTCTGGTGATGATTTATGGACT
The DNA here is from genome assembly GCF_026437365.1 of Eucyclogobius newberryi. Classification (NCBI taxonomy): domain Eukaryota; kingdom Metazoa; phylum Chordata; class Actinopteri; order Gobiiformes; family Gobiidae; genus Eucyclogobius; species Eucyclogobius newberryi. The sequence goes on along the minus strand of NW_027316278.1, from coordinate 6,954,218 downwards.
TAAAAACAGCCCAGAAGATATCGGCGCTCGACATCGTTTTGACGCTCAGAGGATTGAGAACTTTCTAACCAGAATTCATAAAACTAGAGTGATTAACTGAATGCCACTCCATGTATGTTTTTGATGAGGGAACAATGTTAAAACATGATTTAAAGGTCAAAAAGTCAATTTGGCTTAACGTGTGTCTTTTAAAGGTTTGTTTTAAAACATTTATGACTGTATGAATATTAAAATTATTAAAATATTGGACCTCATTAAACACTTTTCCCCCATTAGTTTTTGTCTGCAAAAATATTGACAAAACTAAATACAGTACAAAAAAATAACAAAACCAATTTAAAACAACCAGTTTCCACTTTTTGGGGGAATGTATTTATTTTTAGTTTTGACATTTAGTTTAGACTTTGGCATCTGAACTTTTTTAATCTTTGTGTTTTCATAAAGGAATAAAGATTGAAGAAATGATGATACACAATTTGCAATGTAATATTAATTATAATCAAAGCCGCGGTAGCGGCGATGATGGCTCTCGCCATCCGCACGACCGCCTCCCGCACGACCGCCTCCCGCACGACCGCCTTTTGATTGCAATTGCCCCGACACTGCATTCTCTTAGACTTTATTCTTTAGACTTTATTCTTTAGACTTTATTCTTTAAACCCCTTCCTCCCTGTACCCCCGCCACCTAGCAACAGAGACCCGCCGCTAATGCTGATCCTAACGCTAATGCTAAGACCACGGCACGAGAGGAAATGTTCCATCAAAATAAAAGAGGAAGAGGAAGTGAAGGCATTCATTGCGCCCCTGCTGGCCAATTGTGAAAATACACAATATCTGCAATAACATTTTTTTCATGGCGTCTCGAGGAGAATATAATCCATGAGTGTTTTTCACACAGTGTAGGGGGCGCTATAGAGTACATTTATTACATGGTATTAATTATTTCCACTCAGTCCATAAAAACACATTAGTGCGTGAAATATGAGCTCCGTAAAGCAATTCCAATAGGCGTGACTTGGCATGAAAACAGGAAATTAAGCCTCTTTTGAGGGCGTGTTACGCGGAGACCGTAAGGAATATCAACATTATTTTGAATATTTATCAAATTTGAATGTCTTTAGATGCAAAAGGTGTTGTTTTGAGCTCGATCGGACAAAAAACCTAGGACAAAAAAGTCAAACACAGCGGTGCCACTTTGATTCGACATGGCTGACTTCCTGTTTATCATAGAGCAATGCTGCCAGGTGCGTTTTACTCCTCAAAAGGTCAGAGGTCAAAGGTAGCTTTATCACTGTTCCAAGTCTCATGTGCTTAGGCCAAAGATTAAGCGTTTCATGTTTTTTCTTTTTTGAACTAGTCAGCACTGTTGGGACGGGCGTTCTCACAACCTCCATTTTATTTGAGTTCGGGCCGAGCCGATCGCGTCTATGTCCCCATGTGTGACATATGCCCCCATGTGGGACCTATGTCCCCATGTGTGACCTATGCCCCCATGTGGGACCTATGTCCCCATGTGTGACCTATGCCCCATGTGTGACCTATGCCCCATGTGGGACCTATGTCCCCATGTGTGACCTATGACCCCATGTGTGACCTATGCCCCATGTGTGACCTATGTCCCCATGTGTGACCTATGCCCCCATGTGTGACCTATGTCCCCATGTGTGACATATGTCCCCATGTGTGACATATGCCCCCATGTGTGACATATGCCCCCATGTGTGACCTATGCCCCCATGTGTGACCTATGTCCCCATGTGTGACATATGTCCCCATGTGTGACATATGTCCCCATGTGTGACATATGCCCCCATGTGTGACCTATGCCCCCATGTGTGACCTATGTCCCCATGTGTGACATATGTCCCCATGTGTGACATATGCCCCCATGTGTGACCTATGCCCCCATGTGTGACCTATGCCCCCATGTGTGACCTATGACCCCATGTGTGACCTATGCCCCCATGTGTGACCTATGCCCCCATGTGTGACCTATGACCCCATGTGTGACCTATGACCCCATGTGTGACCTATGCCCCATGTGTGACCTATGCCCCCATGTGTGACCTATGCCCCATGTGTGACCTATGCCCCATGTGTGACCTATGTCCCCATGTGTGACCTATGCCCCCATGTGTGACCTATGTCCCCATGTGTGACATATGTCCCCATGTGTGACATATGCCCCCATGTGTGACATATGCCCCCATGTGTGACCTATGCCCCCATGTGTGACCTATGTCCCCATGTGTGACATATGTCCCCATGTGTGACATATGTCCCCATGTGTGACATATGCCCCCATGTGTGACCTATGCCCCCATGTGTGACCTATGCCCCATGTGTGACCTATGCCCCATGTGTGACCTATGCCCCATGTGGGACCTATGTCCCCATGTGTGACCTATGACCCCATGTGTGACCTATGACCCATGTGTGACCTATGCCCCATGTGTGACCTATGTCCCCATGTGTGACCTATGTCCCCATGTGTGACCTATGTCCCCATGTGTGACCTATGCCCCATGTGGGACCTATGTCCCCATGTGTGACCTATGCCCCATGTGTGACCTATGCCCCCATGTGTGACCTATGCCCCATGTGTGACCTATGACCCCATGTGTGACCTATGCCCCATGTGTGACCTATGCCCCCATGTGTGACCTATGCCCCATGTGTGACCTATGCCCCATGTGTGACCTATGTCCCCACGTGGGACCTATGCCCCCATGTGTGACCTATGTCCCCATGTGTGACATATGTCCCCATGTGTGACATATGCCCCCATGTGTGACATATGCCCCCATGTGTGACCTATGCCCCCATGTGTGACCTATGTCCCCATGTGTGACATATGTCCCCATGTGTGACATATGTCCCCATGTGTGACATATGCCCCCATGTGTGACCTATGCCCCCATGTGTGACCTATGTCCCCATGTGTGACATATGTCCCCATGTGTGACATATGCCCCCATGTGTGACCTATGCCCCCATGTGTGACCTATGCCCCCATGTGTGACCTATGCCCCCATGTGTGACCTATGACCCCATGTGTGACATTCATCAATGTTCAGGGGGTCAAACATGCCCAAGTTGTGGCAAAATGACCGTGCAAGTACTATAATAAGAATAAGAATAATATTCCTGAAAAACTAAATAACGTAATAAATGCTATGGAAATGGAATGTTTTGCCAGGTATAAACTAATCGATGTTACGTTTCATGTCCATCAGTGCTGTTATCTGTATTACACCGACAAGAAACCTAAATACAGACTTAATCATGACTTTAGCATGTTTTGCATGTAGATACCCATGTCATCTGAATACATTTGACAAAAATCTGTAATTTAATAAATCAATGTTAGATCATACATTCCATGTACTTACTAAGGACCAGAATTATTTCCATTGACAGTGAAAAAGTTTACCAACTAGACATTTTTTATGGTTTTATATTTTATTTGGAATAAACCACAAAACATTGATTAATAACTCTAAAATATTGAGCCATGACAATAAATAGATTTCGGTAAATACATATACAAAATGTACAGTTTAGCACTATGTATATATTATAATTAAATTGACGTTGTCACGGCCCTCCCCTGCCTGTTGTGGGAGGCTCCCCATGGCAGGCGGGGCCGCCTGATCGGAGGCACCGGAGAGAGAGAGAGAGAGAGAGAGAGAGAGAGAGAGAGAGAGAGAGAGAGAGAGAGAGAGAGAGAGAGAGAGAGAGAGAGAGAGAGAGAGATAAATTGTTTGTGCTTCGTCTCACTTCTCTCTGCTCTCTTCCACAGGTTCCCCTTTGGTTTCTGTCTTGAACGTTGGTTCCGGTTACATTATACTGCATTTGTAGTTTGGCATTGTTTGACCTAGCTTGTACTTTGTTTACAGTAGTTTCAGTAGGTTACTTTGATTTGACAGACTGTTTGTGTGGGGAATTTAGGTTTGGGCCAATTAAGGGGGTTTAGAGCAGTTAGCGTTTGTCTTTTGTGCTACTCTGGTTTGCAGCTCACATCTGGGCCTATGCTGAGTCCCCCCCTGGTGAGAGTCCTCCCCTGGTGAGAGTCCTCCCCTGGTGAGAGTCCTCCCCCCTGGTGAGAGTCCTCCCCTGGTGAGAGTCCTCCCCTGGTGAGAGTCCTCCCCTGGTGAGAGTCCTCCCCCCTGGTGAGAGTCCTCCCCTGGTGAGAGTCCTCCCCTGGTGAGAGTCCTCCCCTGGTGAGAGTCCTCCCCTGGTGAGAGTCCTCCCCTGGTGAGAGTCCTCCCCCCTGGTGAGAGTCCTCCCCTGGTGAGAGTCCTCCCCTGGTGAGAGTCCTCCCCTGGTGAGAGTCCTCCCCTGGTGAGAGTCCTCCCCCCTGGTGAGAGTCCTCCCCTGGTGAGAGTCCTCCCCCCTGGTGAGAGTCCTCCCCTGGTGAGAGTCCTCCCCTGGTGAGAGTCCTCCCCTGGTGAGAGTCCTCCCCTGGTGAGAGTCCTCCCCTGGTGAGAGTCCTCCCCTGGTGAGAGTCCTCCCCTGGTGAGAGTCCTCCCCTGGTGAGAATGTTTTACATTTAACTGGTGTTTCCAGATGTTTGACCCTGTGTTTAAAGCAGAATGAGGATTCACTGAAGCCCTGTGCTCAAGACTATCTGGCCAGAATCAAGAAGGAGAAACGCTACCAGAACCTCAAAGCTCATGCGGAGGAGAAAATCGGCCAGTGAGTTTATGTTAGTAAATATTTAGAATCACTGTTCAGACTGAAATGTCTTCTCGTCTTGTTCTAGAGCAAATGAACAAATGGCTGAGGTGCGCTCCAAGTTCAAGTCGGAGCTGTCTGTGCTTCAGGCTCAGTTTCGGCGCGAACAGCTGAAAGTGCAGTCACTGGAGAAGAAGGTAAAAGAAGAATTGTTCCAACATTTTCTCTTTGAAATATTACATGTGCCACCTGGTGGTCAAGTGGATATCACACATATCTAGCGTGTGGGCAGCATCGTGAGTTGCTTAGTCGGTCCTCACAACTGAACTACCTGGTGCCATGCTTCATGCGGTGATGACGAGGAAAGGCTTGCTCTCATTGGATGGATTGGGTTTAACTTTTAGGCAAACACTAAACCAATTGTCTGGCATGTTTATGACGGCGCTCAAGGGTGCAATTATACGGCTTTGTGTGGATGGACATCTGTTGACACATTGTACGCAGTATGAGTCTGGCTCTGATGTCCTTCCCCTCTCATCCCCATTTAATGCTGCACTGTCCTGTCCAATAAAACCTACAGGCCAATAATTGTATTTTATTAAAAAAAATAAAAAGATTACTGATGTGTTCTTGTCCTCAAGAGACGGAAGCTGAAGAGCTCATTAAACTCTGCGATGAACTTATCGTTGTAAGATCTGTGACAGAGAGCTTGCTTATAATCACAACACCTCTGCTATGCTTAGGCATTATAGAGCTTTGCATTTTGTTGAAATACCTGAAAATGCACCAAGCAACTCTCAAGGTTGATTATAATGATCAGTTTTAATACCCCATGTCATGTTTTTGTGAAATGAAATGTGCTTGTATTTGATCATCCTCACCAGCAGGCACAAAGTCACAGTTGGATCAAGCTGTTGTGAACCTTTTCATAAAGGATTTGCAGACATTCACCATTGTGGAAGATGTGGGGTTTCGCCAACTCATGGGGTTGGTGGCCCCAAACTATGTCCTCCCAACTAGAAAGGTGTGTATTATACATGCTTTTGCTTTATTTGTGCTTAAATAAAAAATGCTAATGTGCTTCTCTTTTAGGCATTGAAGACGATGGTGGAGGAAAAGCACAGCAAGGCAAAGGAAAAGGTCAAAGAGGAGGTCCAGAAGGTGTCGGCTGTAAGCCTGCCTGCTGACATGTGGACCTCACTCAACATGGAGGCCTACCTCGCCATCACATGCCACTTCATAGATGAGGACAACCTGGGCACAGTTGCTAGGAGTGGAACAATTTCACGGGAGTCACACTGCAGACAATCTGGCCCAAGCGATGTCCAAACAAATAAATGAATGGCAGATCAACAACTAAGTCAAATGTATAGTAACTGATGCAGCAGCAAACATGATTGCATGTGCAAGAACTTTACAGATAAAGACGTTCATCGTGCATTGCACATGGCCTGAATTTATTGGTCAGAAAATCTTTTGATGACATTGCAACCCTGAATGACATACGCACCAAGGCTAGAAGGATTGTGACGCACTTCCGAACCAGCACCACTGCAAAAGAAAAACTGAATCAAGTGCAAACACAAATGGGAAGACGGGAACAAAAACTCCTCATAGAGGTTGACACACACTGGAATAGCACATTCGTTATGCTGGAACGCCTGTATGACCAAAGAGAGCCTGTGGCAGCAGCTCTGGCAACCCTGAAAACTGATGTAATTCCACTGTCTTCCAATGAAATGGATTAAGTAGCAAAGTGCCTTTGCTTTTACCTTTTTACCAGGCAACTGAGGAACTGTCAGAGGAAAAAAAGAGTGTCCGTCTCCAAGGTGATTCCTCTAATGAAGATGCTGCATCATTCTGCATCAACACGCTCCTCACATTTGCAGAATGGTGCAGCACAGCAGCTCTCAGACTATTTGATGCAGCGTTTGAGAGAAACTGTTACTCAAAATGAAAGTGCGAGCATTTTAACTCTGTCCACATTATTGGACCCACGATTTAAAACCTTAGGCTTCATTAGCCCAAACAAGGTCCAAGAAGCCACAAAACGACTAAAATCTGAATGTGCGTGCCTAATAGGCAGTAAAACAGCCCAACCAGCAGGACCACCAGATCCACCCGAAGCCCCCGTTTGCCCCAGCAGTATATTTCAATAGTATATACATTTTACATAAGTTTTTTTTTTCTAAAAGGCTTTACCAATTGATTTCTAATTTGCATTTCAATCTTTTAGGTGAATTATGGTCCCTGTTGGACTCTACAGTCGACCAGAGGAGGCGCGGCTCTAGTGCCTCCGCAGATGCCATCATAGAGGTCGACAGATACTTCTCTGAAATGAACATAAGCCGAACTGAAGATCCACTCCTCTACTGGAAAACCCCAAAACACTTATATCCGAATCTTTATGAGATGGCACACTGGTTTTTGTGCATTCCAGCCTCCTCGGTACCTGTGAGAGGGTTTTTTCCAAGGCTGGTGAAGTTGTAAGTAAGAAAAGAAGTCGTCTCAAGCCGAGCACAGTAGAAAATAGCCCAGTCCCACCATGTGTCCCACCGTGTCCCCCACAAGCACCATGTCCCCTCACCACCACTTTTGTACATACACTATAAAATCACATATGAATGGAATGTTTCTGGATACACTATAAACCATAAACACAGCTATACATTAGCTGCTGATTATAGATATAATCAGCAGCTAAGATAACAGCACAAGCTCCTTGTGTAAAACATAAAGTATCTGTACATTAATAACTAAGAAGGTGTTTACATTCCTAATGCTTCTTTACATTTACACAAGATGATTCAATTAGGAAATACCTCTTTATTATTTTATATCTGAGGCTGAATATTACATTCTAGAATAAATGTTCAATGTATTTATTACATCCAACCTAAGAGTAACTCGAGTCATGTGACCAAGAAGTCCCGTTTTGTGGAGATGACGTCATTGCTTCATTTAGCGCGTTGCTTTACTCACGCGCTCCAATTATGTCCATGTGTGATGATCCCCTCCTATTCTAGGGGTTTTTACATAGTCGACCCTCATTCTACTACAGTGATCAATGAGTCAAGTTCTGATACAGACTTTAATCTAAAGCACCATCAGGATGATCTGAAGGAGGAGAACAAGTGCAAATGAATGACCTCATACTCCGTGGCAGTGCCTGCGTCTGAGAAATCTTAAAATAAATCATTTGTTTGGGTTGGATGTGGTTTAACGTTAAAATGTTTCTCAATTTAAATAAAGCTTCATTTCCCTTATCACAACGTTGTGGTCAATGACATCTTGAAATAATTAAATACTTTTATAATTCCGAGCGATGGATATGTAACAGGACCAGGATTGAGACCAGACCATCATCAGTAGCTTATAACAAATCGTTTGTGACTTTAACTAACGCAGTTTCCAGTGGCGGCTGGTGGTACAAATTACAGGGGAGGCTATTGGACATAACCCTGTTTTTGTTTTTGAATGTCCAAAATTGAATTAATTAAGTAAACACACTTTATTTCCACTTTTGCTGAGACTCTGAGCTTGGGAACACCAAATGTTTTACATATTTTAACTTTTCTAGTAGATGTGTGATTAGACAAAAAGAGAAAGCAATGAATACTAAGGAGATTTGAAAACTGGAAACACTGAGTGCTTGAATAATACATTTACACTGTACACCTGGCTTTCTTCTCTGGGCATAGGAGGGTTCCAGTTGAGGAGGGTCTTGGGGTCTTCCTGTAACTGGAGGGTTGATGGTTCGGTCCCCGCTCCTTTGCTGTGTTTTGACTGTAAATATTAGATATACTTTGATATTGTTAAATGGAAAGGTATACTATGTAGGGACTTATCAGACACAGCAAAAACAAAATGACTCATGGACTAATTAGTACTTGTGAAAATAATCAAAGTTAGACAAAGCTGACACTGAAGTGTAGTTTCCTGCAAAGTACAACTAGCCTTGTGTTTATCCTGGGTATTAACTGCAGAGAAGGTCAAGGGTCATCTACCAACTGTCGAGTACGTGGTGTCATTACTAGCATTGAAATCCTTCACTGGAGGACATATTTACAGTTTTTTTTAATTTTTAAAGCCATTCCTGATTTTACAATGAACGTTTCATTTATAAAATATTAGCTTTTCAAATACATTGTGAAGTTCCACAATGTAGCAGCACTGCACAGTCATGTAAGGTTGTCTTTGTTCCTGTCAACAGTCTCTGTGGAGGTTGTACTTTGACTTTTATTTTTACAAAATGTGCAGATTTGGGTGTGTTCACTGACTCGACAGTCGGTGGGACGCTCCCTGTGTCTCCTGTTTTTGTGGTTGTTTTAGAAATACAAAAGCAGCAGTAAAAGTGTAGGTTCCACAGTGAAAGGTAAAACATGTCCTTGTGTTTGAGCTGAAGACAGAGACAGACTGAAACTCAGGCCCAGGGACACTTGAGTTCAACATCACTTTGTGACACCTGTCTCATCAAGAAATATGTCTTATCATAATTTCTGTATTCTAATCTAAGGCTGGGTCAGAACGGATCCTTCATGTCCCGGTGAGAGAGGCGTGTCTTCTGGCCCTCAGAGGCAACTGTTGTTGTGATTTTGGGCCTTACAAAAATAAATTGATTTGATTTGATTTGATCTTCTGAGGAGCTGTCCAAGGTATCAACCACACTACAGTGACGCACCACCAGAGGGAGCCCTCACCCTGAAGTCTGCGGGACTAAACTCAGTCACGGAAGTCATTCTAGTATGGAACAAAAATTCTTTATAATTCAATTTTTGTATTAATGTAATTATTGACAGTTATTTAACCTGTAAAGTCCCACTGAGATTTAGAATCTCTGTTTCAGGGAGTCCCTGCCCCAGAAGGGAGGAGCCTATTGTACATGTCCTTAAGAAAGCATTTTCTGTTTTGTGATGTTTTTTCTCTGTTGTATAAAGCACTTTCAATTGCCTTGTGCACAAATTGTGCTCTACAAATAAACTTGCCTTGCCTCCACAAAAATAAGATGATTGAAAATGAATAGATCCAGGAATTACAAGTATTCTTGTTTTATTTTAGTTTTAAGCAGATAAGAATTTCAACTAGCCCTTGTTGGAATGTGGTCAAGATTTGAAATATCTTGCCCTGACAATGAAAGTTGTTGCCACTTGATGTAGTTGTACAAAGTATGTTTTTTACGCTATACTAAAAAAAAAAAAAAAGAGAGAAGAGAGAAGGAGAAAGAGAGAAAGAGAGAAGAGAGAAGGAGAAAGAGAGAAAGAGATACCTCGTTTTTCTCTAAATCTGAGAACTTCTTCACCAGTTTGTCATGTTCAGTTTGTGTGGCTTGGAGCTCCTTCCTTGTGGCTTTGAGGGAGACTTTCAGTATTGACTTATGGAGTCTTATTATATTCCCTTTCTCATCTACCTCTCTGAAAAGTGAGAACATAGTCAATTGGACCCTTCAGAAAGTTGATAGATCTCTCTGCCTGGATGTTTTTCCCCTGAAGCAATGCTGAGTATTGCCTCTTTGTAGATTCAAGTGCACTTTTGAGGTCTTGAATCTGTTTGTCCTCATTAGATCCACGGCGGTGTGAGAAACACTTTAACATGTTTGCTGCTAAGGTTTTACCAAAGGCTAGTAAAAGGGTAGCTGAACTTTCCTTAAAGGTTTGGCGAAGTTAATTGTGATATCTGCTGCTGAGATAACGAGCGTCTTTACCGTAGTCTGGACAAATGATAGTGTTGTTGTTGTTTTATGGCGGTTGGTATCCAAGTGTTACATTACTGCCAGACTTTATTCCAGCTGGCCTTCTCCCACGCTGTGGCGGTTTGCAGCCAACTGAAAATGTGCAAGGACTAATAACAAAAAAAAATCATCTTCATGACATCATCAAGCTGATGTCATGAATTGGAATTTTTTACGGTACAGTGTAAAACGCCATAGAAGAAGAAGAACTGCATTAGGTGGCGGTAAATGCACCTTTTCAGTTGGCTGCCAACCGCCATTAAAAATAAGCCTATAGAGTAAAGATGTACAACTATAGTAGGTGGCGGTAATTTAACACTTGGATACCAACCGCCATAAAACACAGAAGAAGAAGAAATAAATAAAAATAAATAACAACGCCAAATAAAAAGACACCAACAACAACATTCCAATTTATGGCATCAGTTCTTGATGATGTCATGAAGTGGATGTTTTCTTGTTATTAGTCCTTAAACTGTATCTGGCTGCCAACCACCATTAAGCTTTAATGGAACAACAACTACAGACAAGGTAAAACTACAGTAGGTGGCGGTAAATGCACCTTTACAGTTGGCTACAAACTGCCATTAAAAGCCATTCAACAACATTAAAAGTAACTGAACAACAACAACATCAACATAATTTGTCCAGACTTCGGTAAAGACGCACGCTGTTTCTCAGCAGCAGATATCACCTTTAACTCGTCGCCAAACCTTTAGGAAAGTTCATCTACCCTTTTACTAGCCTTTGGTAAAACCTTAGTAGCAAACATGCACAAGTTTTTCTCAGGCCGCCGTGACTCTGCGGGTAAGGACACACAGATTCAAGACCTCAAAAAAAAACTTGAATCTACAAAGAGGCAATACTCAGCATTGCTTCAGGAGAAAAACATCCAGGCAGAGCGCACTATCAACTTTCTGCAGGGTCAAATTGACTTCAAAAATATGAACATTTTAAAGCTGGAGAAGAATGTTGACCAAAAAGCTAAGCATATTAAATCTCTGAAAAAACATCTTGAAAAGACCATGTCAGAGCTGGAGGACATGTCTGCACTTTTCAGAGAGGTAGATGAGAAAGGGAATATAATAAGACTCCAAAACTCAATGCTGACGGACTCCCTCAAAGCCACAAGGAAGGAGCTCCAAGCCACACAAACTGAACACGACAAACTGGTGAAGAAGTTCTCAGATTTAGAGAAAAATGGACCTCGAAATCAGACCAACGTATCTGTGAGTGAACAGCTTAGAAAGGACAAAGAGAAGATCACGAACATCACATGTGAGAACAGCCATCTGAAGATGAAGATCACAGAGGAGGAAATCTACCGAGACAAACTCCTGCAAGAACTGGAACAGAAAACTCAGATGAATAGCAAATTAAGGGAAGACCTGGACAAAGCCAGAGAAGAGCAGGACAATCTGAGGTCTGAACGTGGCAGACTGCAAGAGAAACTGAGACAGGAAGAAAACAGCAACACCTGCCTTCTTCTAGAACTGAAACAAAAAACAAAGTGCAACACATCTCTGACAAAGGATCTTGAGAAGACCAGAACAGAGCTGGAGGACATGTTTACACTTCTCAGAGAGGTAGATGAGAAAGGGAATATAATAAGACTCCACAACTCGATGCTGGCAGCCTCTCTTAAAGACACAAGGAAGGAGCTCCAAGCCACACAAACTGAACACGACAAACTGGTCAAGATGTTCTCAGATTTCGAGGAATACGAACTTCAAGATCCAGAAAATGAAAATCAGATAAACCCCTCTGTGAGTGTACAGCTTAAAAATGCCAAAGGGGATATAGCGAACATTATGTGTGAGAACGGCCAATTGATGGAGAGGATCTCAGAGGAGGAAATCTGCCAACACAAACTCCTGCAAGAACTGGAACAGAAAACTCAGGCGAATAACGATTTAAGGGAAGACCTGGACAACAAAGAAAAAGATAAATTGAGACAGGAAAAAGACAGCAACAGCCGTCTTCATCTAGAACTGAAACAAAAAACTATGTGCAACACGTCTCTGGCAAAGGATCTTGAAAAGACCAGATCAGGACTGGGGGACGTGTCTGCACATCTCAGAGAGGTAGATATAATAAGACTCCACAACTCAATGCTGACGGACTCCCTCAAAGGCATAAGGAAGGAGCTCCAAGCCACACAAACTGAACACGGCAAACTGGTGAAGATGTTCTCAGATTTAGAGAAAAATAAACTTCAAAATCAGATTAACGTGAGTGAACATCTTAGAAAGGCCAAAGAGGAGATCGCGAACATCACGAGTGAGAACAGCCAACTGAAGAAGAAGATCTCAGAGGGGGAAATCTGCCAACACAAATTCCTGCAAGAAGTGGAACAGAAAACGCTGTTGAAAAGGATGAATGAAAAATTAAGGGAAGACCTGGACAAAGCCAGAGAAGAGCAGGAGAATCTGAGGTCTGAGCATGGCAGACTGCAAGAGAAACTGAGACAGGGAAAAAACAACAACACCTGTCTTCTTCAAGAACTGAAACGAAAAACAAAGTGCAACACGTCTCTGACAAAGGATCTTGAGAAGACCAGAACAGAGCTGGAGGACATGTCTGCACTTCTCAGAGAGGTGGATGTGAAAGGGAATATAATAAGACTCCACAACTCGATGCTGACAGTCTCTCTCAAAGCCACAAGGAAGGAGCTCCAAGCCACACACACTGAACACGACAAACTGGTCAAGATGTCCTTAGATTTACAGAAAAATGAACTTCAAAATCAGACCAACGTATCTGTGAGTGAACAGCTTAAAAATGCCACACAATCGGAACCCTGCAAAAAAGGAAAAAAACATGATCAACCATTGAAAGGCTTTAGATTCAGGCAAAAAAAGTAGATTTTAGAATCCAGTTAAACATACTCTGAGTTGTGGAGTAACTTATGTGTTAATTAAACCAAACAAGAAAATATGTAATTATCTCCAATAAAGCAAAATGGAAAATTTAAATCCATGTAGATGTTCCTTTGACCTGCGATTTGACCAGGAGACTGCAAGTGACTGATCTGAAAGTTAGCCCTGAAGATGAAAAATGCAGATATTTTATGAACTAAGGTGAACGTACACGACCCTAAACCTCCTTCAGTCAATATCTCCAACTAGATTTTGAGTGACTGCATAATGCATGGCCATATTATTCTGTACAGTTACCGTGACTGTGATCCCACTGACTATGAGGTCACCAATCACCAACATTCCCACACTCTAAATGAGCGTTCATACTGCCGTGTCAAAGCGTCCAGTTTACATTCAGAAGAAGACCTAAAGGGTGTTTCATGTCGAGAAGTCTAAAGATTAAAGTCTAAGATGTACAACTACAGTAGGTGGCGGTAATGTAACACTTGGATACCAACCACCATAAAACACCAAAGAAGAAGTTGTTTACGTTCAAAGTCTATGTAAACGTGCTTCTTGGGCGTCCAGTGTTTTTGCGGCAAGAATCCTGCGTTTTGAGCGTCGGACGCGGCGCGTCGGGGGCGTTTGAGCGTCAAAAGCATCCAAAGCGTCCGACGCAGAAAAGTTGAACAAAGCTCAATTTTTGCAGCAGACGTAGGACAGCAGCCAATCAGAGATTAGGCTCCGGTGACGTGCTGCACACGACCCGGGAAAAGACCCAAAACAAACCCTGTAACAATAAAAAAAATCCTTAAGACGCAGCTCTAGGAGCAAATAATGATATTGACTAAACTCTGCTCAGCTCTGAAGTATCTGCGGGTCCCAGACGGGCCCCGGAGCCCATCGCCTCCGTTTATGGACTTTGTAAAGTTAATGCACCAAAGCCACTTTCTCTACCTGTTCTGCCATCGCAAAGCTACACAGGGAAACGCAACAACTCCTCCATTGAGCATGTGTGTTGGACGCCTCAGACGCGCATCTGCTGGTGAGTTTATTTTTTGGACTCTTGTCTTGAGCAAATCCTGCGTTTTTAGCGTCGGACGAGGCGCGTCGGGGCGTTTGCGCCCCACTATTTGAGGACTGCAGTACTGCCACCTCCTGTAGTTGTTCGTCTACTGTATAAAATACATTTTTAAGGAATTTACAATTCATTAAAAAAAATGGCGGTTGGTAAAAAAAAAACGTTGGCGGACCCGCAGTGACGTTCCACTTCATGACATCAGCGCTTGATGATGTCATGAAGTTGAATGTCACTAAAACACCATAGAAGAAGAATAATAAGACATACAACTGCATTAGGTGGCAGTAATGTAACACTTGGATACCAACTGCCATAAAACACAAAAGAAGAAGATTTAAGGAAAGTTCATTAACCCTTTTGGTAAATCCTTAGTAGCAAACATGCCCAAGTATTTCTCACGCCGCCGTGGATCTAATAAGGACACACAGATCCAAGACCTCAAAAATAAACTTAAATCTACAGAGAGGCAATACTCAGCACTGCTTCAGGAGAAAAACATCCAGGCAGAGAGATCTATCAACTTTCTGAAGGGTCAAATTGACTTAAAAAATCAAACAATTTCAATACTTGAGAAACGGGCGAGAAAACATGCCAGTAAATTAAGACTCCACGACTCAATGCTGACAGACTCCCTCCTCAAAGCCACAAGGGACAAGCTCCAAACCACAAAAACTGAAAATGACAAACTGGTGAAGAGGATCTCAGATTTGGAGGGAAACAAACCTCAAGACCCAGGAATTGGAAATCAGACCAGTGCATCTGTGAGTGAACAGCTTAGAAAGGCCAAAGAGGAGATCGCGAACATCATGTGCCAACTGAATAAGATCTCAGAGGAGGAAATCTGCCAACACCAACTCCTGCAAGAACTGGAACAGAAAACTCAGATGAATAACAATTTAAGGGAAGACCTGGACAAAGCCAGAGAAGAGCAGGACAATCTGAGGTCTGAACATGGCAGACTGCAAGAGAAACTGAGACAGGAAAAAAACAGCAACACCTGCCTTCTTCTAGAACTGAAACAAAAAAGCAAGTGCAACACGTCTCTGAGAAAGGATCTTGAGAAGAACAGATCAGAGCTGGAGGACATGTTTGCACTTCTCAGAGAGGTGGATGTGAAAGGGAATATAATAAGACTCCACAACTCGATGCTGGCAGCCTCCCTCAAAGCCACAAGGAAGGAGCTCCAGGCCACACAAACTGAACACGACAAACTGGTCAAAATGTTCTCAAACTTCAAGATCCATAAAATGAAAATCAGACAAAAGCATCTGTGAGGGAACATCTTATAAATGCCAAAAACCACACAAACTGAATTCGGCAATGTTCAAGAGAAGTCCACAAACGGAAAAAGGAAAAAACATGACAAATCATCAAAAGGCTTTAGATTCTGGCAAAAAGGTAGATGCTAGTTGTGGAGTGTCCTCCCCGCTCTCTTCTTCTTTGGTCTACTGCGGCGTCAAGACTACTCTTCTTTAGGCGAGAGTTTTTTAATTTGTTGTTTCATGGACTTTCCTACCTTGGCATTTTTTAAGAGGGGAGGATGGAATAAAAATTCAAATACAATTTTATTTTCACGTTATCCAAATCACAGCTCTACCATCCAGAAGTCGCAGTTGAATTTAAAAATCAAATTGTGTTCTAAATAAAAACCTTCAAAAAAGATGGCTCCAGCAAATGTCAATGTAAGATAATAGATGCACCACTGGTGTGCAGCCTGTTCACATTATTTTGATTAAATTTTGGCCGACTGCACAATAAAGTAGACTACAAAAAGTGATTGACTTAACCCTAAGCCTGTTGAATGAATGAACTTCACCTTTAATGTGGAGTACTATGATGGCCTGTATTCATTTTAACATCCATTGTCATTTGTTCTTAAAGTAAACGTTCCTTCCACAGAGATGGACCGCTGCCGTTGCAATGTCATAAACTACTCTTAAATGGAAGGTGCAACTCAGTGATTGGACAGGAAGTAGTCCTAGACTGACAGCTTCTCGGTCGGTTTCATATACTTTATTGAGTCTTGACAGGAACACAAAGTGCAATGAATGAAAATGTCTTATTGAGCTAGCTTAAATTTGGCCGCAGTGATTTAGTCGCTGTAGGAATCTTTCACACGCTCGAGCCGTGGACACGCAGCTCAGGTCATCGGGACAAGTAGCGTCCTTACAATGCGATCAGATGAGAATGATGAGACTCCACAGACGACGAGCAGGACATGTCCACATGAGGAGGACTTGTGCTGCTTGAATGGCGATGACAAAATGATTCTGATATAATCGGTCAAGACGCATGATCATGATCTCATGGATCTATGGTCGATCTAGGAAGCCGTGAGTTTCGAGAGTTTTAAAGCTCTCTGACGTTCTGACGCAAGTGATCTCGGTGTCGGAGTTGCTGGTGCAGAATACATTTTTGTTTTTATTTTTATTGAGGTTTTGGCCAAAATAACTGCGGAAAATCTGCGAAAACAGAAAAAAACACACGAAACAACGCAAAAACAAAACAACTTCGCCTTAGGAGAGGGCTGGTTGTTAACTATGTGAGTGACTGGTGCTAATAAACTGTTCAGCACAAACTTTAGAAATCTGGTGGTAGCACAATGAGGCAGCATGTAGATGAACTGAGTCTTACGGTTACAATTTCAGCCTTCATAGGTACAACGGTGTCTAAAACATTCAAAACACCAAATTAAACTATGACATTGTCAAAGTTTATCATTTCCATAAACAGTGCACCTTGTGCCATCCTTTATGTGTCTCCTCTGAGCAGCTGCAGGACCAGCCGGCGGTTTGGGAAAAACAGACATGTCAAAGAAGACACAGAAATGATCAGACAGAGCAGCATCGACCACATTGACATTTGAAATATTGACCCCCTTTGTAATTATGAGATCTAGAGTGTGTCCTCTGCTGTGGGTGGGGCCAGTCTGCTGTGGGTGGGGCCACTCACGTGCTGAGTAAGACTGAAGGTTTCAAGGACAGCATCAAGCTCTTTAGCGTTTCTGTCACAAATGTTATCAACATGCACATTGAAATCACCTGTAATGACCAAACCATCAAAGTCTGTGCATATGACTGAAAACATCTCAGTAAAATCATCAATTAAAACGGTGGCAGTGCTGGGGAGGCTTGCCTTCTCTGTGGCCGGTGACAGACTCTCTGCAAGTGTGCACCCACGGTGAATTAGTGCCGGAGGAGTGCGGGGGGGATGCGTGTGGTGCGAATGAATGAAACAGCGGGGAATGAACGAGTGTATGTTGGGCATGAACGGGCCGTGTGGTTGTTCAGGAAAAAAACACCGACTACAATTAGAGACGGACTGGCTCTGTCACAAAAGAATATTGTAAATTATCTTTATTTAATAGCTTCCACTCATCCAGGGCTTAAACAAGACATGAGACTCTAGCTCAAAGGAATTCAAAACATGAATTTATTGGTGGAAGTAATAGTCACTTATTTGTGTCTACCCGCTTGTTCCCATGGAGATGCAATTGCTTTGCTTGAAATGTTTCTGAGTAGAGCATTTAATGCCATATTGTGAAACATTCCTAGGAAAAGCAAAAGAATCTCCCGGAAGAAAAAAAAAAGCAGCTGGTGACCCAAAACCATAAAAGTTACTCAGTAAAACAAGTGAAGACAGGTCTCAATGTGTTTGTTTATTTCAAGTCTCATTTTCTCAAGCAGAAAACAGACATTTAGCTTAATTAGTTTATTTAGTTGAATATGTTTCTTAATGCGTGATACATTATTGTTGTCTCTGTGATAAATTATTCAGAATCTAGTAAAAGAAAAGGACTTTAAAGACTTATATTGTTGTAAGTTTGGGATGGAAAACTTAACTCAATTCAACCACATCAAATAAACACAGAGGGACACCAACAATTTCTATTTTACTTTTAATAACTTCTCTCAAACTGATACAAATAATAAATGTAGTGTAAAATTATTTCACAACAAAATGTACATAATTGTGACGACAAGATTCAGAAGATATGCAATAAAATATAAGACACCAGTGCTTTTCAGTATTCAGTTTCCTGAGTACCTCTCAAGAACATATTTTAAGAACACAATTCAAATATAAATTGGAAAAAGGTACAAACAATGCAACACATAACTAAACCCAAACTATAAGGGACTATGCATATATTACATTTACATTCATTCGTTTTAAACTTGATGTAGTTCATTCTCTGGATTCATGGGGTTTTGCAGGGTTTCTAGCTTTTTAATCACTACAAAGCCGGCAAATATATGGCAATGTTCTTTAAAACAACAAAAGAGTCAAAGGTTTTCATTACAATAAAAAAATCCTATTCATAAATACAAGAATGTGAAATGATTTGCTTATAAAACATCAAAAACTACATTAAATACACCAAACCTCAGCCAGAATCCACTTTTAAAAATATTGTACGTTTCGGAGTGGGCGACATGACAATCTAAAATTGATCTGGAGAGATGTATTATTTGGTCCACCCCCCACGCAAATAATGTCATGATTTGTCCTTGAATGCATTCGTCAAAATAAAAACGTATTGCATTAGACAACATTAAGATATAAATACGTTTGCAATATATTACTTGAAAAAATCATTTCCGTCCACGGTATCCTGCCGAGCGAAAACTCTTGGAGAAGCTAATAAATAACCAAATATTCCATTTCACTCATTGAATAAGATCTCAGGACATGTTTAATTCACAGCCCATCTTGTTAGTTAATGTAAGAGTTTGTGAACTCACTAGAATCACAAGTATTCATCTTGCAGGCAAGGTTAGAAGTAAATACCCATTCTTAAACATATCTGTGTACGTGTAGTTGGGGCCTGATTCATGATTGGTGCAGGGCTTTAGCTAATGACCAATCAGATCAGAGCGAGGACGCAAAGGTTTAAACACACTGGATTCAGTTATGGATTGTTTGATTGTTTCTCTTGGTAAATACATACTGTGTAAAGTCATGTGCGGTGTTCTGGTGTTGTCATAAAAGGCGATAAAAAATACCTTGATTGGAAGTGGACAGATCCAGTAAAAAAAATCTTCAAATTTTAGTTTTGAGCAGGGTTGAATTTCAGCCAGCCCTTGTTAGAATGTGGTCAAGATTAAAACTGCGTTGCCCCCGACAACGGAACATATAGTTGCAATCTTTACAATTCCACTTTAGGGGAAGAATGGACTACAGTAGGTGGCGGTAATGTAACACTTGGATACCAACCGCCATAAAACACCAAAGAAGAAGAAGAAAAGTCAGGTTGGAGACGAATTACCAAGAAGAAGAAGTGAAGTAACAAGGTTCAAGACGATTCAGCGGACGCGGTGCGCAGTAAGCATTCTGTATGGGGAGGAAGAAGAAGAGGAGTCAGGTCTGCGAAGTGGGCAGTCTGGAGGCACAGGAGATAGCGGGGGGGAGTGGATTGATGGTCAGTAGCGGTCTAGACAGCGAGGAGGAGCAACCTTTTGTGGACGTTGGTACCCGAAAACGTAAAATGTCCTTCTGCTCATCCGAGGGTTCTGGCAGTGAGATGCAGGATGAAGCTGCTAATATCGGGAATGAGAGCTCAGAGTGTAAGGTGAGCCCAAACCTTGCACAGGAAAATGCGTCCTTTAAGAAGTGGAGTCCAGAGGCATTGACGACGAGCCTAAATAAGGCTGTGGAAGAGGTCAAAGATGCGAAAGTCCTTAGAGATGCTGGTTGTATGCAAAGATGCGGCAGGCGATTGAGATTAAAAGTCTGGATGGAAAGAAGCGTTTCAGACGCTGAAAGAAGCACGGTCAGGGGAGTTATCGCAGACGTCCCTACGATGGTGACTGTGAATGAGGTAAAGGACAATTTAACTGGAGCTAAGGTAGGAGGGTGAAAACAACCCGGTTTGGAGGAAGATGTGACTCTCAGTAATGATAAAACTTGAAGGTAAATGCCTGCCTAGTAAGGTGTTACTAAGGTAATTAGTAAGGTAATTTTTCTACTTGAAAAGAAGGTGTGCCCGGATTCCCCCCCCCCCCCCAGTTTAGGGCGGAGCCATGATTATTTTGTTTAGTTTATCTCGTGCTCTATGTATCTGCCCAGTTTCATCTGTCTACAATGGAAAAATAAGCTCCGCCCCCTCCACTGGCGTAATGCATTTTGATATTCAAGAGGGCGCCGACTTCTTATAGGGTTTAGGGCGGGGTTTTCCAGTCAGAGCTCTCATTGCAGCCATGTAAATCAATATTTGTGGTGGCGCTACTGAGCCGTCTTTCAACATTTCTTCTTGGGGTTTTCACTCAAAATTAGCGCTCACCTAACTCTAATTTTCGAAACTATTTACTTGCATATTTGTCATCGTTTACTACTTGATTTTTGCACTTTCCCTCAACATTTTACAGAGACACTATCGCGCTCGGGCCCTAACAAAGCAGAATATGTGTCCTTTAACCAATCGTTGTGAAGTCTGTATGTTTAAAGCCATAAGAGAAGTATTATTTGTCGCCATGGCGCCCACTCCTAATGGAAACGGAGCGTGTGAAGGCAGTACACCAACTGTCACTTGCATAACCCAGCCACAAACACGAGGCGGGTCCAGATTAGCCCTGATGACGCTTCGGTCCAGTCAGAGTGAAGCTGGAGGTGGAGCTGGAGGTGGAGCTGGAGGCGGAGTCAGATCTTAAAGGTGTTTGCGTGCTTCTTACACAGCGGTTTGTCCTTTTTGGAGAAGAACTTCTGCCCCTCCAGAGACGCGCAGCACACCTGGAACAGAACAACAAAGTCCATCGATGGAAAGTAACAAAGTACTAAAGTAATTGTCCATTTTGTTGTGCTTTTACTTCACAACGTTTGAGAGCAGGAATCTGAACTTTCTACTGCGCTACATTTTTGAACTGGACTGTAAAGTAAAAGTAGTACAATTTTGAGAGTTTTTTTTAATCCAAACGTACTTTCCAAACGACGCAGAAGAAGAATCTGCACTTCCTCTTCCTCTGGAGTTTGTGGAGTTGTTTAGAAGTGACACAGAGGAAGAAGAATTCAATGGATTTAGTGATTTGGGGTAAAACTGATGCTTTGGTAAACTTGTTAGCATGTTCTTTATGCTATAGTTATCTGAATAACTGTTCATATGTTACGTTAACATACCAGACACTTACCACAGTTCTGTCTGTGCCTCATGTAGCTGAAGATATTAGCGTTAGCATACGTCATGTAGCTGAAGGTGTTAGCGTTAGCATACGTCATGTAGCTGAAGGTGTTAGCGTTAGCATACGTCATGTAGCTGAAGGTGTTAGCGTTAGCATACGTCATGTAGCTGAAGGTGTTAGCGTTAGCATACGTCATGTAGCTGAAGGTGTTAGCGTTAGCATACGTCATGTAGCTGAAGGTGTTAGCGTTAGCATACGTCATGTAGCTGAAGGTGTTAGCGTTAGCATACGTCATGTAGCTGAAGGTGTTAGCGTTAGCATACGTCATGTAGCTGAAGGTGTTAGCGTTAGCATACGTACACCTATTCACCATGTTCTCTCATCTGTTATTATTTTAAATTGCAGTTCAAGATGAAATGTCTGTTCATGGTCTGGGATTTTATCAAATGAATTTCCACAAACATGCAATTTATACTCCAGTGCGACTTATATATGTTTTTTCTCTAATATGCATTTTATGGCTGGTGTGACCTATACTCCGGTGCAACTTATAGTCCAGAAAATACGGTACATTGTGTTATTCATGCTTCCTGTATACCAATAAACATTTCACATCGTTGCTGGGGTCGTGGTCCTTGCTGGTGAATGCAAGATTGGGACGTTTGGTGTGTGTAGGTGAGAAATACATTTGAAGATATGATGATGTCCCCTTTATAGTCTAGAAAAATACATTTAGTCTGTAGTGTCTCGCTCAATATGCATCCAGTGCGTCCCCGTTATTTCCCCTGAAGTTCTGGTACAAGTCTGAACCCATCGCCGGCGTCCTGAACCCCGTCCCCCCGTCCCCCCCGGTCACGCCGTTCGGGCCCCTCACCGCGCAGGCGAAGCAGGTGTCGTGCCAGGTGTGACCCAGAGCCTCCAGGAACCGGTCGCCCGCCTCGATGGGGAACTCGCAGCCGTGGCAGCCGGTCCCGAACAAACTGTAGAAGTCTGCAAGAGGAACCAAAGGTCACAGCGATCCAACACGGCCGACTGTCCGGGTATCGGGGCTGCACGATATATCGCCGCAGTGATATCGATATTGCGGTGTTGGCTGACAATAATCTGCATAGCACTAAATATATACTCTAAAGGCTAAAGATTATACGTTTTGTCATAGTTTGGCCGGGTGCGACTTAATCTCCAGAGCGATTTGTATGTGATATTATTCGTTATTTTCACACTGGCAACTGCATTTCAAATGTTGATTATTTTCACACTGACAACCACAAGAGGGCGCTCTAGGCTCTACATACGTACACCTATTCACCGTGTTCTCTAATCTGTTATTATTTTAAACTGCATTTCAAGATGAAATGTTTGTTCTCGATCTTGGATTTGATCAAATAAATTTCCCCAAAAATGCGACTTATACTCCAGTGCGACTTATGTATGTATTTTTTTCTCTCTTTTATTTCTTCTCTATTATGCATTTTTTGGCGGCGCGACTTATACTCGACTTGTAGTCTGTAAAATACAGTACATCGCAAAAGCACCAAGGTCTTTCGTCGGAAATTAAAAAAGGCAGATTTTATTCATCATATTCCTAAAGTATATTCCATATTCCTAAAGTACAAAATTAGCCATGGTTTAATCTTGGTTTTGTCAGTCTTTAGCTTTGAAGCAAATGAAGGTGTTTAGTTTCAATACTGAAACTGAAATGATTGTGTCAAAAAGTGTACTCAAATATTACAATTAAGGCTTTAGTTGAAGTTGAAAAAGGCACAATTTTCCTTGTTTAGCCTTGATTAAGTCTCACCTTTGTCTCTGTTAAGTATTTATTTTGTTTTAATGATAATACTGGGTCGAAAAGTACATTTAAAACATTGCAAACATGTGGATATTGCTGCATCGCAAACATTTCCATACATGACCGTCAGAGCTGACCTGGCTCGCAGTACGGCTCCCCGTCCTCCAGGTGGAAGGTGTTGTTTCTGATTGGCTGCTGACAGCACGCGCACAGGAAGCAGTGCACGTGCCACGTCTGCTTCAGAGCGTTGATCACCTCCTGGAAACAGACGGACAAGGCTTAGTTTCATTTCTTAGTTGTTTCCTTGGACGTGGATGGGAGCGGCGTCCGGGGACATAAATGACATAAATAAGACTTGGAAGCGCCTTTCCTCATCGCTGACCCGGACGTCATGATCAACCATGACAAGGACCGGCCCAATTAACGACCCGGACGTCATGATCAACCATGACAAGGACCGGCCCAATTAACAGGGGGTTGATTAGTGAAGTTAGGAAAGAGTAAAGAAAGGAGACAAAAACATATCTATCTATTAGTATTTAGTCTACTGTATATAACAGCAGTAACAGTATATAGTCTACAGTATATAACAGCAGTAACAGTATATAGTCTACAGTATATAACAGCAGTAACAGTATATAGTCTACAGTATATAACAGCAGTAACAGTATATAGTCTACAGTATATAACAGCAGTAACAGTATATAGTCTACAGTATTTAACAGCAGTAACAGTATATAGTATACCGTATATAACAGCAGTAACAGTATATAGTATACAGTATATAACAGCAGTAACAGTATATAGTATACCGTATATAACAGCAGTAACAGTATACAGTATATAACACCAGTAACAGTATATAGTATACCGTATATAACAGCAGTAACAGTATATAGTATACCGTATATAACAGCAGTAACAGTATACAGTATATAACACCAGTAACAGTATATAGTATACCGTATATAACAGCAGTAACAGTATATAGTATACCGTATATAACAGCAGTAACAGTATATAGTCTACCGTATATAACAGCAGTAACAGTTTATAGTCTACCGTATATAGCAGTAACAGTTTATAGTATACCGTATATAACAGCAGTAACAGTATACAGTATACAGTATATAACAGCAGTAACAGTATATAGTCTACAGTATATAACAGCAGTAACAGTATATAGTCTACCGTATATAACAGCAGTAACAGTATACAGTATATAACACCAGTAACAGTATATAGTATACCGTATATAACAGCAGTAACAGTATATAGTATACAGTATATAACAGCAGTAACAGTATATAGTATACCGTATATAACAGCAGTAACAGTATATAGTATACAGTATATAACAGCAGTAACAGTATATAGTATACCGTATATAACAGCAGTAACAGTATATAGTCTACCGTATATAACAGCAGTAACAGTATACAGTATATAACACCAGTAACAGTATATAGTATACAGTATATAACAGCAGTAACAGTATATAGTATACCGTATATAACAGCAGTAACAGTATACAGTATATAACACCAGTAACAGTATATAGTCTACAGTATATAACAGCAGTAACAGTATACAGTATATAACACCAGTAACAGTATATAGTCTACAGTATATAACAGCAGTAACAGTATATAGTATACCGTATATAACAGCAGTAACAGTATATAGTCTACAGTATATAACAGCAGTAACAGTATACCGTATATAACAGCAGTAACAGTATATAGTCTACAGTATATAACAGCAGTAACAGTATATAGTATACAGTATATAACACCAGTAACAGTATATAGTATACCGTATATAACAGCAGTAACAGTATACAGTATATAACAGCAGTAACAGTATATAGTCTACAGTATATAACAGCAGTAACAGTATATAGTCTACCGTATATAACAGCAGTAACAGTATACAGTATATAACACCAGTAACAGTATATAGTATACCGTATATAACAGCAGTAACAGTATATAGTATACAGTATATAACAGCAGTAACAGTATATAGTATACCGTATATAACAGCAGTAACAGTATATAGTATACAGTATATAACAGCAGTAACAGTATATAGTATACCGTATATAACAGCAGTAACAGTATATAGTCTACCGTATATAACAGCAGTAACAGTATACAGTATATAACACCAGTAACAGTATATAGTATACAGTATATAACAGCAGTAACAGTATATAGTATACCGTGTATAACAGCAGTAACAGTATACAGTATATAACACCAGTAACAGTATATAGTCTACAGTATATAACAGCAGTAACAGTATATAGTCTACAGTATATAACAGCAGTAACAGTATATAGTATACAGTGTATAACACCAGTAACAGTATATAGTCTACAGTATATAACAGCAGTAACAGTATATAGTATACCGTATATAACAGCAGTAACAGTATATAGTCTACAGTATATAACAGCAGTAACAGTATACCGTATATAACAGCAGTAACAGTATATAGTCTACAGTATATAACAGCAGTAACAGTATATAGTATACAGTATATAACACCAGTAACAGTATATAGTCTACAGTATATAACAGCAGTAACAGTATATAGTATACCGTATATAACAGCAGTAACAGTATACAGTATATAACAGCAGTAACAGTATATAGTCTACAGTATATAACAGCAGTAACAGTATACAGTATATAACAGCTGTAACAGTGTATAGTCTACAGTATATAACAGCAGTAACAGTATATAGTCTACAGTATATAACAGCAGTAACAGTATATAGTCTACAGTATATAACAGCAGTAACAGTATACAGTATATAACACCAGTAACAGTATATAGTCTACAGTATATAACAGCAGTAACAGTATATAGTATACCGTATATAACAGCAGTAACAGTATATAGTCTACAGTATATAACAGCAGTAACATAATACAGTATATAACACCAGTAACAGTATATAGTCTACAGTATATAACAGCAGTAACAGTATACAGTATATAACAGCTGTAACAGTGTATAGTCTACAGTATATAACAGCAGTAACAGTATACAGTATATAACAGCAGTAACAGTATATAGTCTACAGTATATCACAGCAGTAACAGTATACAGTATATAACACCAGTAACAGTATATAGTCTACAGTATATAACAGCAGTAACAGTATATAGTCTACAGTATATAACAGCAGTAACAGTATACAGTATATAACAGCTGTAACAGTGTATAGTATACCGTATATAACACCAGTAACAGTATATAGTCTACAGTATATAACAGCAGTAACAGTATATAGTATACCGTATATAACAGCAGTAACAGTATATAGTCTACCGTATATAACAGCAGTAACAGTTTATAGTCTACCGTATATAGCAGTAACAGTTTATAGTATACCGTATATAACAGCAGTAACAGTATACAGTATAAAGTATATAACAGCAGTAACAGTATATAGTCTACAGTATATAACAGCAGTAACAGTATATAGTCTACCGTATATAACAGCAGTAACAGTATACAGTATATAACACCAGTAACAGTATATAGTATACCGTATATAACAGCAGTAACAGTATATAGTATACAGTATATAACAGCAGTAACAGTATATAGTATACCGTATATAACAGCAGTAACAGTATATAGTATACAGTATATAACAGCAGTAACAGTATATAGTATACCGTATATAACAGCAGTAACAGTATATAGTCTACCGTATATAACAGCAGTAACAGTATACAGTATATAACACCAGTAACAGTATATAGTATACAGTATATAACAGCAGTAACAGTATATAGTATACCGTATATAACAGCAGTAACAGTATACAGTATATAACACCAGTAACAGTATATAGTCTACAGTATATAACAGCAGTAACAGTATACAGTATATAACACCAGTAACAGTATATAGTCTACAGTATATAACAGCAGTAACAGTATATAGTATACCGTATATAACAGCAGTAACAGTATATAGTCTACAGTATATAACAGCAGTAACAGTATACCGTATATAACAGCAGTAACAGTATATAGTCTACAGTATATAACAGCAGTAACAGTATATAGTATACAGTATATAACACCAGTAACAGTATATAGTCTACAGTATATAACAGCAGTAACAGTATATAGTATACCGTATATAACAGCAGTAACAGTATACAGTATATAACAGCAGTAACAGTATATAGTCTACAGTATATAACAGCAGTAACAGTATATAGTCTACAGTATATAACAGCAGTAACAGTATATAGTCTACCGTATATAACAGCAGTAACAGTATACAGTATATAACAGCAGTAACAGTATATAGTATACCGTATATAACAGCAGTAACAGTATATAGTATACAGTGTATAACACCAGTAACAGTATATAGTCTACAGTATATAACAGCAGTAACAGTATATAGTATACAGTATATAACACCAGTAACAGTATATAGTCTACAGTATATAACAGCAGTAACAGTATATAGTATACCGTATATAACAGCAGTAACAGTATACAGTATATAACAGCAGTAACAGTATATAGTCTACAGTATATAACAGCAGTAACAGTATATAGTCTACAGTATATAACAGCAGTAACAGTATATAGTCTACCGTATATAACAGCAGTAACAGTATACAGTATATAACAGCAGTAACAGTATATAGTATACCGTATATAACAGCAGTAACAGTATATAGTATACAGTGTATAACACCAGTAACAGTATATAGTCTACAGTATATAACAGCAGTAACAGTATATAGTATACCGTATATAACAGCAGTAACAGTATATAGTCTACCGTATATAACAGCAGTAACAGTATACAGTATATAACAGCAGTAACAGTATATAGTATACCGTATATAACAGCAGTAACAGTATATAGTATACAGTATATAACAGCAGTAACAGTATATAGTATACCGTATATAACAGCAGTAACAGTATATAGTATACAGTATATAACAGCAGTAACAGTATATAGTATACCGTATATAACAGCAGTAACAGTATATAGTCTACCGTATATAACAGCAGTAACAGTATACAGTATATAACACCAGTAACAGTATATAGTATACAGTATATAACAGCAGTAACAGTATATAGTATACCGTATATAACAGCAGTAACAGTATACAGTATATAACACCAGTAACAGTATATAGTCTACAGTATATAACAGCAGTAACAGTATATAGTATACAGTATATAACACCAGTAACAGTATATAGTCTACAGTATATAACAGCAGTAACAGTATATAGTATACCGTATATAACAGCAGTAACAGTATATAGTCTACAGTATATAACAGCAGTAACAGTATACCGTATATAACAGCAGTAACAGTATATAGTCTACAGTATATAACAGCAGTAACAGTATATAGTATACAGTATATAACACCAGTAACAGTATATAGTCTACAGTATATAACAGCAGTAACAGTATATAGTATACCGTATATAACAGCAGTAACAGTATACAGTATATAACAGCAGTAACAGTATATAGTCTACAGTATATAACAGCAGTAACAGTATACAGTATATAACAGCTGTAACAGTGTATAGTCTACAGTATATAACAGCAGTAACAGTATATAGTCTACAGTATATAACAGCAGTAACAGTATATAGTCTACAGTATATAACAGCAGTAACAGTATACAGTATATAACACCAGTAACAGTATATAGTCTACAGTATATAACAGCAGTAACAGTATATAGTATACCGTATATAACAGCAGTAACAGTATATAGTCTACAGTATATAACAGCAGTAACAGTATACAGTATATAACACCAGTAACAGTATATAGTCTACAGTATATAACAGCAGTAACAGTATATAGTATACAGTATATAACACCAGTAACAGTATATAGTCTACAGTATATAACAGCAGTAACAGTATATAGTATACCGTATATAACAGCAGTAACAGTATATAGTCTACAGTATATAACAGCAGTAACAGTATACCGTATATAACAGCAGTAACAGTATATAGTCTACAGTATATAACAGCAGTAACAGTATATAGTATACAGTATATAACACCAGTAACAGTATATAGTCTACAGTATATAACAGCAGTAACAGTATATAGTATACCGTATATAACAGCAGTAACAGTATACAGTATATAACAGCAGTAACAGTATATAGTCTACAGTATATAACAGCAGTAACAGTATACAGTATATAACAGCTGTAACAGTGTATAGTCTACAGTATATAACAGCAGTAACAGTATATAGTCTACAGTATATAACAGCAGTAACAGTATATAGTCTACAGTATATAACAGCAGTAACAGTATACAGTATATAACACCAGTAACAGTATATAGTCTACAGTATATAACAGCAGTAACAGTATATAGTATACCGTATATAACAGCAGTAACAGTATATAGTCTACAGTATATAACAGCAGTAACAGTATACAGTATATAACACCAGTAACAGTATATAGTCTACAGTATATAACAGCAGTAACAGTATACAGTATATAACAGCTGTAACAGTGTATAGTCTACAGTATATAACAGCAGTAACAGTATACAGTATATAACAGCAGTAACAGTATATAGTCTACAGTATATCACAGCAGTAACAGTATACAGTATATAACACCAGTAACAGTATATAGTCTACAGTATATAACAGCAGTAACAGTATATAGTCTACAGTATATAACAGCAGTAACAGTATACAGTATATAACAGCTGTAACAGTGTATAGTATACCGTATATAACACCAGTAACAGTATATAGTCTACAGTATATAACAGCAGTAACAGTATATAGTATACCGTATATAACAGCAGTAACAGTATATAGTCTACCGTATATAACAGCAGTAACAGTTTATAGTCTACCGTATATAGCAGTAACAGTTTATAGTATACCGTATATAACAGCAGTAACAGTATACAGTATACAGTATATAACAGCAGTAACAGTATATAGTCTACCGTATATAACAGCAGTAACAGTATACAGTATATAACACCAGTAACAGTATATAGTATACCGTATATAACAGCAGTAACAGTATATAGTATACAGTATATAACAGCAGTAACAGTATATAGTATACCGTATATAACAGCAGTAACAGTATATAGTATACAGTATATAACAGCAGTAACAGTATATAGTATACCGTATATAACAGCAGTAACAGTATATAGTCTACCGTATATAACAGCAGTAACAGTATACAGTATATAACACCAGTAACAGTATATAGTATACAGTATATAACAGCAGTAACAGTATATAGTATACCGTATATAACAGCAGTAACAGTATACAGTATATAACACCAGTAACAGTATATAGTCTACAGTATATAACAGCAGTAACAGTATACAGTATATAACACCAGTAACAGTATATAGTCTACAGTATATAACAGCAGTAACAGTATATAGTATACCGTATATAACAGCAGTAACAGTATATAGTCTACAGTATATAACAGCAGTAACAGTATACCGTATATAACAGCAGTAACAGTATATAGTCTACAGTATATAACAGCAGTAACAGTATATAGTATACAGTATATAACACCAGTAACAGTATATAGTCTACAGTATATAACAGCAGTAACAGTATATAGTATACCGTATATAACAGCAGTAACAGTATACAGTATATAACAGCAGTAACAGTATATAGTCTACAGTATATAACAGCAGTAACAGTATATAGTCTACAGTATATAACAGCAGTAACAGTATATAGTCTACCGTATATAACAGCAGTAACAGTATACAGTATATAACAGCAGTAACAGTATATAGTATACCGTATATAACAGCAGTAACAGTATATAGTATACAGTATATAACAGCAGTAACAGTATATAGTATACCGTATATAACAGCAGTAACAGTATATAGTATACAGTATATAACAGCAGTAACAGTATATAGTATACCGTATATAACAGCAGTAACAGTATATAGTCTACCGTATATAACAGCAGTAACAGTATACAGTATATAACACCAGTAACAGTATATAGTATACAGTATATAACAGCAGTAACAGTATATAGTATACCGTATATAACAGCAGTAACAGTATACAGTATATAACACCAGTAACAGTATATAGTCTACAGTATATAACAGCAGTAACAGTATATAGTATACAGTATATAACACCAGTAACAGTATATAGTCTACAGTATATAACAGCAGTAACAGTATATAGTATACCGTATATAACAGCAGTAACAGTATATAGTCTACAGTATATAACAGCAGTAACAGTATACCGTATATAACAGCAGTAACAGTATATAGTCTACAGTATATAACAGCAGTAACAGTATATAGTATACAGTATATAACACCAGTAACAGTATATAGTCTACAGTATATAACAGCAGTAACAGTATATAGTATACCGTATATAACAGCAGTAACAGTATACAGTATATAACAGCAGTAACAGTATATAGTCTACAGTATATAACAGCAGTAACAGTATACAGTATATAACAGCTGTAACAGTGTATAGTCTACAGTATATAACAGCAGTAACAGTATATAGTCTACAGTATATAACAGCAGTAACAGTATATAGTCTACAGTATATAACAGCAGTAACAGTATACAGTATATAACACCAGTAACAGTATATAGTCTACAGTATATAACAGCAGTAACAGTATATAGTATACCGTATATAACAGCAGTAACAGTATATAGTCTACAGTATATAACAGCAGTAACAGTATACAGTATATAACACCAGTAACAGTATATAGTCTACAGTATATAACAGCAGTAACAGTATACAGTATATAACAGCTGTAACAGTGTATAGTCTACAGTATATAACAGCAGTAACAGTATACAGTATATAACAGCAGTAACAGTATATAGTCTACAGTATATCACAGCAGTAACAGTATACAGTATATAACACCAGTAACAGTATATAGTCTACAGTATATAACAGCAGTAACAGTATATAGTCTACAGTATATAACAGCAGTAACAGTATACAGTATATAACAGCTGTAACAGTGTATAGTATACCGTATATAACACCAGTAACAGTATATAGTCTACAGTATATAACAGCAGTAACAGTATATAGTATACCGTATATAACAGCAGTAACAGTATATAGTCTACCGTATATAACAGCAGTAACAGTTTATAGTCTACCGTATATAGCAGTAACAGTTTATAGTATACCGTATATAACAGCAGTAACAGTATACAGTATACAGTATATAACAGCAGTAACAGTATATAGTCTACCGTATATAACAGCAGTAACAGTATACAGTATATAACACCAGTAACAGTATATAGTATACCGTATATAACAGCAGTAACAGTATATAGTATACAGTATATAACAGCAGTAACAGTATATAGTATACCGTATATAACAGCAGTAAAAGTATATAGTATACAGTATATAACAGCAGTAACAGTATATAGTATACCGTATATAACAGCAGTAACAGTATATAGTCTACCGTATATAACAGCAGTAACAGTATACAGTATATAACACCAGTAACAGTATATAGTATACAGTATATAACAGCAGTAACAGTATATAGTATACCGTATATAACAGCAGTAACAGTATACAGTATATAACACCAGTAACAGTATATAGTCTACAGTATATAACAGCAGTAACAGTATACAGTATATAACACCAGTAACAGTATATAGTCTACAGTATATAACAGCAGTAACAGTATATAGTATACCGTATATAACAGCAGTAACAGTATATAGTCTACAGTATATAACAGCAGTAACAGTATACCGTATATAACAGCAGTAACAGTATATAGTCTACAGTATATAACAGCAGTAACAGTATATAGTATACAGTATATAACACCAGTAACAGTATATAGTCTACAGTATATAACAGCAGTAACAGTATATAGTATACCGTATATAACAGCAGTAACAGTATACAGTATATAACAGCAGTAACAGTATATAGTCTACAGTATATAACAGCAGTAACAGTATATAGTCTACAGTATATAACAGCAGTAACAGTATATAGTCTACCGTATATAACAGCAGTAACAGTATACAGTATATAACAGCAGTAACAGTATATAGTATACCGTATATAACAGCAGTAACAGTATATAGTATACAGTATATAACAGCAGTAACAGTATATAGTATACCGTATATAACAGCAGTAACAGTATATAGTATACAGTATATAACAGCAGTAACAGTATATAGTATACCGTATATAACAGCAGTAACAGTATATAGTCTACCGTATATAACAGCAGTAACAGTATACAGTATATAACACCAGTAACAGTATATAGTATACAGTATATAACAGCAGTAACAGTATATAGTATACCGTATATAACAGCAGTAACAGTATACAGTATATAACACCAGTAACAGTATATAGTCTACAGTATATAACAGCAGTAACAGTATATAGTATACAGTATATAACACCAGTAACAGTATATAGTCTACAGTATATAACAGCAGTAACAGTATATAGTATACCGTATATAACAGCAGTAACAGTATATAGTCTACAGTATATAACAGCAGTAACAGTATACCGTATATAACAGCAGTAACAGTATATAGTCTACAGTATATAACAGCAGTAACAGTATATAGTATACAGTATATAACACCAGTAACAGTATATAGTCTACAGTATATAACAGCAGTAACAGTATATAGTATACCGTATATAACAGCAGTAACAGTATACAGTATATAACAGCAGTAACAGTATATAGTCTACAGTATATAACAGCAGTAACAGTATACAGTATATAACAGCTGTAACAGTGTATAGTCTACAGTATATAACAGCAGTAACAGTATATAGTCTACAGTATATAACAGCAGTAACAGTATATAGTCTACAGTATATAACAGCAGTAACAGTATACAGTATATAACACCAGTAACAGTATATAGTCTACAGTATATAACAGCAGTAACAGTATATAGTATACCGTATATAACAGCAGTAACAGTATATAGTCTACAGTATATAACAGCAGTAACAGTATACAGTATATAACACCAGTAACAGTATATAGTCTACAGTATATAACAGCAGTAACAGTATACAGTATATAACAGCTGTAACAGTGTATAGTCTACAGTATATAACAGCAGTAACAGTATACAGTATATAACAGCAGTAACAGTATATAGTCTACAGTATATCACAGCAGTAACAGTATACAGTATATAACACCAGTAACAGTATATAGTCTACAGTATATAACAGCAGTAACAGTATATAGTCTACAGTATATAACAGCAGTAACAGTATACAGTATATAACAGCTGTAACAGTGTATAGTATACCGTATATAACACCAGTAACAGTATATAGTCTACAGTATATAACAGCAGTAACAGTATATAGTATACCGTATATAACAGCAGTAACAGTATACAGTATATAACAGCAGTAACAGTATATAGTCTACAGTATATAACAGCAGTAACAGTATACAGTATATAACACCAGTAACAGTATATAGTCTACAGTATATAACAGCAGTAACAGTATATAGTCTACAGTATATAACAGCAGTAACAGTATACAGTATATAACAGCTGTAACAGTGTATAGTATACCGTATATAACACCAGTAACAGTATATAGTCTACAGTATATAACAGCAGTAACAGTATATAGTCTACAGTATATAACAGCAGTAACAGTATACAGTATATAACAGCTGTAACAGTGTATAGTATACTGTATGTAACAGCATCATGTCTACACACTCTATCCGGGCCTTGGTTTAAGAGTAATAAAATAGTTTTTTTTCAGACAAAAAAACTATTGGCCTGATGTAAAAATATCTCATTGGGGTTTTTCTGAAAAGAATTGTGATGATTAACAATAGGATTCTGTTCCAAAGCTCACATTTAAACATGAATGGACAAAAAGACAGAAATAGGCCTATGAACTGACCAAATGTATTCAGACCGTAGGCGCTCTACGTCACAATATTCATCCCCTCTCTTCAGTTTGACTTAATTCAATGTAAAGGCCTCTTACTCCCATGATCTTGGCTCTGCAGCGGCTGCACGTGGGGGCCAAGAACTCCTCGTAGCAGTGTTCACAGTAGACACGGCCCTGCTCCTCCACGAAGCCGATGTCTGCCAGAGACGACCTGCAGTGGGCGCAATTAAACTCCTCTTTGTGCCACGAGCGCCCCATGGCCACGAGGAACGGGCCCCTGCAACACAGCAGCACAGGACGCACACGTGTGAAGACCACTACAGCAGGAACTGTATCTCACACCAATCATCAACACTAGGTCTTCAGTGGTCATCATTTTGTCTTTGAAAACCGCAGTATTCATCTAAACCAGGGCCGAGGACGACAACTACGACAGGATCCAACCGCTGACCAGTGTGCTGACCAGTGTGCTGACCAGTGTGCAGACCAGTGTGCTGACCAGTGTGCAGACCAGTGTGTTGACCGGTGTGCAGACCAGTGTGTTGACCAGTGTGCTGACCGGTGTGTTGACCGGTGTGCAGACCAGTGTGTTGACCAGTGTGCTGACCGGTGTGTTGACCGGTGTGCAGACCAGTGTGTTGACCAGTGTGCTGACCGGTGTGTTGACCGGTGTGCAGACCAGTGTGCGGACCAGTGTGCAGACCAATGTGCAGACCAGTGTGCTGACCAGTGTGCAGACCAGTGTGCTGACCCCGCCCTCGAGTCACATGGGACTGAAGAGGGGGAGCAGAGACAGACAGAGGGGTCCTGACCTGATGACCATGTTGCAGTGGCCACACATGGGGGTCCTGGTGCCTGCTGGGTAGTGTTCTGCCATCTGCACCAGCGTGTCCTGGTCCTTTGGGTGGGGCTGAGGCAGGGGTCTGCTGGGGGCGGGGCCTCTTGGTGCACCGCTGTTCCCCTTTATCCCGAAAGAGGGGGTCACCAAAGCCGTCTGACCTCCACGACCTGAAGATGGAGGCGATAATGTTCCTCTGAGTGAAAGTACCTCAGCGCGTCTTTGTGAATACACAGAGTACACCTCATACTGTGTACACAGAGTACACCTCATACTGTGTACACAGAGTACACCTCATACTGTGTACACAGAGTACACCTCATACTGTGTACACAGAGTACACCTCATACTGTGTGCACAGAGTACACCTCATACTGTGTACACAGAGTACACCTCATACTGTGTGCACAGAGTACACCTCATACTGTGTTCACAGAGTACACCTCATACTGTGTTCACAGAGTACACCTCATACTGTGTACACAGAGTACACCTCATACTGTGTGCACATAGTACTCCTCATACTGTGTGCACAGAGTACACCTCATACTGTGTACACCGAGTACTCCTCATACTGTGTACACAGAGTACGCCTCATACTGTGTACACAGAGTACACCTCATACTGTGTACACCGAGTACTCCTCATACTGTGTACACAGAGTACGCCTCATACTGTGTACACAGAGTAAGGCAAGGCAAGGCAAGGCAAGTTTATTTGTAGAGCACATTTCATACACAAGGCAATTCAAAGTGCTTCACAGCAGGAAAAATGCATTCAAATCACAAAGAAATTACAGAAATACAATAAAATTAACTAAATTAAAAATTATCAATCCAACTGATTTTCTAAACTAATAAAATCACAAACAAAAGAGAAGAGTGCAAAGAAAAAATCCTTTTAGTCATATGCGCAGCTAAACAAAACAGTTTTTAGCTTAGATTTGAACATTGTCAGAGTAGAAGCCTGTCTCACATCTTCAGGAAGAATGTTCCAGATTTTAGCTGCATAAAACTGAAACGCAGATTCCCCATGTTTTGTCCTGACTCTGGGCACCAGCAGGAGGCCGGTCCCTGAGGTCCTCAGAGTCCGAGATGGTTCATATGGCACTAACATATCCAAGATGTACTTTGGTGCTAGGCCATGGAGAGACTTGTACACAAGCAGAGCTGCTTTAAAGTCTATTCTCTGAGCCACAGGGAGCCAGTGCAGAGACCTGAGAACAGGACTAATGTGATCATACTTCCTGGTTCTAGTCAGGACCCGAGCAGCAGCGTTCTGGATGTACTGCAGCTGTTTTACAGCTCGTTTGGAGAGACCAGTGAGCAGGCCGTTACAGTAGTCTAATCTACTGGAGACAAACGCGTGGATAAGTCTCTCTAAATCTGGTTTTGACACTATATTTTTGATTTTGGCAATGTTTTTTAGATGGTAAAAAGCTGCTGATGTTATTGATTTGACGTGGCTATTAAAGTTCAAGTCTGAGTCCATTATTACCCCCAGATTTCTAATTTGGTTTGTAGGTTTTAGAGCGAGACTCTGGAGGTGACCGCTAACACTTTCTCTTTGTTTCTGTGGGCCAAAAACGATTATTTCAGTCTTGTCTGAGTTCAGCTGGAGAAAGTTGTTTTGCATCCACAAACTGATCTGTTGGATGCAGTGACAGAGTGAATCTACTGGTCCATAGTCACCTGCCGATAGTGAAACATAGATCTGAGTGTCGTCTGCATAATTGTGATAGGACACATTTTCACTGCGTATCAACTGACCCAACGGCAGCATGTAGAGGTTGAACAGAAGGGGACCCAGGACTGACCCTTGGGGCACTCCACAGGTCAGGGTCATGTGGTCTGAGACACAGCTACCAATTTCAACAAAGTACTTCCTGTCTTCCAGATAGGACCTTAACCAGTTTAGGGCAGTGCCAGTGATGCCCACCCAGTCCTCTAGTCTCTGTAAGAGGATCCCATGATCGACAGTGTCAAAAGCAGCACTCAGATCTAACAGAATTAAGACTGAGGCTTTGCCCGTGTCAGTGTTCAGGCGGATGTCATTTGTCACCTTGACAAGAGCAGTCTCAGTGCTGTGATGAGGTCTAAAACCTGACTGAAAAACATCAAATGAGTTGTTTATTAAGAGGAAATCTGTGAGCTGTTGGTAAACAACCTTTTCAAGGACTTTGCCCCAAAATGGCAGATTAGAGATGGGCCGGTAATGACTCAGTACTGCGGCATCAAGACTGCTCTTCTTTAGGAGAGGCTTTATGACCGCAGTTTTCAAAGACATTGGGAATGTTCCAGATTGAAGCGACATGTTAACTATGTGAGTGAGTGGTGCTAACAAACTGTTCAGCACAGACTTTAGAAATTTGGTGGGTAACACATCAAGGCAGCATGTAGATGAACTCAGACTGGTGATGATCTCATGGACAGTTTTGTCAGTTACTGGTGCAAAGTGAGTCAGCTCTAAGTGTCTTGGTGGTTTTAGGGTAATTTTTTGCATTGTGGCATTTATAGCATTTTTAATGCCCTGAACTTTGTCATTAAAGAATAATGCAAACTCATTACACTTGGATGTGGAAATGAGTTCTAACGGCAGCTGAGCTGGAGGGTTTGTTAATCTGTTTACTGTGGCAAACAGGACACGCGAGTTGTTACTGCAGCTTCCAATTATTTCAGAAAAATATCTTTCCCTAGTTCTACATAAGATTAGGTTGTACATATTCAGCTTTTCTTTGTAAATCTCTTTTTGAACCTGGAGCTTTGACTTGCGCCATTTCCGTTCGGCCCTGCGGCACTCCCTTTTCTGTGCCCTGACCGAATCATCATTTCTCCACGGCGCCTTCTGCTTATTTTTAACCATTTTAGCCTTTATAGGGGCGATGGTGTCCAGAACATTCAAAACACTAGATGTAACAGAGTTCAACAAATCATTTACATTAGAACATGAGACATTTTCGAAGTTTATCATTTCCATAAACAGTGCACCTGTGCCATCACTTATATGTCTCCTCTGAACAACTGCAGGACCAACCGGAGGTTTGGGAGAAACAGACAGGTCAAAGAAGACACAGAAATGATCAGACAGAGCAACATCGATCACATTAACATTTGAAATATTTACCCCCTTTGTAATTATGAGATCTAGAGTGTGTCCTTTGCTGTGGGTGGGGCCTCTCACATGCTGAGTAAGACTGAAGGTTTCAAGGACAGCATCAAGCTCTTTAGCGTTTCTGTCACAAATATTATCAACATGCACATTGAAATCACCTGTAATGACCAAACCATCAAAGTCTGTGCATATGACTGAAAGCATCTCAGTAAAATCATCAATAAAACTTTGGCAGTGCTGGGGAGGCTTGTATAAAACAATGAAGAGAATGGATGGAGACCGTTTTAGCTCCATTTTAAAGGATACATACTCAAATGATGAAAACACCCCAAAAGACAACCTGCGGGTAATTATTTCATCTCTAAAGACAGCACAGACTCCACCCCCTTTTTTGTTTTCTCGTGTTTCAGATTCAAACTTAAAGTTGGGTGGAGCAGATTCTATCAGAACTACATTTCCTGTGTTTTTGTCAAGCCATGTTTCAGTTAAAAACATAAAATCAAGATTATAAGAAGAAATAAAATTATTAATTAAGAGAGATGTGTTACATAAGGATCTGACATTTAGCACAGCAAGTTTCAGACTAGTTTCAGTGAGACTGGGCTTTATCTTTTCACAGGGAATATGAATCACATTTCTCAGATTGGGCCTGACTCGCATTTTGTTTTTCCATCTGTGTGATGATGTGACTACAGAAATAGCACTAGGGGGGGCTCTTTTTACATAGGGCCCCGGGTTGGTTTGATTTTTAATGTGACAATAAGTCCCGGCAACGCTGAGACCCAGTGCATCCTAGCTATGGGAGATACCAGGTGAGAGACGAGGGGGGATGGGTGGTGGGGCTTTTGTTGGTGTAGTCGGTACTGACATAGCCCTTGCTATATTGGGCGTGAGTGGAGCCATCTTAATGCCTGATTTGATCAGACTTTCAAAATGGCTGGGAAGGCCCATGGGTGAGAGTGGAGATGAGAAGGAGAATGATGAATCTTTAGTGGGAGTAGATGTTGCAGGGGGAACCCAGGGCTGGTGTGAAGGCAGGGGCGATGACAGGGATGTTGTTGGGCTTGTCACAGATGGGTCCAAGGCCTTTGAAGATTGTTCCTTTGCTGGAGGCGGTGGAGGTGAATGTGGAGCAGCTGGAGCTGAATCCTTTGCTGGTGGTGGTGGAGCAGCTGCTGATGAATCCTTTGGTGGAGGCTGAGGTTGTGGTGCTTTTGATGTTGAAACATTGGCTCGGTCTCTGGCTGATGGAGCAGGAATTCTTCTCTCATTCCTCTCTTCTCTAACTATCTGCTCAGGACCCTGTCCAGGCCCAGTCCAATGCCTCAGAGCGTGGAGCAGGTTCTCTGTCAGCACCCTCACTCCACCTCTGCATAGGTGGGGGCCATTTCTCTTAAACAGGTCCTCTCGTTTCCAGAATAGATAGAAGTTCTCAATGTAGTGTAGTCCTCTCGGGGGACACTCTTTGGACAGCCATGTGTTCAGCTGAAGAAGCCGGCTAAACTTGTTTATCCTCCTGTCGATGTTTGGAAGAGGTCCACTTATGAATGTTTTGATTTCCATTTTATCAAGCACGTCGAATAACTTCAAGAAGTCTTTTTTCAAAACTTCAGTCTGTTCCCGCCGCATGTCCACTGCACCTCATACTGTGTACACCGAGTACACCTCATACTGTGTACACAGAGTACACCTCATACTGTGTGCACATAGTACTCCTCATACTGTGTGCACAGAGTACACCTCATACTGTGTACACCGAGTACGCCTCATACTGTGTACACAGAGTACACCTCATACTGTGTACACCGAGTACTCCTCATACTGTGTACACAGAGTACGCCTCATACTGTGTACACAGAGTACACAGAGTACTGTGTACACAGAGTACACCTCATACTCATACTGATCAATAAAAAGGCAATCTACATTTACTTTTTTATTATGAATACTGTTGACAGCCCAAAGCTTAAGGCAGCCAATCGGCAGCATCAGCCCCTCTGAAGCCAACCAATCAGCACTCGGCACATTCACGCTCATGACTAGAGACACGAGTTCAGTGTTCCTCCTGCCGCATCAATATACCATGGGGACTATTATTTTTGGCCGTGGCTGCAGAGCCCCATTATTTTTAGTAATTTGAAAGTCAATTTTATTTGTTTTGAGACAAAATAAAATTAAAATATTGAACTGAGGTTAATAAA
The DNA here is from genome assembly GCF_026437365.1 of Eucyclogobius newberryi. Classification (NCBI taxonomy): domain Eukaryota; kingdom Metazoa; phylum Chordata; class Actinopteri; order Gobiiformes; family Gobiidae; genus Eucyclogobius; species Eucyclogobius newberryi. Next base: position 6,912,794 of record NW_027316278.1, on the reverse strand, counting down.
GCACTGCACACTTTTCCACATTAACGTCGTACTTTACTTTAGTGTAAAATGATGTATCTGTGGAATTTGAAGTATTTTTGAGGCTCACAGGGACAAAGCAAACACAATTGATCAAACAAGTGCGAATGAAGCTAAATACAACTCTAGGTATGTTTTTGATGAGGGAACAACAGAAAATTGCATAACGTGTGCCATTTAACTACACAATATTATAAGTACAACATACAGATCATTCTTAAATTAATGTTCTATAACATAAATATATGTAGATTGGACTTTTTCTATATTTTCAAGAGCAAGTTTCGGCGTAAAAAAAATGATTTTCGGAACAGTTCATTTTGCGTCTCTGAGCGTGCGTGCGCCCCCTGCTGTCCGGCCCGACGGTGCCGCCGCAGCCCGACTCCGCCCTCTCGCCACGACCGCTCCGGCGTCTTTGCTAAATATGATCTTTCTGAGCGTGTGACGGGGGAAGGCGCCGGCGCACTGACCTTTAATGGGCTTCACTGCGCGGAACGAGAAGTCTGCTTCAAAACGACCCGTTTCACAACAGGCGTCGCGCTCGGTCCACGGAAAATAACTCACTAACCGCCTGCAACAACACCGCGCCACGGCCCCTAAATCACTTTTACACCTCCAAACCTTTTTGTACAGGCGCGCTTTATTCACCAGGCCGTAAAAGTAGATGGAGTTTTGGTTCTAAATAAGCGGGTTATTTTTAGCCGTCTCTTCGGGTTAGCTGACATTCTGGACGCCGTAACTTATGCTAAAAAAACAGTTGGGGCTCCGCGGCGTGATTATATTGCCAGTTAATTTAGTGAAAACACGGAGCCGCTCGGCTACAGTCGCAGTCAAACACACGCACTCTGTTCACTCCTGGACGTTATGCAAGGTTTGTGGATGTGCCCGTGTAATCCCAAACCAAACATATCCCCGCGCATGCATTTATATGTCTTATTTATATACTGCATCCACGGTTAAAATAGGATTAAATAGCGGTTAAAGGCCACAGCGCGAAGACGACACGTTACGCAATTCTGGTATCGAGAAACAAAGTGTAAAAGAGAATCCTCAGTTTACATTTTGTTCATTATAAAAAGCACAAAACGTTTCAAAAAAGAGAAGGATTTGGTTTTATATTACACACTCTCTATTTTACTTTGCAAATAACTCCCATTGAAGCCAAATTTTTACTTTAAAGTAAAACTAAATTGTTTTCTTTCCAATGAGTCTACAAAGACACTCGAGTTAAACAGACCATATTATGCAAACATCTACTTTTGTGACATTTTAACCTTCTATTAGTGTCAAATCAACCCAAAGTAGTTTATTTTTGTAGATTGAATCGTTTGAAATGTGGGGAGGTGTTTTTTGAGAGCCAGTGACTCCACCCACAGTCCCGTGCGACTCCGCCTCCTCGAGAGTTCTCTACTAGATTCAAGATGAACGTGGACCGCCCATTGCAGACCTGAACGTGAGTGTCGCCTGTGTTGGTACAGTCTTGTGTGCAGTGGCTTCTGGGTCGTCAACGTGACTATTTTTGACACGTTTCATACCAAGAACGAAAGAGAGATGAACAATATCACTGATTTACTTAACAATTAAAAGTGTTTCCCAAGCAGGGGTGCGGGGACCTCTGGCAGTACACAAAGACATATACACAAAGACTTATTTACGAGACATGTTAATAGAGTTTTGGACATTTGGACAATCTAATTACAATGAACAGATATATAATAATTGGTAATATTCTAGTTAGTTATATTTAAAACAGCAGTACATGATATACGTAATACTCCAGCATGTCAGACAGTACTTAGGAGGAACTGGAAAAGTACTCGGACACTCACCTTGAGCTGGACCCTTCACCATGGTCTTTATCACTGCGAAGTCATGACTGTCCACTGCAGGCTCCGCCCCCTCGTCACTGCGGGAAACAACAAACTGACTAATGCGACATAGTGTCCAACAATGAGAAGTGAAGGAGAGTTTTTAAATATTTGGGCTGAACGGCTCGTTTCTGACCTGTACTTTTGATGAGAACTGCAGTACGTGTTAGTAGTAAAGTACTTCAGGTGCAGTAACATCTGAGAGAAGACTGTGATATGAACAGATAAAACTAAAACAAGAATTCAAAGGTTTTTAGATGTGGAAACTACAAGCAAACGTGTGGGTTTTATCCAGAATAAGACAGGATTTGTAGTTGGTTTGTTGTGTTTTACTTGTTCACCATTAAAGTCGTAAAGTGCAGAATAGATTTACATTTGCGTAAGAACCAGATTGTGGTTTTGTTCAAACTTTTGCCTGGTCCGTTGTTAAATTCCTGACAGTGTTTTGACTCCGAGGCCATGGGGAGGCGCTCATTCTTTGAAGGTCACATTCTCCGATGGGTCAAAATCACACTCTTTTCATTCACTTACAGTAAAGCTCTCATCCACATTTCATATGCAAAAAGATAAATGAAGCGTTTATAACCGCTCTTAACGGTTACAAATGCTTCATGTATAATATCGAGTCATATTAAAGGCGTTGTACCTGGTTGTTACCGTCTTAAACACGTGAAAAACAGAACTGGTTCTTTCTCAACAGTTTGCAGAGTCCAAACCTCGTCCTCACTTTCCGTACACATGTGTAGCGTGCTATTTATTTACAGTTTTAAGTGCTTTTCATGACTTTCACAACACTTCAACTGCAACGTGTCCGCTCTGTCTGTGGCGCTCTGTCTGTGGTCAGCGGTCACTTGTGTCCGCTCTGTCTGTGGCGCTCTGTCTGTGGTCAGCGGTCACTTGTGTCCGCTCTGTCTGTGGCGCTCTGTCTGTGGTCAGCGGTCACTTGTGTCCGCTCTGTCTGTGGCGCTCGTGTTGTGGTCAGCGGTCACTTGTGTCCTCTCTGTCTGTGGCGCTCATGTTGTGGTCAGCGGTCACTTGTGTCCGCTCTGTCTGTGGCGCTCGTGCTGTGGTCAGCGGTCACTTGTGTCCGCTCTGTCTGTGGCGCTCGTGTCTTGGTCAGCGGTCACTTGTGTCTGCTCTGTCTGTGGCGCTCGTGCTGTGGTCAGCGGTCACTTGTGTCCTCTCTGTCTGTGGCGCTCGTGTCGTGGTCAGCGGTCACTTGTGTCCTCTCTGTCTGTGGCGCTCGTGTCGTGGTCAGCGGTCACTTGTGTCCGCTCTGTCTGTGGCGCTCGTGCTGTGGTCAGCGGTCACTTGTGTCCGCTCTGTCTGTGGCGCTCGTGCTGTGGTCAGCGGTCACTTGTGTCCTCTCTGTCTGTGGCGCTCGTGTCGTGGTCAGCGGTCACTTGTGTCCTCTCTGTCTGTGGCGCTCGTGTCGTGGTCAGCGGTCACTTGTGTCCTCTCTGTCTGTGGCGCTCGTGTCGTGGTCAGCGGTCACTTGTGTCCTCTCTGTCTGTGGACGAGGACAAAGTCGCAGCTCAGAGCGTTTATTTGAGACAAACTGTACTTTACGGAGCAGCAGCAGGTTCAACTTTGTTACGCCAAAGAAAACTCAAACACAGAAATGCTAAGCTTGAGCTGCACTGACCTCTGCTGGTGAGTGTACGAACTGCATTAAAAACATCAAATACACACAGTGTGTTTGTAGTAGTACTCATACTTTATCAGAAGTACTGCTGCTGAGTCCAGAGTTTGAGCTGGTGCACAGAGAAAATGAAGTGTGATATTACAGAGAGTTTGTAGCCTGTGTTGTACATTTATTTGAATAACTTTTAAATACAATTGTACTTCTGAGTAGTTTTCAGGCTGCATACTTTTACTTCTACATTAGTATTATATTGTACAGTATAACCGTCTCTTACTTCAGTAAAAGTGTTGGTTTTTGTCTCACTGTGAGTAAATCTAAGAATGACAAAAGCTTTGTTTGTTTTGATGTACTTTTTCTCATTTCTGTGTCTTTATCTTTTGAAAATACCAGATCGTCTGCATTATTTAATTTAAGTTTTGCTCTTCCAATTACAATAACTTCAAATTCTCAGTCAGATCTAGACAGTTACTCTTACACTTACTTGAATATAGTTTCCTCAAATACTTTGTTTCCCTTACATAGGGTGGAAAGTTACTACGTAATTACAAATTTTCACGTTACTGTAATGGAGCAGATTGTTGGGTAGTTTATTAGTAGTTTTTGAAATATGTACTTTGAAATATGCCTGCTCTGATTGGCCACAGCTCAGAGAATACACAGATTATCCTTTAAATCGCTTCATTGAGCTTTAAATGGTTTATTTATTCAAGTTTTGTAAAAAAAAAAATACTTCAAATGATACTGAAACCACATTAAAAAGTAACCAGTACACTGACTATGTTTTCAAAGTGTACTTTTGACTTTTACGTACATTTGTCAGCAGTACTTACACGTTTTAGCCGTTTAACTGTACTTTTACTTGCGTACAAATATCCAGTGCCGACATTCAGTCACTTGAGTCATTTCTTGGAAGACTTTGTACGTTTACTTGAATAATGAACCTCACATTGAGTACTTTTCTTTACTACTTTACCCACGTCTAAAAGCTACGACTTCCACATACTCTCCCTTTGAGTTGTACTTCATGTCACTCATCCGCACAACCATGTGACTAAACTACAGAAGTGCTGACATAACGTAAGGAAAGAGAAAGAGTCCCAAAGCGAAGAAAGAGAGAAAAAGATTTATTAGCTGCAGAAAATAAATTCATAGCTATTTAAAGCCCAAACACGATCATACGTTTACATTTCATACAGTTATTAAAGAAACGCTAAATAAAGGAACATTTTGCTTGCACTCTGGACACATATATCACATTTATTATATTTGCACCTTCGATACAAACTTTCTGAAAGCTTTCAAACGTCCTCTAGTCCAGCCACTGCAATTCACGCCCGCGACCTGATGGTGGCAGCGCTGTGCACATAAAAAGCCCGAACCGAATCCGAATCGGACGCAGCGCATGCAAACGAGGCGCAGCAAAAGCGACGGCTGCAACTAATCGACTGTGTCACTTCCCCGCCCGCCCGTCTCCATGGAGATGTCACCGCTTTGCCTGGAATCTTAAGGAACATTAAACGTATTTATCAAGACCGAAACCGTTTAGAGACCGGGACAAGACGGAGCGAGACCAGAGCGAGACCAGCTTTGCTCATTTCTACATTTATTTGTATTTTACCTGTTAGTGTTAGCTCTGTTTTTGGTCATCTGTCGCCATTTTATCTGATTAATGTCGTTTTAGGCGCCGGGAAAGACAAACAAACAAACTTAGTGAAAAGGAAGCGAAAGAAAAAGCATTCGAGTTACGTTTTCTTCTTCCCATTTCTTTCCACAACTGTTACCTAGCAACCATACTGTAAACAAGATCCATATAAATTACGCAATAGTTAGCATCTGACAGTGAATGATACTTGTCAACACCTTTATTTTGTTAAATGAGGGGTTTTTGCGCAACTTCTGCTACAGATACTCAACTTTTACTTTAAATTTTTTCTTCACAAACTGACACTCGACTGGTGAAAAACTGCGATAAATATATACCGCATGCACTATCCCGTCAGACCAAGTTACTATTACGACATGAAAACCCGTCGTTTGCACTTTTGAATGTGATTTTACGCAAAAAAAACGAACGAAATGACCCGTTTTAATTGAACAGTATCAAACATTCAATGACAACTTCTTTACAGCTCCTTTTGAGATCATCTTTTTCCACAAGCGGGTCGTTCGCTCGCCACACTCACCTCACACTTACTCTCGTCTTGCGTTTATTGACTATTGCTCTGATGGAAAACGTGCCACCAGTCAAAATCTCTTGAAAACGCGCAATCAACCCGTCAAAATCTCTTGAAACCGCACGATCAACCCGTCAAAATCTCTTGAAAACCCGCAATCAACCCATCAAAATCTCTTGAGCGCAATCAACCCGTCAAAATCTCATGAAAACGCGCAATCAACCCATCAAAATCTCTTGAAAACGCGCAATCAACCCGTCAAAATCTCTTGAAAACGCGTTCAAATCAACCCGGTCTCGAATGCTTTGAACGACAAAAGGAAGCAGGCTTCTCAAGAAGAACGTGACTAAAAAGAATCCGCGTTTCTCAAGCAGTTTTTTGTAGTAATTTTGAACATTTGTAATTGAATACATGCATGATAGATACATTTAATGCCTTACTGTGGGACATTCCAGGCAAAACAGTACCATACCATTGGCTGAAAGGTTACACAGTGCACCTTTAACCCTGGATCACATATTGCACTTGGACTGGAACTGCGGCGTAACCAGTTTAAATCAGGCTAAAAGCAGTAGCCGCTAACAGCAGCGTTGGTTACAGTGACCGGCAAACTCTTGGATGAAACGGATTTGTCTTAAATTGGACTAAACTGCAATCGAAAGCCAAAGATGCAAGAAAATCATACTTGTTTGTGTTTGTTGTCACGTCGCCCTTGAACGTAGTAATGTGTATTGTTCAGGTTTGTTCTCAAGTGACATAAGTTTAACCCTCATTCATTCACAAAACTCACTGTGTTTTACTACAGTTTTGTCCGATAATGTGTCAAAGCAATACATCATTCAATATCATAAATACTTTGCTGTCTGATATTCATAATTATTACATTTTGCGGTAGGTTCTACGACTTTTTTGCTGGAGAAAAGCTACCTAAGCCACGTTCCGACTTGTTCCCCGTTCCCCGTCTCCGCCGTCGTTACGCTAACAGCTTTCGAGCGAGATGATTGGACAAGAGGAAAAAGAAGGAACGCCCACTCGGGTGAAAACAAGACGGACAATGATCATTTCTCACCGTACACTGACTTGACCTCGTGTTCAAACGACGTAACTTTGTCTGTCGACCTTGCGGAACAAAGCTAGTACACGTTAGCGTTAGCCGTTGCCCGTTTATCGGCGCGCGGCACTCAAGACCAAACGTGTGACATTTCCAGCACATCGTGAATCTAACGTGATCCAAATCCAACGCATTTACATGAAGCGACTTTGAAAGGCGAGCGGGATGTGAAATAAAGGCAAAAACAGCTGACGATAAAGCGGAAGTTGCGTCTTGTTTACTTTAGCTTTAGCCGCGTCTCACAGCAACGCTAACTGTCATTTACTGAGCTCAGATTCACGATTAAAACTTAAATTCAGGTACAATTTAGATTTTATTTATTAAAAAAATAAGCTGTGATTGAGTGACGCATTTGGCCACGAACAGAACCGCTACAAAATGCGCTAAAGCTAACCAGTCTTGGGAAACTGGGGCCGGTCGAAACGTGGTTTTAGTGTCGTCAAAGTTTTATCCATTCCTCACGTAGCTTCATTTTAATATTTGTGTTATTTGTATGACAGAAAGAGGCAGAAATAATATGCAATGTTATGAAAAGTGTCGGTGTTTAAGATTCTTATTTATCGTCGCTGTATTTATGAAAATGCATTTAAATATCAAACCTTCTCATACGCACACACGTACAGTAAATTCTCACAAACAATACAAGAGTTCTTCAGCAAGCTCTTCATTTGGTACTCATAACAACTCATAATCATAACCACTGTTGACTTTAGATAAATGTATGATGTCATCTTTTAGTATTTCATTATGTATTCATTTATTTTGACCCAAAGTGAGTATTTGGATTCAGGCTTTTCACCGTCGACTTCAATAAATAATAAATACCTGGAACAATATTTGTTGGGCTCAATACATTTTCTGTACATTTTCTGGCAGAAAAGGTGTTGTAATTCTTTGTTATTTGAACATATTTGAGCTGAAGAGAGTCAAATAAGTAACTTTATGACTAATTAGATTCTACATACAGTGTTTTTCATTGCGATATGTATTTACTTTATACGTTTTTTGTTTTGTTTTTTACAATATTGTACATTTAGAAAAGGATTTATTTGGGATTTAAAGCTTTAGAGTTGCTGTGACATGGTTGTAAAATTGTCGTTTTTCTTCAAAATGTGATATTGTTTTTAGACTAAGTTAAAGGAGATGTATTAAGTTTATTTCCCAGGTGCTTGATATTGAATTAGAACATAAGTGGGTCATCATTTTACATTCTGTTTCCAGTAAACCGCAATATTAATCCAAAACAACTTGATAAAAGAAACAGGTCCATTCACTTCCTGTTCAAAACTGCAGAACTGTTAAGCCCCGCCTCTTCATAGCCTCTTTGTATTTGTGAAAAGTGGTTGTGTGACATTTTAGAACACTACAAGTGTCACTCAGAATCGTCCTTTTTTCAAATGATGATGACGTTAAGTCCAGGGGCGGGGATAGGGGGTAGGTGAAGACAAGAATTTTCCCTCGAGCCCCAGTTCCAGGACAAAACAGGATGAACTCAAAACACGCGGGAATCAATCCAAATCACACTTTGAGTACATAAATGATGAGGAAAGGCCATTGTAAAGGTGAAACAAACAGCAACATGAAACATACCGCACGTGACACATTTACTTAGAGTCAACACTTCCTTCCCGCCCCGCCCCGCCCCCCAGCGCAGGCACCGCCCCGTTCCTCTCGGCGGCTCCGGTTGCGACGGTCCTACTGGACGTTGAGGGTGCGCGCGGACACGCCGTGGTGCCAGTCCCTCAGCTCGTGGTACTTGGGCCCCACCAGCAGCCGGGTGGCGCTCTTGCTCTCTCTGTGGCCCACACAAAGGAACAGGAGAAGGACAACAACGCCGTTTAGAGAAGTACAAATACTGCAACACAGAGCCCTCCGTTCATATTGACACCGCAGATTTTCTAACTCTGCGCCCCCCCCCCCCCCGGAGGTCGCCCGCCCGCCCGCCCGTCCGTCCGGCTACTGCTTCGTTCTGATTGGTTCACAGCAGCAGCAGAACGAGCAGCAACAAAAATAATCACGTTTAGAAAAAAGCACAGGCGTCTTCACTGTACTTACTCAAAAGCCTCTGTGTGCGAGTTAAAACAAACTAAATAGTCGGAGAATGAGCCAGCGAACGTCGGCCATGTTTGTTTTGGTTCGTTTGGGGGCGCGGCACCTTCACCGGGCCGCTCTGTGATTGGTCGAGTGACGATCGGACGCAAGAGCCCGGCGAGAAGTGAGCTCGCAAATCTCACGAGAATTCCTCTTGGTGGCAAAGTTAATGACCACATGTAGCGTCTCCGATACGCTGAAAAAAATGCGCTAAATACGTCAAATTGTTGCCTTTAATTGGCTTTTTAATCGATAACTCGCAACGTTTTACTTAATCCGAGGTGTCAACAATAGTGGAGGGCACAGAAGAGATGTACGAAGACGCCATGCCACACACGAGCTGGACACACAACGCACGATGGGTTTGTCAAGTCCAAACTGTGCCACAAGTTAGTCCATTATTCCACCACCACAGCAACAACAACAACAACAACAGAACAACAACAACAACAACACACGAGCAGCCGACAGACTCGAATAGCGATCCAAGACTTTTAAACACTGCACTTTTATGAGGCACACTGATGCGGACACAACACAACAAAACGACAACTCAGGTCAACAACGCACAAGCTTCGACCACACGGACAGCCCGTCACCGCGGCGACGCCACGGCTTCACTTCACACACGTCAACACAGACAGATTCTCATTTTGGAATCTGTCGTTCACTGTGTATTTGGCAAACTGGTGGTAGGTCATGTGGTTAAAGGATGAAATGATTCACAACAAACGGCAGTCGTGAAAATGCAAACGTGGATTATCAGTGTTATTTTGAATCTGAGCTGTTCTGTCAGTGTCGTGTTGGTGTCAGTGTACGTGTCAGTGTCAGTGTAAGTGTCGGTGTAAATGTCGGTGTAAGTGTCGGTGTAAGTGTAAGTGTCAGTGTAAGTGTCAGTGTACGTGTCGGTGTCAGTGTCAGTGTACGTGTCAGTGTCGGTGTAAGTGTAAGTGTCAGTGTCAGTTTCAGTGTAAGTGTATGTGTATGTGTATGTGTCAGTGTCTGTGTCGGTGTCAGTGTCAGTGTACGTGTCAGTGTCAGTGTAAGTGTCGGTGTAAATGTCGGTGTAAGTGTCGGTGTAAGTGTAAGTGTAAGTGTCAGTGTAAGTGTATGTGTATGTGTCAGTGTCTGTGTCGGTGTCAGTGTCAGTGTACGTGTCAGTGTCAGTGTAAGTGTCGGTGTAAATGTCGGTGTAAGTGTCGGTGTAAGTGTAAGTGTAAGTGTCAGTGTAAGTGTACGTGTCAGTGTCTGTGTCGGTGTCAGTGTCAGTGTACGTGTCAGTGTCAGTGTAAGTGTCGGTGTAAATGTCGGTGTAAGTGTCGGTGTAAGTGTAAGTGTCAGTGTAAGTGTCAGTGTACGTGTCGGTGTCAGTGTCAGTGTACGTGTCAGTGTCGGTGTAAGTGTAAGTGTCAGTGTCAGTTTCAGTGTAAGTGTATGTGTATGTGTATGTGTCAGTGTCTGTGTCGGTGTCAGTGTCAGTGTACGTGTCAGTGTCAGTGTAAGTGTCGGTGTAAATGTCGGTGTAAGTGTCGGTGTAAGTGTAAGTGTAAGTGTCAGTGTAAGTGTATGTGTATGTGTCAGTGTCTGTGTCGGTGTCAGTGTCAGTGTACGTGTCAGTGTCAGTGTAAGTGTCGGTGTAAATGTCGGTGTAAGTGTCGGTGTAAGTGTAAGTGTAAGTGTCAGTGTAAGTGTACGTGTCAGTGTCTGTGTCGGTGTCAGTGTCAGTGTACGTGTCAGTGTCAGTGTAAGTGTCGGTGTAAATGTCGGTGTAAGTGTCGGTGTAAGTGTAAGTGTCAGTGTAAGTGTCAGTGTACGTGTCGGTGTCAGTGTCAGTGTACGTGTCAGTGTCAGTGTCGGTGTAAGTGTAAGTGTCAGTGTCAGTTTCAGTGTAAGTGTATGTGTATGTGTCAGTGTCTGTGTCGGTGTCAGTGTAAGTGTCAGTGTCAGTGTATGTGTATGTGTCAGTGTATGTGTCAGTGTCTGTGTAAGTGTAAGTGTCAGTGTCAGTGTAAGTGTATGTGTATGTGTCAGTGTCTGTGTCGGTGTCAGTGTCAGTGTACGTGTCAGTGTCAGTGTAAGTGTCGGTGTAAATGTCGGTGTAAGTGTCGGTGTAAGTGTAAGTGTCAGTGTCAGTGTAAGTGTATGTGTATGTGTCAGTGTCTGTGTCGGTGTCAGTGTCAGTGTACGTGTCAGTGTCAGTGTAAGTGTCGGTGTAAATGTCGGTGTAAGTGTCGGTGTAAGTGTAAGTGTAAGTGTCAGTGTAAGTGTACGTGTCAGTGTCTGTGTCGGTGTCAGTGTCAGTGTACGTGTCAGTGTCGGTGTAAGTGTGTCAGTGTCAGTGTAAGTGTCAGTGTACGTGTCAGTGTCTGTGTCGGTGTCAGTGTCAGTGTACGTGTCAGTGTCGGTGTAAGTGTATGTGTATGTGTAAGTGTAAGTGTCGGTGTAAGTGTCAGTGTAAGTGTCAGTGTAAGAGTCAGTGTAAGTGTAAGTGTCAGTGTAAGTGTAAGTGTAAGTGTCAGTGTCAGTGTAAGGGTCAGTGTCAGTGTCAGTGTAAGTGTCAGTGTAAGGGTCAGTGTCAGTGTCAGTGTAAGTGTAAGAGTCAGTGTCAGTGTCAGTGTCAGTGTCAGTGTAAGTGTAAGAGTCAGTGTCAGTGTCAGTGTAAGTGTCAGTGTCAGTGTAAGTGTAAGGGTCAGTGTCAGTGTCAGTGTAAGTGTCAGTGTAAGGGTCAGTGTCAGTGTCAGTGTCAGTGTCAGTGTCAGTGTAAGTGTAAGAGTCAGTGTCAGTGTCAGTGTCAGTGTCAGTGTCAGTGTCAGTGTAAGTGTAAGTGTAAGAGTCAGTGTCAGTGTCAGTGTCAGTGTAAGTGTCAGCGTCAGTGTCAGTGTCAGTGTCAGTGTCAGTGTAAGTGTAAGAGTCAGTGTCAGTGTCAGTGTCAGTGTCAGTGTAAGTGTAAGAGTCAGTGTCAGTGTCAGTGTAAGTGTAAGAGTCAGTGTCAGTGTCAGTGTCAGTGTCAGTGTAAGTGTAAGAGTCAGTGTCAGTGTCAGTGTAAGTGTCAGCGTCAGTGTCAGTGTGATAGAAAAAACACATAAGAGGAACTCACCTTGTCTTCTTGGCTGCCTCCGTCTCTTCAGGTTGAGCTTCAGGGGAAAAAACACACATTTATTATATATTTGGGCTGAACTGTAATACTGTCCACGGTACTTCAAGTGTATTGGCAGTTAGAATGTTAAATAAAGAATATGTATTTGTTTATTTGAAATGTGTGTGTTTAGACAAAGAAATGACATTCAGACTTTATTTGGAAATTGACACATTTAATAAACTTTGGACTAAATGGGACTTGACTGTTGGAATTGTTGGGAATTGTATCTTAATTTGTCATATTGTACCTTTGTGATTATTTGTCATGCTTCTGAAATGTGTTGAAAGTGTTCTCTGTGTTAATCAGCTCCGTGGTTATGATTGAGCACAAGAAACTTTATAAATCACCAAGTTAATAACACAGTTTGATTAGTTTTACGTTTCTTTTGAGGCTGAAAAGAACAACACGTAGCTGCTTAGCCTCCGACGTGCTTTTTAACACTTAATATTTACATTTTTCTAAATTTCTATGACAAAAATAAACGAGACATGAACTTGTGGAAGTGTTGCAGGACTGTGCGCTGTATCATTAAAACAACAGTGAAGGGAAACATTATTATGCCATTGTCACTAGGGAAAGATTATTATTATTATCAGTCACAATAAGATTAATGAATTAAGATGTAAAAATATTAATTGTGACTATTTTAGAAGCAAAATTAAGTGGTTTGAATTCAATTGGAACATTAAGTACTTTTTTATACAGCTGTTTTTGTCACATTTACTTTATTTTGTCATTTTAAGGGACGATATTTCACACAGTCTAATCGTAAATTGTGATGTTTTTCCATCACATTCCACATGGTGACGTGCCCGATTGAACGAGAAAGTGACTCTCCAATGGCAGTTTTATCAAAGATGTTAAAAACCATAGTGTTTTTCATCATTTCGCTGCGTTCACATTGTTCACATGACGGTGTGTGTGGTGATGCGCGGCAGAAGCTAACGCCCGGTGCTAATGGCCGGTGCTAACGGCCGGTGCCAAGGTGCCGAGGCCCCGGTGCCGAGGCCCCGGTGCCGAGGGCCCGGTGCCGAGGCCCCGGTGCCGAGGCCCCGGTGTAGTCACTCACGGTTCTCGGTGCCGGTGATCTGGGCCAGGATCTTGAAGGACCTGGACTGGGTGGTTCCCGTTCTCGGGCGCCAGTCTTCCGTGTCCTCCATGATGCGCTTGCGGCTGGCGTCGGCGTGGGTGGGCACGTGGTAGAAGTGGATGTCCGTTTCGACGATGTGTTTCCTGGGCGCGCTGCTCGACGGCACAAAGGAAGAGCGCGTCAGAACCACACTTTGACAAGAGTTTAACACACGGACAGAGACGGACAGAGAGGTCTTTATGTGGAGAAGATCCAGGGCTGCACAATATAGCACCACTTTATTCTTTTAACACTTTATAATAACCACATTTTGTAATTGCCTGAATAAAACATAAACATACGTTAAGTTAAAAAAGGAACAAAAACGTTTTTTATGAATGATTCAGACTGAGTAACCGCTTAATTAATACCCAAAATCCTTACGTTATTAAACAAGTTGTATATTATGAATTTGTTTTTTCATTTGTTCAGGTGTAGTTAATATAAAGTAGCTAAACCAAATATTTGTATTGCAATATCAGCAAATTAAATGCTATGCTATGCTATGTTATGCTATTCTGATCTATGCTATGCTATTCCATGTTATTCTGATCTATGCTATTCCATGCTATTCTGATCCATGCTATGCTATTCCATGCTATGCTATTCCATGCTATGCTGTGCTATGCTATGCTATGCTTTGCTATGTTATGTTATGTTATGCTATGCTATTCCATGCTATTCTGATCCATGCTATGCTATTCCATGCTATGCTATTCCATGCTATGCTGTGCTATGCTATGCTATGCTATGCTTTGCTATGTTATGTTATGCTATGCTATTCCATGCTATTCTGATCCATGCTATGCTATTCCATGCTATGCTATTCCATGCTATGCTGTGCTATGCTATGCTATGCTTTGCTATGTTATGTTATGTTATGCTATGCTATTCCATGCTATTCTGATCCATGCTATGCTATTCCATGCTATGCTATTCCATGCTATGCTGTGCTATGCTATGCTATGCTATGCTTTGCTATGTTATGTTATGCTATGCTATTCCATGCTATTCTGATCTATGCTATGCTATGCTTTTCCATGCTATGCTATGCTATTCCATGCTACTCTATGCCATACTATTCCATGCTATGCTATGCTATACTATGCTTTGCTATGTTATGTTATGTTATGCTATGCTATTCCATGCTATTCTGATCTATGCTATGCTATGCTATTCTTTGCTATGTTATGCTATGCTATGCTATGCTATGCTATGCTATTGTAATATTATATAATAATACAATAAAATGAAAGAATCAAGACTATATATAGTTATTACGTTTCTATAGCAGCAGGTGGAGCTAGAGACCAACACTTCCAGTCTTTCATATCAGTATTTATAAGCGGATTATCTTTTTGAATGTAGCATGAGGCCAATCAAAACACAGCAGTATATTTGAGAATTCGGTCGGCAAATCAATATTTTTGAAGTAGCAAATGAAATATGTGAATCGAGTGGTTATTGGATATCACGGCTCATATTGTGCAGCTCCCGTGACCAGCTCATGATGACGAGGGAGTTATGAACACGGCAGCGATGGTTTAACGTGAGAATGCTTTGATCAGGTGAATCACTCGTGTACCTGGGAGCCTGACGTTTTCTTTCAACCAAAATGAAAAAGAAAGAAAAAGAAGTGCAATTGAGGAAGATGCAACAGCCGACCAAACCCAAATCATGTAAATAAAACACTAAACTTACTTCAAAATACTCTGAGGTCCACTACAACGTGCAGCAAAGTGGGAAAAAAGGAAAATATTTGTGAATGAGATATATTTCTGTTAGATTTTAGAGGAAGAAAAAGGTTGGAAGCAAAACTCAAAATGTTCGTGCTTTGGTCAGCCAGTAGGTGGTGCTCTTTCACAGGCAGTCGACTACGTAACTCTGCAGGTTGTTCAAAATATATTCTAAATAGAGGTAACCGGAGGCAAAAGTGAAGCGAAATATGACATGATTTCAATGGAGAAAACGAAATTAACCTCAGAATATCACAAAATATTAAAATATATGGTTTTGTGAAAGTAAAACGCCTGTCAGCCTGGTTTAAACTATTAATTATTGGAGTTTACATTATTTGTGTATAATATTGTAGTTTATTCATAAAAAAGACATTGTAGACAAAAAAAAGAAAAAAAAAACTTGTAGAACTTGAAGTAATTGTCCAGGAAAACATAAAAAATAGGATTTTGCAGATAAAAAAACCACAAAGTATTTACTATATTCTCCATTTGCATGAAGAAATAATGTGAAAAATCATAGTAAATACCTTTAAACCTTGCTCTGATACCTTAAACAACAACGTAACACCTTTAAACCTTACTCACATGGATATGAGAGGTTTTACTTTAACAAAACCACATTGATTTTTCATATTTTGTGCTTAATCCATTTTTTTTTCAATTGAAATTACATTGTATTTCACTTCACTTTTGTCTCCGTTCCAGAATTCTGAATGTTTTGGTCCGTGGTGAAAAGTAACAAAGTAAAATGAATGTACTTAAGTACATTTCACAGTGGATACTTTTTACTTTACTACATTGGAGAGCAGATATCAAAAGTAAAAAGTACTTTCCATGCAGTTTGAGGCTTATTCTTTTAGCGATTTTGTGAAATATCTTTATAAATAAGATTCTGTTGCTTCTGTTGACCCAAAATCTGCACAATTCTTTATGAAAATCACTACATTTGACTCTAAACGTTCTCAAAATCTGTGTGAAATATGTTTTTACCGCAAAAGTATATTCTTTAACACGTTCTTCAAAGTGTTTACTTCAGAAGACTTTTTTGTCATTATTTGCTCATGTCTCGGCTTTTTTACTTAAATAACAAAAATACGAATTGTACAAAACAAATGCATGCGTGTTCCTGTTACGGCTGAAAATAAACGTGCACAAACTGAAAATATAACAAAGCAACACTCTGGGACATGTCAGGAGGGACTGACTTTACGACTGGACGAGCCGCTCCGGTCTGCAGAGGAGGGAAAGAAGGAGACAAAGAAGGAGACAAAGAAGGAGACAAAGACATTGTGGAGGAGATCGTCTGAATATCACATGTTTTTACACCAACAATGAAGCCGACTCATGCAAACATGCAAATATATGAACATGCACGATGCTCTGGTTAATGTAGGTAAAGTACCGTATTCTCCGGACTATAAGTTGCACCTTTTTTCATAGTTTTGGCCGGGTTGCGACTTATACTCCAGAGTGCTCTAGGCTTTAAGCGACGCAGAAGAAGAATCTGCACTTCCTCTCCCTCTGGAGTTTGTGGAGTTGTTTAGAAGTGACACAGAGGAAGAAGAATTCAATGGATTTAGTGATTTGGGGTAAAACTGATGCTTTGGTAAACTTGTTAGCATGTTCTTTATGCTATAGTTATCTGAATAACTGTTCATATGTTACGTTAACATACCAGACACTTACCACAGTTCTGTCTGTGCCTCATGTAGCTGAAGGTGTTAGCGTTAGCATACGTCATGTAGCTGAAGGTGTTAGCGTTAGCATACGTACACCTATTCACCATGTTCTCTCATCTGTGATTATTTTAAATTGCGTTTCAAGATGAAATGTCTGTTCTTGGTCTTGGATTTCATCAATTATATGTTTTTTCTTCTCTATTATGCATTTTTTGGCCGAGCGACTTATAATCCGGAAAATACGGTAAGTGTGTTGTCAAAACGTGATCCTACGTTCAGTCCAGTGTTGGGACAAATACTTTGAAATGTATTTAGTTACAGAACACTGAATACCTGCATCAGAATGTCAAGTATTTTGTCACATGGTCCAATCAGAGTACTGCATTCTGAATACTTTCACGCTTAGTTGTATTATATAATAGTGTAAAAACGTGACATAAGATCAAAATAGCTTTAAAGTGACGTATGACAGGTTTTTACGATTTTGCATTCGTCAAAATATGGTGATATAATTTTTTGGGGGGAATATCGCCCACTACTACTTGGTAATCCCGGTCAAGCCCTGTACAGGCCCCGCCCCCGAAGCCTCACTGCACTGGACACGCTGCCCCCCACTGGCCCTGCATGATTGACACACGCTAATGCTAATTATTACCGAAACATTTTACAGAACGCTAAGCTAGCATACTGCTGCTCCCGGCCCGAAAGAGAAAACCCTGTATTCGTCAGTGTGCTTTTGGGACGTCCCGCGGCCGCACTCACCCGTTGGCCAAAGCTCCGCCCTGGCTCTCCAGCAAGCCCCGCCTCTGCCCCATGGCCACCTCGCAGGCGTTCTCGGGCGAGTACAGGTGGATGGGCGTGTTGTAGACGGAGGGCTGCGGGGCGGAGGCGGAGCCGGCGGGCGTGAAGGCGGACGTGGGCGACGGGATGAACGGGGGGCTACCGTTGTCCCGGGGGGGGCGCGGGTACGGGGGGCCGCCGGCGGGGGGGCCGGGGGAGTGCTGCGGCGGGTGAGGCGGAGGGGGGAGGGGCTGAGTGAGCAGGGCCACGGGTCGGACGATGCTCGACGTGTCGTCCTGGATGGTGTGAAATAAAAGCATGCACACGTCACGCAAACATGTACTGACGCCTCTCTGACCCGCGTACTCCGGATATTTATACTTCGCTCACCTCGGGAGCAGGGAGGAGTCAGTACTTTTGAATATCATGCAACTAAACAATGATCAGTCTACGACGCGTCATAAGAGGAGACATTACAGGCAAACAAACACGTCTTAAAGGGGCTGTACGGATGAGCACTGTTAGCATGCTAGTTGTTGTTAGCTTTATCGCGAGGGCAAAACTCGCTCTGGACTCTGAAAGTTGTGAAAAGCACTTTTAAACTTGTCACGGTGAATAATTAGGGATGTGAGAGATATACGTGGAGCTGTAAAGAGTTTTTAAAGGAACTAGCTCTGATTTTCATGTTTTTAAGACAGTAAAAATCAGGTACAGCACCTTTAATATCAATAATATCAATCAATAACTGTCAATATCATTAATGTCGTCTATGTATGTGTAAGCAGCCCACTCTTTTTTACCTGCAACCAAATCTACCCTCGGGTACAAATAAAGTTACCTTTAATATGCTATTTTAAAATATTCCATCATTAAATTTGTATTTCTTCTCTAGTAATGGGCTAAACTCGTAAAATCCAACCATACATTCCATTAATCATCATTAGCAATACATCCTAAACCAATTATCAACCAATCCTCATGAAAATACAATTATTGAATGAATTGGTAAGCGTTTAAATTAATTATCCAGTTCATTAATAGGATAATCACATATAAATACTAAAGCTACCAAATTCATCGAAAATACACTTAGTTAAATGAATTAATCTGATATAAATTTGATTATAATAGTCATATCCTTAAATAAGAATCACAAAAAAAAAAGGCTCTCACAAACACTTTGGCACATTACGTTTTATCAACATTATTTTTCATATTTACATCAAAACACAATTCAATATTTATTTCACTTGCGATGTCTCCTCTTACCAGCACCGAACATTGATAGAGAAAGTCAAAATTGTGTTTTGTGCGTTTTATACAAATATAATAATCATAATAATAAATGTAATTTTGAGATTTCCTGTCATTTGCCCGGCTGGTTTATGGTTCCACTTTCTCCATCAAACGCCCTGGACCCAGCGCTGGCTTCACTCCACACACAGTCTTACCTTTGGTGCGACGGCCGGTGGTTTGGGACCGCTGGACGCCCTGGGGGGACACGAAAGAACAACAGTGTGAACGAAACGTCGTAAAACTGAATCTTCGGCAGAGATAAATGTGTCTGTAACCGACACCATGTGAGTCTCGTCCAGAGTCTGCTCAGATTTACGAGTCGCGTCGGGGGGAAAAGCTCGGCAGCCGTAAAAAAACGCAGAGATATGTTCGGGAGGTTTGCGAAGGACGGCGCTTGAGTTATGCGTAAAAGTCGTGAAAAATGATCGGTACAAAGAGTCCAGGCCCCGTCTAATCTACGAGCGGCTCGTGAAGTCGGTTAAGCTTCGTGCCCAGGGCGATTATACGTTCTCGTACGGCGAACATTTCATAACGGTGCATTTCTGTCGAGTTAATCGAGGTGTAATGTTGTTTTCGGACCCAAAACACATCTGGAGGAGCGGTTAGGTTTATCTATGAACGTCTTTTATGTTGTAATAATGTTATTCAAAGTTGTAGTTTGATTGTATTGTCCTGGATTTGAAGCGCCCCCTACAGGTCGGACCACTAACTGAACTAAAATGCAGTTAAGATAAATATGTTTTGTCCCAATTGTTGTCAAAAGTTTTACGATTTCACTTCCTGTTTGTGATTGATGACATCACACTAAGAAGTTACCCAAACACTGGTCCTAATGTCATAGTTATTTTTATTTGACAAATAAATATATATGTATAATGCAATATTTCAATCAAATATAAAATAAAACAACAACCGTACACAAACTATTACTGCCCTCAAACTGCTTTCAGACAACTTTTTAAAGCACTTTTTTGGGGCCCATTGGGGGCACTGCAGCCCGTTGCACATGGAGCCTGGCATATGTGCTATCCACTCAGCACCAGGGGACTTCTTGCATTATCAGGCCTTTTAATAACACAGCACAACACAACAAAACAGTTTAAATGGGGCTTAAACCATAGCTGTTGGCATTGACTGAACGTTTATGGACTGGATTACCATGACATCATACAGTTTATGCGTCTTGAGCTTGATGGAAAACAGAAATCCTGTAAAAAAAACAATATCTTTGCCTATTTTGACTATTTGTCCGGTTAGTATAAAGCTTTGTTGGCCTGGAAAGTTCCTTCAGAGTTGGCTAAATGAGTGGACGACGCAGCGTACACATGATGTAGGGGCTAAACAAACTGCGCGGTAATCGAAGAAGCGCAAATGTCGCGCGCTTCCCATTCCAGGAGGAGCAGAGGGCTCCACAGGGCCCCACGGAGGCTCAGGTCTGTCAGCCCGCTCACTCTGCAGGCTAAAAACACACGGGGAGATGAACAGTCTCTGCTAATTAGACTGATTGTTATTAAGGTATTGCATAATGAGTCTGCGCGTCTGAACCGCCCTGTCTGAAGCAGAGGCTGGTGTCGAGCGTGACGCAGTTTCAGAGATTGTGGATTATTATTTATGTTACCGAGATGTGCAAATGATCAAGGGCAGAAGAAAGACAGGGCATTTTACCAGATTTACAAAGCTCCAGAAGTGGATTTCAGCAACTAAATGGACAATAGTGGATCAAGCTTTATATTAATTAAGCTACAAATGTATTTTTGCATTCGCTATTATGCATTTTTTGACTTCTCGTCCGGAAAATACAAATACATATTATTTGTACAGCACTTTACAGAAGAAGAAGTCACAAAGTGCTTCTCAAAAACACAGAATTAAATAATTAAACACAAAACTTACAGTGAGCAATACACGTACAACAATATACAGTAAAATCAGTCCCTAAAGCAACTGTAACTACAAGGCCTGACCGTTAAAGCAACAGCAGAATGCAGTGACCGCAGGGGAAAGACTCAATTACGAGAGTAAAGTCGCACACTCCGGCTTCAAAGATAATCGTTTGATCATTAAATTAGTCCCAAATATTACAAAAATATCATGCAAAAGCTGTTTACAATTGCATTTTGTGTTTTTGCTTCGGTTCTCTTGCTGAGTATGAATAATTATCCAATCAGAAAGAAGATATGAGTAAAACCTGTGTCTGTGCGATCATTCCGAGCAAAAAACACTTCCTAATAAAGTGAAGGTGTGATTACATTTCTGCTCGATCGCCTCACACACCGTTCACTCTCAGCGAGCGTCACAAGCTGCCCGTGTCCAGCGTGGGGTCATTAGCGCTGAGTGTGTATGCTAGCTGACCGGGTGATGTCATTGGCCGGTGTGTTCGCCCGGGACAGTAAGCGCCGTGCCACAGTGCCACGATTGGAGGGACAGGTCCGGCTGAGTCAATGCGGGTTTGTTGAATTCACGTGTTTTATGAGCGAGTCGGGCGGTGCACAGAGGAGCGGGACGTTTTCGGGAGTTTGTGAACGGACTCGTCCCGCGCCGGACCGTGCAGAAGGGACACTGTGGGTCAGGAGCGGACACGTGTGAACGACAGCAACACAGGACCAAAGCAGGTCTAAATCAGGAATAAACTGGGCTCAAAACAGGACCAAATCCAGGTCTAGATTAGGACTAAACTGGGCTCAAAACAGGACCAAATCCAGGTCTAAATTAGGACTAAACTGGGCTCAAAACAGGACCAAATCCAGGTCTAAATTAGGACTAAACTGGGCTCAAAACAGGACCAAATCCAGGTCTAAATTAGGACTAAACTGGGCTCAAAACAGGACCAAATCCAGGTCTAAATTAGGACTAAACTGGGCTCAAAATAGCACCAAATTCAGGTCTAAATCAAGGCTAAACTGGGCTCAAAACAGGACCAAATCCAGGTCTAAATCAAGGCTAAACTGGGCTCAAAACAGGACCAAATCCAGGGCGTCTTTCTCTCTTTCTCCTTTCATTTTTTTAATTATTTAAACAAAAAATACGGTATTGTGTAAAACACAATCTCTGAAGTCGTTTAACTCCAGTAGGTGGCAGTAGATGCACTTTTTCATTTGGCTCCCGACCGCCGTTAAAAGTAACAACACAACCACCACTCGAGTATCACCTGACTGCTTTCTTGACCTCGTGATCTTTTCAGCTTAACTGCGTTCCACGTCGCCCGTTCCAAGACCCGCATCATTACCTCCTTTGTGGTTCCCATGGTTACACGTCAACAAACATGGCTGGCATGGCATACCTGGTTTCATGTCGTGAGCCTGTGGTTTGGACTTTAACCGCAACAGGAAGCAGGCACGTCAAATGAACTGCACCGGCGCAGAAATGTGACGGAAAAAGTCCAGGCCAACGCAATATATGAGATTATTGCATTTCAGCGTCGTGTGTAATGTAAATGTGAACATAACCACTGTATACTGTATAAAGTTAAAGGCGCGCACTTCTGAATGTCACACAGTATGGCATTAAAAGACACATTTTCTACATTTTTTGTACTGTTATTCACCTTAAAACATGCTCTTGTCTTGACTCAAGTTACGAGAACCTTTACTGACTAAAAACTAGAATAACTAACTAAAAATATATATATTTCTATCTGTTAGGTCATTAAAGTTACAGTAACAGTTACGACTCAATCCATTAAAAACAAAAAAAGGCCAAAATGCAGGTCCTTTTGAATAAATATATTAACCTGGGGATTATTATTACATTTACAATTTATAAAACATCGTTTGAGAGGGAATTTATGCTTCTGTTTACATTAGCTGCATGTGGATGTTAGCAACATTAGCATAGCAAGGATACAAGCGAGCAAGGAGACAAGCGAGCAAGGAGACAAGCGACGAGGAAGACAAGCGAGCAAGGAGACAAGCGAGCAAGGAGACAAGCGAGCAAGGAGACAAGCGACGAGGAAGACAAGCGAGCAAGGAGACAAGCGAGCAAGGAGACAAGCGAGCAAGGAGACAAGCGACGAGGAAGACAAGCGAGCAAGGAGACAAGCGAGCAAGGAGACAAGTGAGCAAGGAGACAAGTGAGCAAGGAGACAAGAGACAAGCGAGCAAGGAGACAAGCGAGCAAGGAGACAAGAGACAAGTGAGCAAGGAGACAAGTGAGCAAGGAGACAAGAGACAAGCGAGCAAGGAGACAAGCAAGCAAGGAGACAAGCGAGCAAGGAGACAAGCGAGGAAGGAGACAAGCGAGGAGGGAGACAAGCGAGCAAGGAGACAAGCGAGCAAGGAGACAAGTGAGCAAGGAGACAAGTGAGCAAGGAGACAAGAGACAAGCGAGCAAGGAGACAAGTGAGCAAGGAGACAAGAGACAAGTGAGCAAGGAGACAAGTGAGCAAGGAGACAAGAGACAAGCGAGCAAGGAGACAAGCAAGCAAGGAGACAAGCGAGCAAAGAGACAAGAGACAAGCGAGCAAGGGGACAAGCGAGCAAGGAGACAAGCGAGGAAGGAGACAAGCGAGGAGGGAGACAAGCGAGCAAGGAGACAAGCAAGCAAGGAGACAAGAGACAAGTGAGCAAGGAAACAAGTGACAACCGAGCAAGGAAACAAGAGACAAGCGAGCAAGGAGACAAGCGAGCAAAGGAGACAAGCGAGCAAGGAGACAAGCGAGCAAGGAGACAAGCGAGCAAGGAGACAAGTGAGCAAGGAGACAAGAGACAAGCGAGCAAGGAGACAAGCGAGCAAGGAGACAAGTGAGCAAAGAGACAAGAGACAAGCGAGCAAGGAGACAAGCGAGCAAGGAGACAAGCGAGCAAGGAGACAAGTGAGAAAGGAGACAAGGAGACAAGCGAGCAAGGAGACAAGCGAGCAAGGAGACAAGTGAGAAAGGAGACAAGAGACAAGCGAGCAAGGAGACAAGCGAGCAAGGAGACAAGCGAGCTAGGAGACAAGTGAGCAAGGAGACAAGAGACAAGCGAGCAAGGAGACAAGCGTGCGAGGAGACAAGCGAGTAAGGAGACAAGCGAGCGGGCGAGGAGACAAGCGGGCAAGGACGCAAGCGGGCAAGGACGCAAGCGGGCAAGGACGCAAGCGAGCGACGCCACCAGGCCAAGTGACAGGTCAGATCTGTGGAGAGGCGAAGGCGTGCGCAGTGAGAACGCCTGTTTCTCGAGGTGCTTTTCCAAAACCGTAATTGAATCATTGCGAGATAGAGGTGAGTTTAATGCCGCGCTGTGGAACCTTCCAGACAGAGCAGCAGCATCTCCACGAGACGAGCCACACGCAAACATTTCAACTGTAAAGACTTCATGTCCCAGGAGAGTAAATATGTTCCACTTTTACAACAAACGCCGCTGACATAAAACAGGACGTTTTCACTCAATCCAAACGTTCAGCAGCTGTAAAAAAAGACTTTTACAAAATCGTTCAAAGACAAAGACGACGTTGTTTGCACGAGTCGCGGCGCAAAGAGCTTTTTCATTGCGTCCGTAAAACAGGCGACGCCCGGACGCATGTTGTCTTTGGAGATCTGATTTCAGGTTTAAAGCGACGTTTAAAAGTGGTTTGAAAGTCGGCGAGGGAAAAGAATAAAGTGTACGAGGGAAAAGAGGAGACGGGACTGTGTAGGAACTATGGCTGCAGGTTACCGTATTTTCCGGACTATAAGTTGAACCTTTTTGCATAGTTTTGGCCGCGGTGCAACTTGTATGTGATATTGTTCATTATTTTCACACGGACGACCACAAGAGGGCGCTCTAGGCTCTAAGCGACGCAGAAGAAGAATCTGCACTTCCTCTTCCTCTTGAGTTTGTGGAGTTGTTTAGAAGTGACACAGAGGAAGAAGAATTCAGTGGATTTATTGTAAAACTGAAGCTCATCATTATTTTAAATTGCGTTTCAAGATGAAATGTCTGTTCTTGGTCTTGGATTTTATCAAATACATTTCCCCCAAAAAATGCGACTTATACTCCAGTGCGACTTATATGTTTATTTTTCCCTTCTCTATCATTAAATTTGCTGGCTGGTGCGACTTATAGTCCGGAAAATACGGTAATAGTTCCCCGGTACTAACCCGTGTCCAGACCCAGAGGCAGCAGAACCGTTAACGAGTAAATGAACTAAAAGAAGACACGCGTCACGTCCCGTCGTCAAGGTGATGTCAAGCGTAAAGTCCTCTGTCAGTCACTTTTCTGATGGAGATCTGACGCTTTGCTCAGAATGTTCCTGTCGCCATGGAGACAAGCAGGCGACACCATATACGTATGATCAGTAGACGTGACATTCAGTGTTTTTTATCACTTAGTAGCCGTTAGCATTAGCCAATAGCATTAGCATGTCGCATTAGCCATTAGCCTTAGCAGTTAGCATTAGCAGTTAGCATTAGCAATTAGCAGTTAGCATTAGCAGTTAGCATTAGTAGTTAGCATTAGCAGTTAGCATTAGCATTAGCAGTTAGCATTAGCAGTTAGCATTAGCAGTTAGCATTATCCATAAGCATTATCCATTGGCATTATCCATTAGCATTATCCATTAGCATTAGCCGTTAGTATTAGCATCTGAGCTAAACGCTAACTGACTGCACATTCTCTTTTACGTGTCACTGACGAGGAGAGCAGATACATTACCACTGTTGCTAGCTAAAATCAATAAATTGCTACGGTTAGCATCGGGTAGAGACAGACGTTAGCTTCTCTGAACGTCGATGAGTGACACCACAAGTTTTTCTGGTCATGTTGGAGCATTAATAACTGGACACACAGTGGACACGTTTAATGCCGTACGGTGGGATAGTCCAGGCACTGACACGTCTCCATGGTGACGTTCTTAAAGTCTTACAGCGCCTCCTACAGCCTCTCATGTTGGATAACGTAATGTCAGCACATGGAAACGAGGTAAAGAGGCGTAATTTACTGTTGCCATTGGATAAGGAGATTGGAATGAGTTTCAATAATGCTAAAAACACGCAACGGAGAGAAGACTAAGGTCAAAATGAAGAGTTTAAACTTTAAAGTCTGAGAGCACAGATGTCCCAGAGTCTAGTTCTGCGCTGTCAAACTCACTCACAGCTCCACCGTCTCCACCATCTCCACATGTGTCCACACAGCTCCACACAGCTCCACACAGCTCCACACAGCTCCACATGTCTCCACACAGCTCCACATGTCTCCACATGTCTCCACACAGCTCCACATGTCTCCACACGTCTCCACACAGCTCCACACGTCTCCACACAGCTCCACATGTCTCCACACAGCTCCACATGTCTCCACATGTCTCCACACAGTTCCACACAGCTCCACATGTCTCCACACGTCTCCACACAGCTCCACATGTCTCCACACAGCTCCACACGTCTCCACACGTCTCCACATGTCTCCACACAGCTCCACCGTCTCCACCATCTCCACACAGCTCCACACGTCTCCACATGTCTCCACACAGTTCCACACAGCTCCACATGTCTCCACACGTCTCCACACAGCTCCACACGTCTCCACACAGCTCCACATGTCTCCACACAGCTCCACACAGCTCCACACAGCTCCACATGTCTCCACACAGCTCCACACAGCTCCACATGTCTCCACACAGCTCCACACAGCTCCACACAGCTCCACACAGCTCCACACAGCTCCACATGTCTCCACACAGCTCCACACAGCTCCACACAGCTCCACACAGCTCCACACAGCTCCACACAGCTCCACATGTCTCCACACAGCTCCACACAGCTCCACATGTCTCCACACAGCTCCACACAGCTCCACACAGCTCCACACAGCTCCACACGTCTCCACACAGCTCCACACGTCTCCACACGTCTCCACACGTCTCCACACAGCTCCACACAGCTCCACACAGCTCCACATGTCTCCACACAGCTCCACACAGCTCCACACAGCTCCACACAGCTCCACACAGCTCCACATGTCTCCACACAGCTCCACACAGCTCCACATGTCTCCACACAGCTCCACACAGCTCCACACAGCTCCACACAGCTCCACACGTCTCCACACGTCTCCACACGTCTCCACACAGCTCCACACAGCTCCACACAGCTCCACACGTCTCCACACATCTCCATACGTCTCCACACGTCTCCACACGTCTCCACACGTCTCCACACGTCTCCACACGTCTCCACACGTCTCCACACGTCTCCACACGTCTCCACACATCTCCACACGTCTCCACACGTCTCCACAAGTCTCCACAGCGCCTGGCCTCGCAGCACCTCTGAACGTCCTCCTCATCACAGACGCCTGGCCCGGAGCTCCAGTGGGATCTGCTGAAGACCTGCTGGACTGTGTCAGAGAGTGGATCCCAGGCTCCGAAACACAGAAGGGTCATTCTCGGAGGCCTTGGAGATGTTCTGCACGTGAGGGGCGGGAGTTCAACAGGAAGTGCATGGAGTCGCTTTAAAGAGCTCCTCTGGTGTCTGTTATGATCACGTTAAAGAGCGTATGACGGGTTTTTACAATTCCCTAATTTTGACTTTTGACTTTTTACACCGATCGAGCAGGTATTTGTGGAGAAAACGTTGAAAAATCTGTAGAAAATGACAGGAAGTGACATCACACCAGGGACATCATCATTCCAACAAATCTATTTTTTTGACTCTAAACATGAATTCAGTAACATAAACGTGCTCTTATACATTAGATCTTATGTCATCAATTACAAACAGGAAGTGACATTATAAACCTAAGAACGGCGCGATTCTGTGATAAGATTGTTTTATTTTTTAGCCAAATTCAAAACATATTCTCAACTGCATTTTAGTTCAATGAGTCGTTCGACCTGTAGGGGGCGCTTTAAGAGGATTGCCACAAAACACCAACTTGTCCATCAGCAAAAGTTTAATGTAAATGTTTTTTTAATTGCATTTATTTGGCCAATTAACCACAAAAGCCACTGAGATGAAGGGTCCCTATGTTTTTGTTGCAAGAGAGATCAGTTGCAACACCTTATACTCATGTACATGGACATGATTGACAGGTGGATTAGCCAATCAGGAGCTCGCACGATCCGTCTGTATCGGAACAAACACGGTCACTTATGAGGGCAAAAGAAAGGACTAAAACACAAAACCAATCCCTCCTTCATTTCACACGTGTCACTGAAATAAAGACATCTGATTGCACGTTTCCGTCTGAGTTTGGCTCCCGATATCAGTCTGAAGGAAGCGTCGGAGCGTCCAAAGGAAACGGACACGCAAACAAAGGCGGAACACGTGAACACCAAAGCAGAAAGCCCTGCCGTGTGCAAGAACTGACCGCACGGTGTCACTTTACCGTCGCAAACAATATTATTTACAATTTGGAGACGAGGTGGGAGACATTTTATACGTTTTGACTCTGTGTTTTGTTTGAAACGGTTGGGAAATGTCTCTTCGGAATACCGTTGCTTCAAAGCTAAACTCTTATCAGCGACTCAGGGTTTTGTTTTTCCCCCCGAGGAGCAGGAGTGTGAGGTAAGCATGCGGTCATCTGCTTATGTAACACAACCGGGCCCGGATACTAAGACTCGGGGGTCATGGGGGCTCAGGTTAAAGTTGCCCACAAGTGTCAAGTGATGGACCAGCAAACTTCAGCGACACAACAACAACATGATACACAGACTTCTCTTTTGCCCGACTCCAGCGTTCAACAAACCTTCTCAACACTTTTTCTTTCCCTGATTTATCGCCTTAATCCACCCTTTCTGTCCCTCTTCTGCTCCTCCAGCTGCACCGTCCACAACGCCGCTCGGCTGAAAGATGAGCGCGCTCGGCTTACGGCGCGATAAATCTGGCAACGAGAATGTCTGAAAGCGAAGACAGATGAGCTTTAGTCTGATCTGAGCTCAGAATAACAGCGCTCGGGTCCAGCGCGCGGCACCGACGCTCCCGGTAACGGTGTTTTCTTTGGCAAAACGGGCCGAGCGGCGGCGGACGAACGGAGACAGGTGGTCCGCCCGGAGTGGCATTCTCGGGGCATTCTCTGGGCATTCTCGGGGCATTCTCGGGGCGTTAGGATACTGTGGGACGGGAGGAGGGTTTTGAGAGGAGCTTTGGCGCAGAGGGGTGAGGGACGGAGGCAGGTGAGGGTGCCCCGCTGCAGGCTCGGCTCTATAAAGTGTCTTCGGGCGAGATGACGAGCGGCGTGAATGACAATGGCAGCTGCACGCCGGAAGCAACCAGGACGGAGAACTGCCAGTCTCTTACTTGTCGGATCAGCGGAGGCGGGACTGGACAGGAAGTGTGCAAAGAAAAATACTAAATTCTAAAGTTTTGTGGCAACGACCGGAGCCAGAACCCACAGATCTGACCTATAACTTCCTCATTTTAAAAGTTTTTTTATGTATACTTTTATTTTTTAAGTTTTAAAAGGAACAAACTATCTTGATATAAATAAACCAACTCACAACAAAACGGACTAAAATCACAAAAATAACAAAAAACTAATGGAGGAAGGTTAACAATTCTTATTTAGTAATATTAGATAATGATTTCAAGTAAATGGCCTCAATTCTATTTTGATATCAATGAGTTTCAGGGCAGGTTTGTCATGAATAAAATAAATAAAATAAATAAAATAAATAAAATAAATAAAATAAATAAAATAAATAAAATAAATAAAATAAATAAAATAAATAAAATAAATGTTTGGTGAGCCTCCGCCAGAAAAGTTAATTCAGTTTACAGTTCACTGACATATGCTGGAGCTCGTTTGTAATCTGCGGCGGTCGAGAGTGGAGAATAAATCACACGTAATCACAGAAGACTTAATCATGAGGCTACTAACAGTGTCCTGCCCCGTGTTTATCTTCTCATCAGTCACAAAACAAAGTTAGAGCCGCGCAGGGGACCCTTTGGGACGCAAGCTTGTTCTGGTGTTTGAGAGGACCCTCAGTCGTCCGAGTAGCTTCCATAGCAAAGTTTTAAGAGTTTTCCCTCTCTTCCAGGTCACTCAACAAATATGTCAACAACTAAACTGTGTTATATTCAATAATATATTTATTTTAGCTCCTCTCTTCAGACACAGTAACTCTTCAGTTTTCTGTCAGAAGAACCAAAGAAACTACGTGACAAAACTCCTCTTCTTCAGTTCTAGGGTCAACATTATATAGAGTCGGCAATTAGTGATGTCGCTGTTTTAAGTCCTGGTTTAGCCTTAGTTTAGACCTGGTTTAATCCTGGTTTAGTCCTGGTTTAGACCTGGTTTGGACCTGGTTTAATCCTGGTTTAGACCTGGTTTGGTCCTGGTTTACTCCTGGTTTAGTCCTGGTTTGGACCTGGTTTAATCCTGGTTTAGACCTGGTTTAGTCCTGGTTTACTCCTGGTTTAGTCCTGGTTTAGACCTGGTTTAGACCTGTTTTAGTCCTGGTTTACTCCTGGTTTAGTCCTTGTTTAGTCCTGGTTTAGACCTGTTTTAGTCCTGGTTTAGTCCTGGTTTAGACCTGGTTTAGACCTGTTTTAGTCCTGGTTTAGTCCTGGTTTAGACCTGGTTTAGACCTGTTTTAGTCCTGGTTTAGTCCTGGTTTAGACCTGGTTTAGACCTGTTTTAGTCCTGGTTTTCCCCTGGTTTAGTCCTTGTTTAGTCCTGGTTTAGAGCTGTTTTAACTTAACGTACGTAACATTTCTGTACGCACGCTTGATAAATTAAAACTCCTGCTCTGTTCATTGATTAATCGACTAAAAGGAGGCGAAAGCTCTTGAAACAAAGTCAATAAAATCAAGGAAATTAAAGAAAAAACAACAATTTATACAAAAAAATATAAACAGCACATTTATCTTAAAAAAGTGTCAGGGTCAAAGAAGTTGAATTAAAAAAATAAAATAAAAAAATCTCCAGCTATATGCCATGACTTCTCTTTCTGCTGTGGTCCATATAAACCCAATAAAACAATTGGTCAACTAAATCAAATCTTGCCTTGACCGGTCCTGCAGCTTAAGGCCCCGTGTCCCACTCGATGGTCAACAAGTTATTTAAGCATTACTAAAGTTATAAACACATTTGATCAGTTTAAGAGCGATCCGTCAACACGCTCCCCTTTGCAGCCTGTTGACCTCTGACCTCCAGGACATGCGTTTCCTCGACAGCCGCGCTCTGTGTGCAAGTGACAGGCATGGTATGGCGCTATACACGGATGCAATGTAAACACAGTGAAATGTACACGCAAAGGGAAATGTACACGCAAAGGGAAATGTACACGCAGCGCTACATAAACTTCCCCAGATCAACCTCAGCAGTCCCAAGATAACTCGGACGAGAGGGACTGAGGACTGTATATATATATATATAATATACATTATATTTTTTTCATTGACAGTTATTGATTGTACGAATGTAAAGCATGATAATAAACATATGCAAAAGAAAGCTTTTTATTAGGAACATAATCTATTGTCGAGAAGTTTCTCCAGAAATGCGCCTGCGTCCAATCATCTCACTCCACTTAATGTAAGTAAATGTGATGTTTAATGTATGTTTTGCTTGTGATCCCAAAGACGTAATCAGCCCCTCCCTTAGAGATGGAGGAGCTCGGACTAGAGCCGCTGCTCCTCCAAACTGGACACACACTGTCCCTCTTAAGTCTAGCCTTCTTTTAGCCCTCGTTCGCACCCGTTCAGTCCTTTTTGCTGCTGTAGACTGGGACGAGAGCGGTCTGACAGGTTTTAGGGGCAAAGACAGACTGTGTTTGGTTGCTTAGCGCGCTCGGAGTTCTCTGAGCACGGAAGCAAAGTGTGCAGTGACCTCGGGCGTCTTTACCTCTGTCACGCATTCATTTTCAAACTTAGGGCTCTATTATTCACTTTGAGGACAAACAGTGACGGGGCCTTTGTGCTCGGCCTCATCAGAACGACGCTGACACAACAACACGTGGCCCTCTGCACGGACCTGTCAAACCAACACAATCATCCTGTTTGTCGACAGGCGAGACGTGCCTGTCGACAGGCGAGACGTGCCTCGACAAAACCACCGTGGAACCAATTATCTGTGGGAACAAAAGCCTGGACAACACGTCTCTGTTCCTCAAAGCGTGTTTATCACAGTCTGCTTTGTTTATGCTCCATCACTGCCCAAAATCACGCTTTGTTTAACTTTTGGTCTTTTACTTTTCCTCATTTGCAACAGAACTGGAGATGTGTTTTGTTTGAGCGTCCTGGGATAGTCCAGAAACTGCTCCTCAGTGTTTTTAAACTCCATAAGACTTCAGTGCTTCACAGGTAGTTTATTCTGTCTCAATGTAGGGCTTAAAGGACACTTTAACGAGGGAATGAAGGGAGAGAGGGAGCGTATATACCCTCCTATAGACTAACGAGGGAATGAAGGGAGAGAGGGAGCATATATACCCTCCTATAGACTAACGAGGGAATGAAGGGAGAGAGGGAGCACATATACCCTCCCATAGACTAACGAGGGAATGAAGGGAGAGAGGGAGCACATATACCCTCCTATAGACTAACGAGGGAATGAAGGGAGAGAGGGAGCATATATACCCTCCTATAGACTAACGAGGGAATGAAGGGAGAGAGGGAGCATATATACCCTCCTATAGACTAACGAGGGAATGAAGGGAGAGAGGGAGCCTTCAGTGGTGAGTCCAGCTTTTGGTCAGAGAAACACAAGGGTGGTTTTGGCAGTAGGACAGCGCCAAAGACTTTAATAATGTCGGAGTAAAGAGAGTCATTACAGCCGGTCTAAGTGCTGCGATTTCACTGTTGACATTTCGGGATTGTTCAGAGAATGTTCCCGGACGAAAGCAGAGCCAGCGCCGTCTCATTTAGAGCTCCGAACTTCATTTGACCTCCACACACCACACTGTAGAAACATCTCAAATAATGTGGACTCAAGAGACTCACTTTTCAAGTACTTCAGTCCATGGGTTTAAATGGTTTATTTTAAGCTGAGTGAACTGTACATTGAGTAACGATTGTGACATAAATGGCTGATGTCGCCTATTTAATGCAATTTTCTTACTTTAATAACAGAAATGAGAACATGCAGATCTGTGGAGGAAGAACACGCAGATCTGTGGCGGAAGAACATGCAGATCTGTGGAGGAAGAACACGCAGATCTGTGGAGGAAGAACACGCAGATCTGTGGAGGAAGAACATGCAGATCTGTGGAGGAAGAACACGCAGATCTGTGGAGGAAGAACACGCAGATCTGTGGAGGAAGAACACGCAGATCTGTGGAGGAAGAACACGCAGATCTGTAGAGGAAGAACACGCAGATCTGTAGAGGAAGAACATGCAGATCTGTGGAGGAAGAACATGCAGATCTGTGGAGGAAGAACACGCAGATCTGTGGAGGAAGAACACGCAGATCTGTGGAGGAAGAACACGCAGATCTGTAGAGGAAGAACAAGCAGATCTGTGGAGGAAGAACACGCAGATCTGTGGAGGAAGAACATGCAGATCTGTGGAGGAAGAACACACAGATCTGTGGAGGTAGAACATGCAGATCTGTGGAGGAAGAACACGCAGATCTGTGGAGGAAGAACACGCAGATCTGTGGAGGAAGAACACGCAGATCTGTGGAGGAAGAACACGCAGATCTGTGGAGGAAGAACACGCAAAGTCCATGTGCTAAGTCTCTGTGGGCAGAAAGCAGTCTGGAAAGGACAGTAGGACTAGTAAGAATGAAGAATAGAGTAGATGGCGGTAAATGCACCTTTGCACTTGGCTGCCAGCCGCCATTAAAAGCAACAACAACAACAACAACAACAACAACAACAACAACGACATAAACACAGTTAATCACTCAGACTTATATCAAATGATGGACAGCAGCGTCAAAGTGCACACAGGGCTAGGAAGTCGACGTTTAGGAAGTCGACGTACACACAGGGCTAGGAACTGTAATAACCCACTAATCGTAACACGTAAGATTACAGTGTCACTACAAAAGAGTAATCAGATTACTCTCATCGTCCCTGGCTCTGTAGTTATTGTCTAAGTCTACAGAGAATACTTTAAAGAGGCAAACAGATGATGATTCTGGCCCGAAGCACTTCAAAGGCTCCTGGATCGTCCTCTTCACAGAACACAGTGACGTCCTGGATCTCCCACGGTCACACATTCATACCTGTTTACCATTATCCTCTGCTCCTCAGGACATGTGGACGCCATGTGTGACCACTCCCCCTGCGCTGTGTCCCGTCCGGACCAATCGCATTCACCCTGAGCCCGATGGGAGGGGCATTTCTCTCACTGTTGTTTACGAGCAATCAACCTCTGAGTCCAATGAGTAGAGTTTCATACGGTCTTAACTGTGTGTGTGTGTGTGTGTGTGTGTCTATGTAGTGTGTGTGCGTGTGTATCTGTCTGTGTGTGTGTGTGTTGAGAGTTCCTAGCGTGTGTGTGTGTGTGTTGAGAGTTCCTAACGCGTGTGTGTGTGTGTGTTGAGAGTTCCTAACGCGTGTGTGTGTGTGTGTGTGTTGAGAGTTCCTAGCGTGTGTGTGTGTTGAGAGTTCCTAACGCGTGTGTGTGTGTTGAGAGTTCCTAGCGTGTGTGTGTGTTGAGAGTTCCTAGCGTGTGTGTGTGTGTGTGTGTGTGTTGAGAGTTCCTAACGCGTGTGTGTGTGTGTGTGTTGAGAGTTCCTAGCGTGTGTGTGTGTGTGTTGAGAGTTCCTAGCGTGTGTGTGTGTGTGTTGAGAGTTCCTAACGCGTGTGTGTGTGTGTGTGTTGAGAGTTCCTAGTGTGTGTGTGTGTGTGTTGAGAGTTCCTAGCGTGTGTGTGTGTGTGTGTGTTGAGAGTTCCTAGCGTGTGTGTGTGTGTGTGTTGAGAGTTCCTAGCGTGTGTGTGTTGAGAGTTCCTAGCGTGTGTGTGTGTGTGTGTTGAGAGTTCCTAGCGTGTGTGTGTGTGTGTGTTGAGAGTTCCTAGCGTGTGTGTGTGTGTGTGTTGAGAGTTCCTAGCGTGTGTGTGTTGAGAGTTCCTAGCGTGTGTGTGTGTGTGTGTTGAGAGTTCCTAGCGTGTGTGTGGAACTCTCAACACTCCATTTAAAACCCTTTGGCCCGTTGCATTCTCTTCTCACAGATCGTTTGAACTCTTCATTCACGCCATGAACTCGACATGAACGTGAGAACAAACTATATTCAATCACAAGGGAAATAACACGGTAGATTAAAAACACAACTGTGTCTGTATAAAAAATATAATCTCAGCACATTTTATATCATTTCACTTCCTGTTTGTAATTGATGACATCACAGCAGGAAATCAACAATCTCTTTTTAATCTTTTTGTTTTTTTTACTTGACCAATGAAAATATTCGAGAGCGACTTTATTTTGTTGAATTAATGTTTAGAGATTGAAAAAAAAAATGTCTTTGTGTAAATTATGTATAAACCTGAATGAGTGTCCCTGCTGTGATGTCACTTCCTGTCATTTTCTACAGATTTTACAACGTTTTCTCCACAAATACCTGCTCGATCGGTGTAAAACTATTCTTTATATGTACAACAGGTTTAAACGCACCAAATAAAGTCAAAATTAGACAACTGTAAACACCCGTCATACGTCACTTTAACGAGGCGCCGCATTAGGCTTATTATCAAGTGGGAGAGCGTTTAATTGTTGATGCCACAGAGAATGCTGAAGAGTTTGTTTGCCTTTTTAGTCCGGGAGGGAGATTGTTCCACTCCTTTTAGCGCGTTACAGGAGAATTTACACTTTAATTTTTAAGATTAGGTGCACAAATCTCCGCAGGAAACGTCCTTTTCTTTTCACAAATACAAATCACAGAAGGCAACATTTATCATTGCACAAGTCAATCGATCTTAAACGGTGCAGCTTTCGCGCTCGTAATACGTCGAGCATTCTTAGACAGAACACAAACTGGGAAGAAACGGACGGATAAACGACAAACCGGCGCATCACTCACTCGCCCAACTGATTTCATTTGAAGATAAAAAGAATATGTTTTCATTAAATGGGATCGTCGTTCCCAAAATCTGTCCGGTTCAGTTTGTCCGGCTTCACTGCGCCGCCAGGACTGATGTGTCTTTATCGCGGGAGAAGTTCTAGACTATAAAGAAAACATCCCGCTTATGTAAGAGAACGCGGGGCCAAACCTGGGGCCAAAAATCTGCTGAGTATTTCACTGCGAAACCGAGAGAGTGTGGGAAAATAGTGAGGCTAATTGTGATGTCGCTGGTGTAAACTGTCCCAAAGCACAAAAGCAGACGTTAAATGTGACAGTACAAATCTAGAGTCAAATGTGTATTAGAGCGAAACAAAACCATGTAATGTTCAAAAGTTGTCCAGCGCCTCCAGAGGTCAGAAGTGCTCAGGATTTCATGGAAAATATATGTTTATAATGTTTAATAAATGTATGTATCAGGTTGTGATGACAGCGTTCAGTTATTGTGCACAATCAGCAGACTGGATGACATCATCGCAGACGATGTCATCACGGATTAAGGCTGCACGATTTACGACAAATATCTCGTGATTTTTCTGAGAAGAATTCTGATTTATGTTTTAATGATAGGATTGGGTACCACTTTATAATAACTACACCTTAATTTGCCTTAACAAACGACATGAACAACATTGAAACTCAAAATCATGACTTATAAATTCAAAATTATGATTTATAAACTCAAAATTATGACTTATAAACTCAAAATTATGACTTATAAACTCAAAATTATGACTTTTAAACTCATAATCTTGACTTTTAAACTTACTTACTGTACGACTTTTAAACTCTAAATATACTCTAAATATATCTATAATTATGACTTCCTGTATAATATTTATTCACATGGAAATGGGCTTATATTGTAGACTATGAACAGACAAACTTAAAAGACTGCCCAAAACAAAACTACCAACAGACTTCGACAACACAGTATAAAAACTGTCCCAGCCAGTCCAGAGTCGGTCAAATTTGTCTATTTCCATATTAAGTTCAATGGTACGTTTTCCATTTGTCTCATTTCTGTTGTTATGTCCAGTCCAGTCCTCGGTTGTCGTCGTTTTTTG
The DNA here is from genome assembly GCF_026437365.1 of Eucyclogobius newberryi. Lineage (NCBI taxonomy): Eukaryota > Metazoa > Chordata > Actinopteri > Gobiiformes > Gobiidae > Eucyclogobius > Eucyclogobius newberryi. The sequence continues at coordinate 6,876,156 of NW_027316278.1, read as the reverse complement.
TTTTTTTTTTGTCATCCATTTCTTTGTGAAGGGAAAAGGCACATTACAAAGGTATCCATTGATTGTGTCCATGGCAGGAGTTCTGAGGCCCAAGTATATGTCCAGACACTCAGCGATAGGACGGTCACTAAACACGTGGTGCCAGAGTCTCTTCAACAGTCGGTATATCCTTGTGAATGTCTAACATCCTCAACATGAAGTATACAGTACATAAAAACTATTCAGGATCACTGTCGTCAACATGTAACCGCTGGTAACTTAGCCGGATTAGACAGTTTCATAAATAATCAGAACGACGCCGGAAATGTGTAAACGTCCTGGTTTTCCTTCCATTTTTCAAATTTCGTTCAAAACTCGACTTCGCTGCACAGCATTACCGAGCGAAAGAAAACCACACTCCAAGTTTACGGCGCAAATATACAGCTCAACGAGATCAATCCGGTCATTTTGGCATGATTTATACAACATACAGTACAATACTTTGAACAATCTAATAAAGTTGAAAGCTGGATCGCATCTGTAGAGACTTGTAGAGATCGGTTTGGCGGCGTTCGCTCGTCCACCGCATGTGCTGCCCATATCTTGGGAAACACACACACACACACACATACACACACACACACACGCACACACACGCGCGTCTACTGTACCAAGGACACAACTCATCAAAATGTAGAAAAACGTGGAAAAAAAGTGAGACCTGTTCGAACTAGATTTGTTCTTTCCATTACTCTTGTTCAGCCATTAAAGTCCAGATGTTGACCCGGGCCGGCCATTCCAACATTCGCCGCGCCAGAGAAACAGTGGCCGTTTAAGATGGCAGCGTGTCAACCAAAAGCCTCGTCATGGTTGGGTCCGGTTCAGCCATGATTTAAGCCCGGTTTTGATCATTTAAAGATGCGCTGTGTAACTTTTCTGTTGCTTTACTAATGGAGATGTTAGCGCTTAGCTTGGAAATGTTCGGCAGTTTGCTATAAAGCCGGTTTATCTTGCATTTATTCAATTTAAAGGCGTTTTATTGGTTACAAATACAGCGGAAAAAGTGTTCTTAATGTCAGCAGGGTCGCCTCTCCACAGATCTGACCTGTAACGTGCCTTAATGGTGTCACCTGCGTCACCATTTATGTATTTAATTTCATAAACATATAAAATACATTATTAGTGACATACAGTTACACAAAGAATGAATGAAAAGGAGCAGAAAAAAGAGCGTAAACTCCTAATTATGACATTTAAACTCAAAATTATTTGGCCTTTATGAAAATTATTGCTTTGATCATTTAAAGATGCGCTGTGTAAATGTTCTGTTTGTTTTCTCTTGATGTTAGCGCTTAGCTAATAGTATGCTATAAAGCCGATTTATCTTGCATTTATTCAACTTAAAGGCGTTTTATTGCTTAAAAACACAAAAGCATTCTTAATGTCAGCAGGGTCGCCTCTCCGCAGATCTGACCTGTAACGTGCCGTAATGGCGTCAGCCGCAGGTCTCCGCGATAGATAAGTCTAACGTTCACGGTACCACATTCTGCGTATTCATAGTCCAGACGTATTTGATATCGTCCTGATTTGTGTGCGTTACTTTACGTTGCTAGTCTCAGGTTTATTACTTTTTATGTCGCACGTTTTCACCAAAACGGCCTCATCAGCCACGGCATCCCGGCTCATCCTGGTTCACCCAAAATAGCCTCAGCGCACGACGTCCCAATAAAATCAAACTGCCGCTCCATCAGACGAGTGTGTTTCCATGTGTTCTCGATGGGGCACACATTCACCCTACAAGGCATCAGTCGTTCAGCCAATCACAGAGCAGCTCACAGTCACATGACCTTTGAGACGTCAGTAGTTTGAAATGGCTATTATGTCATCGCGGCGGCCGTTAGCATGTAATTTAAGCGCCGGGAAATTGCTCTTTCGCCACTTTTACTGTCACCATAAACACCTCGCATCTGGAGCAGGCGCGGGTTCAACCTATTTCAGAGGAGTATAAACGGTATAAACGGTGGACAGAAGTGCAGGAAGTTGCAAAACAACGGCGGTGAAATGTGAAGAGTTTAACCATGAACGTGAAACGTCCTGAAAGAGCGTTTAGTTCTTATTGTTTGCCTTTTGTTGCTGGATTCTCATGTGTTTATGCATTTCTTTTACCCAAAATGTTTTAGTCTTTTGTATACTTTGTACTGGGCTATAGCATTGCCTGGAATGTTCCACGGTATGACAAAAACAAACATGAAAAACATGTCTAAAAGGCATTTTCGAGATGGTTTGCGCAGCAGCCTTTATACTCTCCTGAGCTCTGATTGGTCCTGATCAAAGGGCGGAGTTATAACTGACGTCTGGTAGTTTCACTCTTATAACTTGGGTCATTAAGGCCTATTGGGGTCTGGCCCCCGTCTTTCCCTACGAGCTTGTCAAGTGCCTCATCATCGTCAGCATTTGACCGTTTTTTTTCTTCTGCCAAGGTCTTCTGAGGCCGTTGTAAACAGAGGGGAGGTTATAGCTCAGACCATCATTTATATATATTCTTAAGATTTTTTGCTTGGAGACTTTATAGATATGAAAATAGTGCGAAATGGGGGATGAGAGAGAACGGAAGACAGTAAATAGGCGGGAATTGAAATCACGACACTGCGGCCGGCTGCACCTTCGTTATTTTTTTCAAATCGAGTTGTATTTCGATTTCGTGCGCGGTGCAGAGACCTTTGGAGCGGTCGCTCAGGGGGATACGGCGGTCACCACTCTACATTTTCACCAACCAAAGCTCGGTACGACGCTCTGAGACTCTCGAGCCGGCCGCAAACACGACCCGCCGCGCCCGACGGGGAACGGCGCCGCGCACTCACTTCTGCAGGTTGAGGCTGAGGTCGCCGGAGCAATTCTTGATCTTGTTCTGCGCCTCCAGGTGGTTCATGCCGTCGGTGGAGATGCCGTCGATGGAGAGGACCAGGTCTCCCACGGCGACGCCCGCTTTGGTCGCCTTCCCTCCGTCGTTTAACTGGAAGAGAAAGTCAGAACTCACTTTTAATTTAAAAAAAAAAAAAAAAGCGGGAGCGTCAGAGCCTGTAGTTATGATGGGATTTATGGATCTGCGTCTCGTAATGACAGGCTGCGCGTTACGCTACACGACGCTCGCGCTGCCTGATGTGGTCCGGGCTCGGCAGCGGTTTAATAAAAGTTCCCGACCACGACTGAAGCTGGAAATTACAAAGCTATACTTGTTTTTTGTTTTTTTGCTCACCACCACCCCCCTCTTCAGGAGGACAACGTTATGTTTAATAAAGCGATTTTACAGATATACAAATGTCCTACCTCAACCACATGAAACAGACAGACGAGTGAGACGGAAGACAGACGAGTGAGACGGAAGACAGACAGACAGACAGACAGTGGGACAGGACGATGAGGATGGGATTGAGTAGAAAGGTCTGTAAGTGGTCATGATCGGGTTGTGGGAAAGGGCTTTGGTGACATGCTATGTTTGGGTGTTGCTGGTGTTTGTGTCTATGTGTAGAATGGTAAATGTAGGAGGTAAACGGAAAAAAAACAAGTAATTAAATACATAATTAGTTCACTTATTGAAATAAGTAAATCAATAAAACAGAAAGGGGGGCCAGGAAAGGGGGGGAGGAGTTGATTATGTTTTTGTTGGGTTTAGAAATGATGGGGAGCAGGTGTAACATTCGCTTCTCTCTATGTGCATGATGTTTTTCTATTGTAATATATTCTGTGACTTTCTTAGCGACAGTTAGAGAGATGAGCAAGAGTTTTTTGAAGTCATACTTGATATCGAATGGAAAGTTTGCTTAAAGTCACCGCATCATTACGTACATTTACAGTACATGGCCAGAAGAAAATCAGATAATACAGTTAGTTTGTAGTATCGGTGTAGCGCTGTAACTGTGTAGAGCTGTTTTTTTTATATGGATTATTAACAATTAGTGACGAAATTGGCATCATAAACTCTTCTTTAATCTGTGGAATTCGCCGAGCGCCACAGATTCCGCAAACATAAGAGAACTCTACTTTACTCCACGCTGGACTTTGACGTTTTGACCTGTTTTGACCCGTGTTGACTCGCTGTCAAACGTGACGAAGATATAAACGACAAATTCATCTTTTCTGTCGAGAAACGTCCAAATTTGTGTTTTTTTACGTGCCGCCTCGTTAAAATGAATGAGATAGAAGGTTTACATCAGTACCAGGCTGTGTGGACCGACTGAAAAACAAATATACACAAAACGCATCATGTTTTTTCTTGTTTTTTTTTTTCTTTTATTGACAGGGATCATCACAAAAAACAATTGCAGGGTCATTTGGCGTATGATTTGAGCCGTAGCGTGTCAAATAAATAACTCTATAACTCATTGCAGATGCTAAATAAGTACTAACGTCTTTAATTCTGCCATTTGTTCATTGTAGCTCATGGTTTTGTTGACTCACTGGGATAGAGTATTTTAAATGTGTTTGTTTATCGTGATAATTCTCTGTAAATGTATCCCACGTCGATGTTTGTAGCAGCAATAGACGAGTTTTGTTCGGTCATTTACAGCTTGACAAGGATGTACGCAACAATCACACCGAATACTTATTCTGTCTATTAAACAGTAAAACACAAGAATTCCAAGAAATGCATAAGACATAGCAGCAAAACAGAAAAAAAAACATACACATGGATCGTTCCCGAGCTCTACAGTCAAATATAATGTTGTACACCTCCTTCTATTGTAAAAGATGTTTTTAATTCATCAGGTTGGTCCATATGCTGCCACTTTGACAGAAATAGTATTACTTTAAATGTGCCTGTTCCGACTCTCTCTCTGTTCAAATACTATGTTACTATGATGACGTCACCATTATTAGGTTAATCGATAATCGGGATTATTCAGGTCACAATACAGGCGGCGAAGCATCTTATTTATTCATATTTTTAAATACTTGGGGTCTATTTCCTGGACTGACATAATGAAAGAGCAGGTCCTTCCTCTACACGGCTGTGGCTCTGATGTGGTTTGCTCAAAGTGCCTGTGACAGATTTTTACGATGTTCTAATTGTGACTTTATTTGGTGTATTTGTACCTGTTGTACATATAAATTATAGTTTTACTCCAATCGAGCAGGTATTTGTGGAGAAAACGTTGAAAAATCTGTAGAAAATGTCAGGAAGTGACATCACACACTCATTCCAGTCAAAGTTTATGCAGAATTTATACAAAGAAATAACTTTTTTTTTACTCTAAACATGAATTAAACAAAATAAAGTCGCTCATATATTTTAATTTGTCAAAATAGAAAAATTGTGACATTATCTAAGCTTTTGCCCAGTGTTTGCTGGGTAATTTCCTAGTGTGATGTCATCAATTACAATCAGGAAGTGAAATTATAAACCTAAAAATGTGCTATTCTGTGATAAAAAATAAAAACAAATCTAAATTCAAACTATATCTTAAAGGAATAATGAATAATGAGTGTCATTTTGTACTGTGCACTGAAAGAATTCGCTAAACACACACTGGCATATCAACCACGCAGGTGCAGCCAGGGAAACGTGCTGCTTTCCTTAGAAGGAGGCTCCAGGTGTGCAGTAGCACGCAGGGAATGATTGACATGTGGGTGAACTACCGGGCTGTCCACGCCACCAGGAAATGAGACTCAGATTGCTCGCCAAAAATCCTCTATTGTTCCTTTAACTGCATTTTAGTTCAATGAGTCGTCCGACCTGTAGAGGGCACTTTAAGCTGCCTCACCTTCCCTTTACGACCTGTCGTTTAGGAGACTTGAAAGGTCCAGTTCCCACAGTTTGCGAGGCAGAACATTTGAAGAGACTTACACGGCGCAAACACGTCCACATAAAACACGTCCACATAAAACACGTCCACATAAAACACGTCCACATAAAACACCGTCAAAACAGGGATAATTGATTCCACTGCCAGTAAAAGGAGTTAAAAAGGTGACAAACAGCCAATGGGGCCTGACATCAGCGACACGCATTCCATCTTAACAAGCCAGAAAAAGCAGAACGCATTTTTAACAGACGAATGTTCATTAATCACACGTGAAATGATCAACGGTAATGGTTGCGTAAGTTGGAGCGGTTGTTTGTTCCGAATACGAGCGCCCGAGCGGGGTCTAATTGGTGGTGCGCTCTCCGGTTTGGGGCGGGGGCGGGAGCGGGGTAATTTGAAACAGATTGACGCCACACAAACGTTTAACAACAGCCCAGGAATTTAACACCAACGTCCCGTAAGGTGAGGGCTTCCAAAGGCACAGACTAGAACTGCACAATGTATTATAATGATTATGTTTGTGTATTTGAAAGTCAATCACACAAAAGACGAAAAACATGGTCAAAAGGATCCGCAAAACAATGAAACAGGATTGACAGTTTGTTCAGCCGGGACAAAGCTTTTCTTAAAACGGTTGGACTCATGTGCCTATAACTGATGCAAATGTGTTTACTTTACCATTATTATTAGTATTATTTTGTCTAATGCTAGCTATTTTTACTTTATTGTATATTTATTTTTCCCCTCCATTCCTTATTAAGAAATCAGAGTCTTGTTTATAGGAGTTTTGTTTATAAGAGTTCTTCTATTAAGAGTGTTTTTTAAACTTCCTATAAGTTATCTGTCCTTTTCCTCTGTATCTACCTGCGTTGCAACACCAGAATTGTCCATCCTTTGGTGCTGCTTGGGTGAAACAGTGGGCCAGGCTTGGCTTTTCATGCTTTCATCGTCCAATCAAATACAATCAAAATATGAAGCCGTTCCTTTTTCATCAAATCCACTCAACTTACGTTCCTCTGATTGAAAATGGTGACGAATAACCCCATGTCAAAGTTCCCATACAATACAGACTGTTGGAGAAGCTGTGGCGGCAGGAGGCAAACCACCATCTCACTAGACTGAGACAATTTATGACATCACAGTTCCACTGGACCTCAGAACTGTATTTGGGCCTCAGAACTCCTGTCATGGACACAACCAGCAGCATCTCTCTGGTGCCTCCTCCTGGCAGCAGCGAAACTCCGACTTTAATTTGAAAATGGATCAATTTGACAGACTTTGGACTAAATGGAACGTTTTCTTTGGGTTTCGTCTCATTTTTCTTGATTATTTGCTGGATGTCTAGTGTTTTTGTCTTCCACTGTGCATCTGGATTGATTCTGTGGTTTGTTCAGTCAATCGTCCAGTTCTCCTGACCACGCCCCTCCTGCGTAGGCTCTGGAGAAGGGCCCGTCATTACGTAGCTGAGGAACATAATCATTTGATCATTTCGCTATCGGAATCTAAACGTTTTCTACTGATAAATATGTTAGAGATAGAGCTTTCATAGCTTTAATCTGGTACAAGTGTCTTTGACCTGAGGCCTTGTGTAATAGGTGCGTCGTTTTCTTCAATAAATACATGAAAAGTGTGTATCATAAGTGCTGAAAATGAGTGAACCCTGACTTTATGTGCGAATCGGAATCAGAAAAGGTGCTTATAACTGCTTTGTCGATAGCTACAACAAAAAACAGTGCGTGATGCAGCGTTTACGAGTCCAGTTCATGTGGTCAGAGGTTCTGGACCATGTGGAGTGGGTCAAATGCTCCGTGAAACCTGTCCAACTTTGATATTTCTCAACCCGAAACGTGCACAACGGGTCAAATCTTCCAGCCAAGGCGTTCCTGATTAAGCGCAACTCAAACTCTGGAGAAGCTGACTGCTACTGACCCGCCGGTGGAAGGATGGGTCAAATGCAACAAACGTGGGATTGCTACAGTCTAAAAAACATAATACACGCTTTTAACCAGAGTTAGACGAGTGAAACGCCCGGGTCCTGGAGGTCGGCCAGATGCGCTGAAGTCGACGATGCGAGAATAGAAAAGCTTCAGTGTAAAAACGACGCTGTAACTTCTGGCATGTGGAGGATTCTGGGTGAGTTGTTGCAATGGGAGAACTTCTTATCAGTGACTTGTGGAAGGATTGTAAAACTTTCAGTAGGTCATTAAATCAAAGCTTTTCTGCACCATGTATGGGCTTGGTTACAATTTCACATGTTTGAGGACTTCAATCAATACTTATTCATTCAGTAAAAACAGTTAATTACACCTAATATCACTCTAGAACAATCAGATATTGAACTGAACAGTCAAAGCTTCAACTTCGGACTTGGTCTTTTTTCAAATTTGACATGGAAACAACTACTAAATATATTTAAATTGCTCTTCAAGTGCAACTGGACATTGTATTCCTTTTAAGTGGAGTGACTTGTTCCAGTGGCCTTTTTTATTTGCTATATGGCGTATGCAGATGACATCACAACATTTAGAGTTTTAGCAGTGAGTGGGGAAATAGTTGTGGGCCGAGGGGAAGTGTCCCTTATCTCCTCATCTCCATCAAGCGTTTATGCCTCAAATCGCTATCGTTACAACTGCGTGGCGACAATAGCATGACGGCGCAAGCTAGCTTTCGTTTACCTTTCTGCTGTCAGTAGATGGAGCCAAAAGTCAGTTCTTGGCATGGGAAAAGCCGGAGTAACATTAAGTTAATTGTTTGTTTGTTTGTTTGTTTGTTTGTTTGTTTGTCTTCCTTTTTGTTGCTCTAAAACATGAGATGCCAAACTAAAGGTACTCAAGAGCGTATTAAAATACTAATAATGCATAACATTTGTCCTGTAAAGTTGTATTTGCATGTGTCGTCCGCTGTACTCTCATGCACAAAGATAGACCCACGCGGAGCTAATAACAGCGGCCCTGCTTCAGGATTAGCGTTAAAGCTCCACGGCCCCAACCTTTTATAGCGATATTAGGGCCCCACACGCGACGTCGCTCATCGCCGCGGAGACACAGGCGGGACAGACGAGAACACGGGAAGCTGATTACAAGAGGAACAAATCTGTGCTCTCGGGCGTGTCCTTCTGCCTCCCGTGCGCTCGGCATGATTACACTAGAATGGAAATACGTAGTGGTTATTTCATCATTCCCTCACAACAATAGTCTCAGAGCTGCGCGCCCTGTAGTTTAGACTTTTCCACAGACGTTTTCTGAAATACAAGGGATTCTGAGGTTAGTTCGTATTTTAGTCTTTTTTCAAACGTTACGGCTCCTGGGCGTGTTTCATACGTGTACAGGGAACTTAGTCTACTTTTTTAAAATACTTAACATATCATATTGACATCACAATGCTAAAAAAAGCAGTTTCACAAAAAAAACTAATTTGGCCAAAGTCAGCTCTAACATTTATTATTCATTATTTTTATTTGTTATTGTTGAACTGTAATGTACAAAAAGGTTGAATTAAAACAGGACAGACATCAAAATCCAGATAAGATATTCAAACTTGTTAAGGTTCCGCATTGAGAGCCAAAATTAGCACTATAATGTAAATGAGCAATGATAATATCATTACTCTGTTTAAATAGCAAATCTTATTTTAAATAGAGGCAAGTTAGTCTCTTTATACTGTGGCTTTCATTTTTACCAGTTTTATTCGTTCACTGCGTTTCTGTGACAGGGATTGTACAGCACACGTAGCTTTGTGTTAGCGCTACATGCTACTGTAGCTGTTTAGCCGCAGATTTTAAGCGAGAAACAGCAGCTCAAAGACTTCTATAGCGTTAGTTTACAACACTTTATCTGCTCCATTCGCACTAAAGCTGCTCTTCAATACACAAACACTACACAAAGCGTTTAAACGGTAAGCTAAAGGAGCGCCGCGACTCACAAGGCCACGGTCTAATGTACGAACGCCTGCTCCGAGCGAGAGGACGACGAGGAGGCCGGACACAGAGACACGAGGGAGACAAACCAACAGACAAATCCGATCATCGACACGTCTGCATCGATTCAATAAGATAAGATAATCCTTTATTGTCCACACATGGGGAAATTTCATTGTTGCAACGCAGTAGATACAGAGGAAAAGGACAGATAACTTATAGGAGAACTCTTATAAACAAAACTCCTATAGACAAAACCTGTCATTTCCTAATAAGGATAAAAATAAATGAAGATACAAACTAAATTAAAATTAAATTAAATAAAAAACAGCTAGCATAAGACAAGATAATACTAATAATAATGGTAAAATAAACGCTCTATTTTTCAGAACGTTTTAACGACTATGCTTCTAAACACGATTATTTTTCCCGCCCGTTTTTCATACACAGGCGAGTGAAGTGTTTTGCCAACGGACACAACGACATTATCCACAGGTCGGAGCCTTGAGTTTTGGGTTTGTGGCAATTTGGTCTCATTCCGTGATAAAACTGCCTGTGTAAAGTTACAAAAAGACTTTCAAGTAGAAAATAATGAGAAATCCCCTCAAAAAAACGAGATAAGACGACATAATCTAATAATTAGCCGAGCCACAAAATCCAACCACATCTCGGAGGCTTCTTTGGAGACTCATGCTAATGCGTAAAGTGGACAGAAACCGAAAAACAACACGTAAACAAAGGACTGTATTTTGACTCCAGTGGAAACAGAAGAAAGTGACCACAACAGCTTTGTTCGAGCCCAGAGCCACATCGAGAGCGAGTGTTTACCGACTGTGGAAAGAGCGCGAACCAGCGAAAACGAGTCAATAAACAGGCCAGGGAGTCTCACAACCAGGACATTTTTACACTTTACTCATAGCGAGAGGAGGTAAGGTCGTCAGACAAAGCCTAATCACAAGAAAGGGCTGAACAATCTGGGATATTATTGCTCTAGAAGACACAAGAATCAGGTTTATGTCAGAGCATGAATGTACAGGTCTAAACTGCAGTCGGGCGTCTGCCGTGAATCATTTCACTTTTATCTACTCACTTTTACAAACATGAAAACACCGCTAACATGTGCAGCTAGCCTCGGCTAACAGGTAAAACTGCAGTGACTATCATGAAAAATGGTCACTATTGAAACAGCGTTTTTCAGTGCAGTGGACACCTGACTTAAGATACAATTAGATAGAATTTTTTCACAAAGTGACATAAAGATCAGCCATAAAAGTAGCACCTAGCAACCAAACTTTACCATCTGATTTCAACAACAAATACTGAAGGATTTGTTATTGTTATCAAGCCTGAATATTTAAGTTTTAACTGCAAAAAAAAGGGGAACATTTGATTTTTTGCACAAATTCTTTTCTGAGTTCTAGTTTACTGAAATACTGAATAAGACAACAAAATGAAGAAAGACATTTAAACCCAGCTCCAACCATATTTCAGATTCAAACCGACAACAAACCGTTTCTGGGTAAAAAGTCCAAAATCAATGTCTAGTTATGCACAATTTCAGTTTACTTTGTCAAACATAATAAAGTCAAAGTAAAATACTTTTTCTTTTGTACAGACAGAACGCAAAACACATTTTACGTTGAGAGTGTTGAAAGCCGCCATCAAATAAAACCAATCGCGGCATTCGTTTTACAGTCTTGTCCGGCTTTTCTGCGACGCGCGGAAAGACGATAAGCAGCCGAACGTTCGCGAGGCGGGCGTGGCTGAACTCGCCGCGATGACTCGTCGTTCGGTTTCAACGCTCGCTCTTTGTGATCTGTTTTAAACGGCCTGTCATCGCGCCGTAAGAAAAGGCTGTTACGGAGTGAGCGCGGGACACGGAGGCGGTGAGTGAGGCCTCAACACGACGGCACGAGGCCTCGCGCCACGCCCCGCTCAACCAAACCAGAGACAAAACAGCACAAATCTGCAAAAACAATAGTAGATCTACGCTTTGGACTTCGATACTGGGGAAAAATGCTCTTCAAAAGATGATTTTACAGGACATTTTCAGCTTTTAACCTCATCAAAAACGTAGCTGGAGTTGTAGTTCGCTTCCTGGTTACGAGCTTGCCTTCTCTGAGCCTCACAAAAATACCCGGTTTCAAACATTTTTGTAGAAATCTGGAGGTCTTTAAGTCATAAATCATCACCGGACTTGTTCTGAGCAAGTACGTCCCGGAATGACATCCATTAGCAGGCTAGCTCTGCTTCGTTTGCCCTTTGTAATCCCGTCTGCTGCCAGTAGATGGAGTTCTGACACAAATATGGAAAGTCATGTGTGGTTTTCAATGTGTACTTTAGATTACGTTTTAAAATGCCACTGCAAAGACACTCGAGAGCATGTTTAAAGGCCAATCACAATGCGAATAATGTCATGTGTGTCTTTTAAAGGTGCACTATGTGACCGCTCTCTGGGGAGTTGTCTGTTTGTCTGTTTGTTTGTTTGTTTGTTTGTTTGTTTGTTTGTTTGTTAAAAGTTCCACAGACGTTGCTGTGTTTTAAAAAATACTGTATTGATACGTTGTTTAATAAATGAGAGACTAAACCATTTTTGTTAGTACTGTTTGTAGGGAAATGTATTTCTTATTTTGTTGTCGTACAATAGGATCTGATTTGCAGAGGACTAAAGCAGCTTATGGTTTTCAACAGAATTGCAAAGTGAAATAAAGTAGTTTCAGTATTATTGTTCATCGGAGCAATATATCACACCCAGAAAATGTGTTATTGTCGCAGCTCGATCCACAGCGTAGCAGACTTTTACTATAAATAGCAGTTAAATAATGACATAATGCACCTTTAAGCCTCATTTTACCTTTTTGAGCTTTAAATATATATACATAGTCTGTTTTGTCACTACTGTCATTATTTTCCTCTTTCTTGAGATGTAAAAAACACTACATATTATATATATATATATATATATATATATATATATATATATATATATATATATATGTGTTTAATTACGTTTAAAGATGCAAAACAACTAACTTTTCTGTTGCAGGATCCGTCACATGCTATTGCTTTGCCTGAATAGTACGACATTAAACTTGTCTGTCTTGCATTTTATTAATTACATTTATGGCTCAAAATCCCTCAAAAACCTGTCCTAGTGGCGCCACCTGCTTGTCTCCATGGAGATAAACAAGTTGAATGCACCTATAAGTTACCAGAAAGCCACATCTCGAAAGCACGTTCAGAGGAAATGGAAGAGGATGTCGTCCTATAGCAACAGGGCAAACACTAACAAAAATAATCTGTACGAAATGTTTCTGGAGATTTATGGACCAGGCTGTGGGAGAAGAGGAAACGCCACGGTGAAAAAAGAAAAAGGCCTTTTCAGATCCATCACGGCGTCGCAGAGAAACCGCTCAATTTATGTGCACTCACGTAGTCAACTGGCCCGGGACGAGAGCGGCGCTGTTTAAAGGGCTATTGCAGACCTCAGTGTTGCTTTCCTACAGTGTTTCCTGCATTATTCATTCGCCCCGAGTACAATCCAGTCCAACTGTACTTCTCTTGTACTGTAGAGCAGAGTGCAGTACACGAGTACGAGAAGAAAACAGCAGTGAAATAAACACAGAAACACAAAATATACATCCACACTATATACTATTAAAAAACCTACATTTCAATAGAATAGGTCACATATACTCTGTAGGGGGGTCACATATAATCTGTAGGGGGGTCACATATTCTGTAGGGGGGTCACATATAATCTGTAGGGGGTCACATATAATCTGTAGGGGGTCACATACTCTGTAGGGGGTCACATATACTCTATAGGGGGTCACATACTCTGTAGGGGGTCACATATAATCTGTAGGGGGGTCACATATACTCTGTAGGGGGGTCACATATAATCTGTAGGGGGTCACATATAATCTGTAGGGGGTCACATACTCTGTAGGGGGTCACATATACTCTATAGGGGGTCACATACTCTGTAGGGGGGTCACATATAATCTGTAGGGGGTCACATATAATCTGTAGGGGGTCACATACTCTGTAGGGGGTCACATATACTCTATAGGGGGTCACATACTCTGTAGGGGGTCACATATACTCTTTAGGGGGTCACATATACTCTGTAGGGGGTCACATATACTCTTTAGGGGGGTCACATATACTCTGTAGGGGGTCACATATACTCTTTAGGGGGGTCACATATACTCTGTAGGGGGAGTCACATACTCTGTAGGGGGGTCATAGGGGGGTCACATATACTCTATAGGGGGGTCACACACTGTATACTCTGTGGGGGGTTTTCACATATACTCTATAGGGGGTCACATATACTCTATAGGGGGTTCACATACTCTGTAGGGGGTCACATATACTCTTTAGGGGGGTCACATATACTCTGTAGGGGGAGTCACATACTCTGTAGGGGGGTCATAGGGGGTTACATATACTCTGTAGGGGGAGTCACATACTCTGTAGGGGGGTCATAGGGGGTTACATATATTCTGTAGGGGGGTCACATACTCTGTAGGGGGGGTCATGGGGAGTCACATATACTCTGTAGGGGGGTCATAAGAGTGGTCACATTATACTATTTATTGACCTTAATTTAACCAGGAAAGTCCCGCTTTTCACATGAGAGTCCTGACCCCTGAGAGGAGGAGCCTATTGTACATGTTTTAGTAGTGGGGAAACTTGGAGTACCCATAGAGGAAACCACCCAGAAACAGGGAGAACATTCAAACTCCACACAGTAAAGACTCAAATCCAGGCCATAGTAAAGACCACGTATCAGATTATATGATAAATATCAGATTGATTCATAAAGAACAGACGCAGCTTCAACGTAGCAGTCGACTACGTGTAAAACTCGACGTGTGACCGTACAACTCCCTGTATCGGGGTGCGCATTACCCCAGACGCCCGTCACGATGCGTCGCCGTATTGATCTTTTGAGCCCTGACATCGCCGTCTCCCGCTGCTGCCGCTGACGTCCCGACGCCGGTACAGGAAGACAGAGGAGACCTGCCGGATTCAGCAGCCCATGTGGAAAGTGCATTACGCTCCAGTCAACAATAGCTCATTCACTGCAGCGAGTGTTATGACGCGCTCGGCTGCTCGGCCACGGCAATAAAACGTGTCTGGTACTAATAAATCGCTTCGTTGTGGTCACGCTAATAACTGCATTCGAAAAGCCACTGCGTAACAAATATGCCTGCGATATTCAGGCGAGGCAATGTGGGTGAAAAAAGTACATATACTGCATATACTTACTCGCGGCTACAGTTCTCGGTGGTATTGAGGGATGAGTCATGACGATACAGTGAAGCTAACCTGTTCATCCCTTCAGACACACGGCAAATGTTCCGGTCATACTTTCCAAGGCTGGGTTCACGTGACATCGCAACATTCTAAAGCGCCTTTTGTTAACGGCATCCGAAATAGAACTGGATCGTTTTGAACTGTTCCGAGCGTCCCGATTATTCACGGCGATGAGTTCATGAGCGCTTTTCACAACTCCAGAGAGGAGTTTTGCCGGGGCCAAGCTAACTAGCGTGCTAACAGAGCACTTCCTGGTTCCCCGGACGATTAAATGCTCCATGATTGCATTCAGACAGCACACAGAGGTCTCGTTTTGACCTAAAGTGCTGCTTTTACGAACTGGGACGAAACAGCGTGGACAAATATCAGGTTGAGCTGTAGATGAAGGCTCAGAATTCTTTGGTCGAATTGAAGTTTCAACCGTTCGAATGCAGATGACGTGGAACAGAAAGAGCACAACGTTCAGTGTCTGTTATGTGTCTGTTATGTGTATGTTAGTTCTGGCGAGCACGTTCACCTAGCAGCGAGGAGGTTGTGGGTTTGCATGTTTCTCCTCATGTCTGGCTGGGTTTCATTTGAGCTCCGGTTTCCCCGATCGACCCAAAACATGATGCATCACATGTCGCCCTCACCAAGACGCCGTACAGCAGGAGAGGGCTTGCTAAGTTTAGTTTATGTCAGTCAATGTGATAAGGATAACAAGAGGTTTCAGTCAGATGAGATAATGACATTGTTTGATGAATCTGTATTGCACCACGCGCAAACACACACGACATTTAGGGCTTGAAACAATGGTTGTAAAACAGATAGGTCCGGCGAGTGTCAGATTACAGACACATAGACTGACTGATCCACATAGAATGGAGCCCTGCCCCTTGTGGAGGCTCGGCCATAGATAGGGGGTTTTGTGGAACTTTTGTAATGTAAAGGTCAGAGGTGAGATTGCGGAGGTGAGGAACAGACGCAGGGCCATCTCTCCTGTGGATGCACTTTGTGAACTACCTGGATTCTTGAACTTTATTAACTACAGAAACATATCTGAGTTCAGTCATCATTTTAGAACAGCCACCACAGGAACCAAAAGAATCGTGAAGAGAGGAGACGAAGATTCAGGGTGATTACAAAAGGTCAAACGAGAACTCCTCTGGAGAACAAAGGAACTCCAACAAGTGAGATGAATGGAAGACAAGACCAAAAAGGCATAGCACGAAGCTTAGGCTGAACCAGGGCTAAACCAGGACTAAATCAGGGCTAAACCAGGACTGAACCAGGATTGAACCAGGACTGAACCAGGATTGAACCAGGACTGAACCAGGTCCAAACCAGGGCTAAACTAGGACTAAATCAGCGCTAAACCAGGATTGAACCAGGACTGAACCAGGACTAAACTAGGACTAAATCAGGGCTAAACCAGGACTGAACCAGGACTGAACCAGGGCTAAACTAGGACTAAATCAGGGCTAAACCAGGACTGAACCAGGATTGAACCAGGACTGAACCAGGTCCAAACCAGGGCTAAACTAGGACTAAATCAGCGCTAAACCAGGATTGAACCAGGACTGAACCAGGACTAAACTAGGACTAAATCAGGGCTAAACCAGGACTGAACCAGGACTGAACCAGGGCTAAACTAGGACTAAATCAGGGCTAAACCAGGACTGAACCAGGACTGAACCAGGGCTAGACTAGGACTAAATCAGGGCTAAACCAGGACTGAACCAGGACTGGTTTAGCTTAGCCTAGAATTCATTCAGGCTAAGCCAGGACTGAACCAGGACTGAACCAGGACTGAACCAGGGCTAAACCAGGGCTAAACCAGGGCTGGTTTAGCTTAGCCTAGAATTCATTCAGGCTAAACCAGGACTGAACCAGGACTCCTCTCTGTACAATCCTGAAAACCATCATCTCTTCTTGTTTCATAGGACATGTTTGACTGTGAGACTAAACCTGGTCTGGAGTCTGGAGCAGCGCGTCCAAGAACAACAGGTCTTGCGCCTCGACAAGCCCACAGACGCTAACACTCAACCTGTTAGCGAGCGCGCTAGCACTGGAGATGTCGGCGCTGAGAGATGTGTGCAAGAGGAGATGATAAGGTGATTGTTCTGGCTCTTGCACCACTTTGGGAGGAATTCTTCAATAAAACAACTATAAATGGTATAGTTATGGCCATAGCATATCAAAATTGTTGTTAAAGATACGCAACATTTGGATGTCCAGTAGCTTGTTGTCTATATTTAACTGTTAAAAGAGGTGCAAACGAGGTGCAAACGAGCTGAAGAATACAAATTTGAAAAAACTTGCTGTGTAATCTTTAAAACAAGAAAACATAGTAAGTATTTCTGTCATATTGAACGCGCTTATGAGTAAATGTACACCTTTAAGCTCAGTTCTGATGGATTGGAAACATCCTTATCCAGATAAAAAGAATTAAATACACCTTTTTTTCCAATATCACTCTTCCATGATATGGCACATAGTCAGGAATGTGCTAAAATGGGCTTGTAAATGTCATTGTTTTGGTTCAAGTATCGCACAAAATGTGACTGGACCATAAAATAACCATGCACATGCAGAAATGTCCCTATATACCTCTTTACTGTGAGAGAGTTTCATCAAGGTTCAAGAAAGTTCAAGTCTTTCCAAATTTTAACTCCAACTGCAAATAGATAAATCAGTCCTAGTCACTGGTTTAGCCCTAGTCACCAACAGGGCTAAACCAGTCCTGGTTTAGCCCTGGTTCAGCCCTGGTTTAGTCCTGGTTAAGTCCTAGTTTAGTCCTGGTTTAGTCCTGGTTTAGTCCTGGTTTAGTCCTGGTTCAGTCCTGGTTTAGTCCTGGTTTAGCCCTGGTTCAGTTCTGGTTCAGTCCTGGTTCAGTCCTGGTTTAGTCCTGGTTCAGTCCTGGTTCAGTCCTGGTTTAGCCCTGGTTCAGTCCTGGTTCAGTCCTGGTTCAGCCCTGGTTTAGCCCTGGTTCAGTCCTGGTTTAGCCCTGGTTCAGTCCTGGTTCAGTCCTAGTTCAGTCCTGGTTTAGTCCTGGTTCAGTCCTGGTTCAGTCCTGGTTCAGTCCTAGTTTAGTCCTGGTTTAGTCCTGGTTTAGCCCTGGTAATTTACCCGTCTTAACAATGACACGTTTAATGCCAGACTGACCTTCCAGGCAAACCTGGCAGACCGTTTACGGGAAAAGCCCCTTCACTCAGACGGCGTGTCCTCTGAGAGCTCCTACAGTCCGAAGGCCCCGCTCTATTCTTAGACATGGATGTGCGATTGCGTTGCCCTGGTCCCAGTCCGGTCCGGCCCTTCGGGAGCTCGTAATGGCCACATTCACAAAGGCCTCAGTATTGATTCCCTTTGACCTGTCCACACTTACCCTAAGAGCAATTATTGGTCCAATTTCAGAACAGGGCCATAAGTGGGAGACGAGACGACAGGTTTGGGCATCATCGCATTGGTTTTCGTGCTTTACAATCACTTAAAATAGTGTCGGCATAAATGTCAAATCAAAAACTTCAATCTCAGCGCTTTCAAGATGGATTCAATTTGTGAGCGTTTAACCATCAACTATTTTTTTTCAGCTGAGGCAAAAAAAACGCGATGGCGGCACGACTTCCCCCTCCATCACACAAGTTTACCAATGTAACTCTTAACCATGATATAATAGTGTTACATGATAAACGTTGTCAAAGAATAGCTATGTTCAAGTGAAATAGGTAGTCAGAAGGTTTATTTTGGCTCAATTGTTAGGCCTAAACAGCTCTGTGCCTTCCAAATGTGTTTACATCACAGGATTTATATTTCAAACCCTTTCAAATCTGTGTTACCAACATAAAGCGAGAAAACTGAAGAAAAAGTGCAGCAACAACAACAACAACAACAACAACATCCTATTTGAGTCAAGAAAACGAGGCAAAGCAAAGCCCGCATTTGTTTTTCAGCCAATTGGAGTAAAAAAAAAATATACATATACGTTTTTGATACTGATTGAACTGTTGCGCTATGTTCACCGCTGCCCCCAGTGGTCAGCTCACGTACAGCTCAGTTAGAGAAATAAACAAAACATCACAGGACGGCGCAAAAAGCATTGTTCCGTTTCATTTACCGAACAATAAGTCAATAAAGCAATCCCCCTGGCAGATTTTACGGCGACGAGTCCTTTTTCCTGGCCGACTTTCCCGTTTCTTTAAAAGCTCTCGCAGTCAGAGCTGGTAAAACATTTCACGGCCACTTTAAAGCGGCCGCACCATCAATCTGGGCTTGTTATAAAAGTCCAGAGCTCATAAAGCGCGGAGCGAAGGGTAAAAGGAACGGTTCACGGGAGAGGCACGGACGCGGCACATCCCGACTCTTTGACCCGCCGTGCGCCTCTGCTCCCGTGCAATAATGCCATGGCAACGGACCGACACAAATCAGGCGGCAGCTGCGTCCGTGAGGTTTGGCACCGGTCCTACATTCTCTGTTCGGCCCAACTCTCAGGCGCAACCGTTTGAGACCGAAACACGTCTTTTCAAAGGAGATATATGTAGATATAAGCAAAGATCAACTTCTAGGAGATTTTAAAAGGGTGTATTGTTTTATTTTGTTATCTTTAGCTTACTTTGAGTAGGGCTGTCACAAAAAAGGCAAAACCCCAGACAATAGATTGTAAATAAAATGTATCAAAATCAAAACGAGGTATCTCTCGTTGCGGCCACTTTCGTCAAATGGACAGGAAGTAGAACCAATTTAAATATCGAGGTTTTTGATTCATTTGTCATGTTGAATGTCACAGAAAAAGACAAAAAGGACTTTCTGTGTTAGCTGAGGAGACTCTTTGAACTAAAATGCAGTTAAAATAAATATACTCAAAATTTTGCTACAAATATTATCACAGAATAGCTCATTTTTTTAACCACTGGGCCAAAACTCAGCTAATGTCACCATTTTTAAAATTGACAAATGAAAATACACGAGAGCGACTTTTATTAAGTTGAATTAATGTTCAGAGAGTCAAAAATGTAGTTTCTTATGTGTAAATGATCCATAAACTTTGTCACTTCCTGTCATTTTCTACCAATGTTTAAACGTTTTCTCCACAAATACCTGCTCGATTGGTGAAAAAAACTATAATTTATATGTACAACAGGTATAAATACACCAAATAAAGTCAAAATTAGAAAATCGTAAAAACCCGTCACACGTCACTTTAACGGGAGCGATGCGGTCGTAGCTCAAGTGCTGATTTCCACCTTTAGTTGTGCCGCCCCCGTTTTCTCTTAAACAGTGACAAACGTAGGATTTAGCAGCGTCCTGCAGTGGCACGAATGTAATAAAATCCTCAGTTCTCTCTCATAGTTTTTGCTCTCCAGTCGGGCCATAGGCATGCAATTTTCACCATTTTAGCCCAACATTGTGATTTAAAAAGTCCAAAATCCAAAATGACGATCCGCTGGTGCCGTAGACTCTAACCATATAGCGGACAAAAGCATGATATGTCTTTTACAACAACAACGTATTAACCATTATGGATGTTGTCGTGCACATTGTCTTCTCGTTACGATCCCTGTTTCAGATTTTCAGATGGAGTTTCCCCTCCGCAGATCGTATCCAGGCACAAACACATGAACCCCACGTGGCTCCGGTTAGCGCGGCGCACATGGAAACCCACGGCAGCCAGCGGGGGATTGGCACAGGACCTGGCAACCCTCCATCCTGCACTTTTTAAAGATCACATGACATGAAAAACTGATTCTAACCGTGTTCTAACGACGTTCTCTGATCAGAAACAGACACAGGGTTGTGTTTCGCTCACACGTGTGGGTCTCCCGCTTCACGGCCGAACGCCCTCTGGGTATCGTTTGGCGGTGATGCAGAAGGGCTCCTCTGTGTTTTTAAAGTCACAGCTAGGCCTATCACAATAGTTGCATTTGCACAGGTTCAATATTCTAACTCTTTCGTATTTTTACGTATTTATTGTAGTCATTTTTATGCAATAACACTTGAACTGCAGATGGTCAAATAATATATGTTAAAAAAAAAGTGTATTTGCTTTATTATTATTATTATTATTCTGTATTTAAATTGTTATTTACGTGAACATACATTATCATCACAATCGAAAAGGAGCCGAGAGAAGAAATTTCATATAAAAAAAACATACATAATGAGTATCTATGACACATAATGTATACTGCAACTAAATAAAGCGTTTTATTGTACTAAGTATTTATTGCTGCTCTATAAACTGCTCATATTTTATTTTGTTTTTTTTACAAGGAAAAATGTTTAATATATTATTCTGCTTTAAGGTGTTTACAGCAAGTGATAATTTCCATATTTTATCGTGATACTTCCTGTAGCAATATATCGCACTTCAAAATGTGTTATTATGACAGCTTTATGTTGTTAGCTACTATTTTTAGCCTGATTAAAATGGCTTCCCATTTCAGCAGCTGTCATCGGTCACATTACATGAAAAGCATCTGCGCAACAGCAAAATAATTTGTTTTTATTTTATTTTAATATTATTAAAATAAAATAAAAACAAAATTGTGCAGCCAAAATGTTGAGCTGAACCTCATCCTGTATTTCATATAATATCAAAATCTCTTATTGTGTCTCATTTTACCCTTATTTTTTATACATAAAGTCACATTATTTGAAGCTATGCAATATGGAAGAACAATCATTTTGCATTTTGTTCTTAAACTGCAAAATTGGGACCAAACACAAAACAATGTAAACTAACATCATTTAATAAAAACATCTTACATTTAATAATTAACTTCAATCTCTCAAATGCAAATGTATCTTAACAAAATAGTGAAAGTAAGGACGAATTGTTATAACATGATTCAAAGTTGATTAAGCTGCAAAATATGTGATTTTAGGCGTTTCTATGCACGAGTCTGGAATTTTTCTGAAATATTGTGATTCGATTATTTATATATATTTAAAAAGTACACAAGGAGTATTAACATTTGAATCCCATCTATTTCAGAACATTTGTCAATGTCTTAACTACAAATACAACATAAGGTTTCTATAAAAATTCTATTATTTAAATAACTTTCGCAATTTAAAATCACAATTTGAAAAGATTAATCGCAGCCCTAGTGTAACCAGACGATTGCATAACAGATGCTTTTGGAAAATCTCGTCCTTTTCCTGGTACGTTTGCTATCGCTACGAGGAAAACATCTACTTCTCGTATGTGTTTCATGTTCAGCCAATTCGAAGGCGATGAGACGGGAAAAAGCAGTAGGCCATCAACACAGAGGGGTTCAAACAGAGCGAGCGCAGCCGAGGACACTACGCCACCAACAGCTGCAGGACAAGGAAGGGAACGGAAGAATGGCTTTCCCGAGCGGTCAATACACGACAGATGGTCTATGAGTTCATGAGTTCACAAGGATGGAAGGGTGGAAGGATGGAAGGAGTCAAGGCAGAACAAAAGCACAGTATGGAGGGAAACTGTATTTTTTTTGAAAGAAAACAATACGTTTCGACACTCATCCAAGAGTCATCCTCAATCTGCGAATCAAGACCGGGAACTCAGTTATTTATCCTACTCTGAGTAGGCCCTGCCCACCGGGCGGGTCCTCCTGATGAGGTGTTATTGGTTTCACCAGAAACTAAGCGTCTTTGTTTTCTATCAAACTAGCCTCTTTGTTTACTATCAAACTAGCCTCTTTGTTTACCATCAGTCCTTTACCATCAGTCCTTTGCTATCAGTCCTCGCTGTTGATGTTTTACAACGTTTTACAATTTATAGTATGCGTTTTACCATGGAAGAATAGAGCCCATTAAGCTAATAAACAGCAAACAAAAGTAATAAAGTATTTTAAAAGTTATGGAAGAGTGTGTTCACATTGTACACTGTTGTTACTGGCTCTGGCCTGTCAACCGGTCCCTGAAAACAATCTTGTGATCGCATTGGCCCTTGAGAGGAAAACGTTTGGGGATCGCTGAGTTAAAGGACACATATTATGTATTGTTTGTATTGTTATTTGCCTTTAAAAATTCTCTTGAGCACCTTTTGGTTTGTTTTGAAATTCAAAATACACATTAAAAACCACACATGACACTCTATCAATAAGGTGTTTCCTCATCAGGATTGGTGTTATCGCCCAAAACATAAGCCTTCTATGCTAACACAAGCACGCAGTTGTAATGAGCGCAGTGTGACAACAGAAATGTAAGGAGTTTCATTCAGCTTCACTCGCGCTTGTCCGAGCATTTCTGCCGTCAAATCGCGGACATTACAACTGCGTGGCAACATCAGAATGTCAGAGGAAAGCTAGGTTTGTTTACTTCCCCCATGGTAATCCCCTCTGCAGCCAGTAGTGGCACTTGTAACTCAATTCCTGACATCGTAAACGCCTGACTGATATGGAGTCACGTGTGATTTTGCAGATACATTTTTTGTTCTGAGTTTTAAAACATAAAAGGCCAAAGTTAAGTTCCTCAAGAGCACGTTCAAACAGTATAAATAATGCATGATACGTGTCCTTTAATGGAAATCCACAATAATGAGACGAAACAGCTGCGTGTGTTCCCGTGTCTGGTTCTTACCCTGGAGATGGCGAGGGGCATGTTGAAGTCTTTGCCCCCCTGCAGCCTGAAGCCCCAGGGTGCGGGGCTGGTCAGGGTCACGCTGTACTGGCTCATGGTGCTGGGGTCAGGCCGGAGCGTCCAGAGGCTGGGAGTGGTCGATGGGTGAGGAGCGTTCAGGGGGAGCAGGTGCAGAGCAGGTGGGGAAACGCCGCGGTCTGATCAGGGCAAGTCTGAGGGCAGAGAACAGGCTAAATACACTTCTGTGAGCGTTTAACCCCGTTACGATGACGCTTCCTCCTCATTGGTTTATTTGAAGTTGTGTTTTGAGTGATTCCTACATGTTTGAGTTAATCTTGTATCGTCCTGCAGCTGAGGCTCGAGTGCTCAGAAAATCCCTGTTTTCAGCCAGCCCCTATCCCCGCCCACGACCCCTCACTTAGTTATAATTAGTTAAAACAATCATTAGAAGAAGAATATTCTCGCCATTACCTGTGATAGACTTAGTACAAAGAGAACTCTTTTGGGTTTCCAGCAAACTGGTCAATAAGAATTGCAAAAAGATAAGATAATATGACATTTACAGTGAGGACAGTAAGTATTTGAACACCCTGCAATTTTATCCCACTTAAATATGTTGGAGGAATCTGAAACTTTCTTTGTAGGTGCATTTCCACTGCGAAAGATAATTCAACACATGAGAAAATCTGTGTTAATATTTGGTACAGAGGTTTAGAGTTACAGAGGTCAAAGGTTTCCTGTAGTTCTTGAGCAGGTTTGCACTGCAGCAGGACTCTGGCCACGCCTCCACACAGATCTTCTCTAGAATCTCACAACCCATGGCCCAGTTCATTCTCTCCTTAACACAGTGCAGTCGTACTGTCCCCCATGCAGAAAAGCCCCCCAAAGCATGAGGTTTCCTCCGCCAAAGCATGATGTTTCCTCCCCCAAAGCATGATGTTTCCTCCCCCAAAGCATAATGTTTCCTCCCCCAAAGCATGATGTTTCCTCCCCCAAAGCATGATGTTTCCTCCCCCAAAGCATAATGTTTCCTCCCCCAAAGCATGATGTTTCCTCCCCCAAAGCATGATGTTTCCTCCCCCAAAGCATGATGTTTCCTCCCCCAAAGCATGATGTTTCCTCCCCCAAAGCATGATGTTTCCACCCCAAAGCATGATGTTTCCTCCCCCAAAGCATGATGTTTCCACCCCAAAGCATGATGTTTCCACCCCAAAGCATAATGTTTCCACCCCAAAGCATGATGTTTCCTCCCCCAAAGCATGATGTTTCCTCCGCCAAAGCGTGATGTTTCCTCCCCCAAAGCATAATGTTTCCACCCCAAAGCATAATGTTTCCACCCCAAAGCATAATGTTTCCACCCCAAAGCATGATGTTTCCTCCCCCAAAGCATGATGTTTCCTCCCCCAAAGCATGATGTTTCCTCCCCCAAAGCATGATGTTTCCTCCCCCAAAGCATGATGTTTCCTCCCCCAAAGCATGATGTTTCCTCCCCCAAAGCATGATGTTTCCACCCCAAAGCATGATGTTTCCTCCCCCAAAGCATGATGTTTCCTCCCCCAAAGCATGATGTTTCCTCCCCCAAAGCATGATGTTTCCTCCCCCAAAGCATGATGTTTCCACCCCAAAGCATGATGTTTCCTCCCCCAAAGCATGATGTTTCCTCCCCCAAAGCATGATGTTTCCACCCCAAAGCATGATGTTTCCTCCCCAAAGCATGATGTTTCCACCCCAAAGCATGATGTTTCCACCCCAAAGCATGATGTTTCCTCCCCCAAAGCATGATGTTTCCACCCCAAAGCATGATGTTTCCTCCCCAAAGCATGATGTTTCCACCCCAAAGCATGATGTTTCCACCCCAAAGCATAATGTTTCCACCCCAAAGCATGATGTTTCCTCCCCCAAAGCGTGATGTTTCCTCCCCCAAAGCATAATGTTTCCACCCCAAAGCATGATGTTTCCTCCCCCAAAGCATGATGTTTCCACCCCAAAGCATAATGTTTCCACCCCAAAGCATGATGTTTCCTCCCCCAAAGCATGATGTTTCCTCCCCAAAGCATAATGTTTCCACCCCAAAGCATGATGTTTCCTCCCCCAAAGCATGATGTTTCCACCCCAAAGCATGATGTTTCCTCCCCCAAAGCATGATGTTTCCACCCCAAAGCATAATGTTTCCACCCCAAAGCATGATGTTTCCTCCCCCAAAGCATGATGTTTCCACCCCAAAGCATAATGTTTCCACCCCAAAGCATAATGTTTCCACCCCAAAGCATGATGTTTCCTCCCCCAAAGCATGATGTTTCCTCCCCCAAAGCATAATGTTTCCACCCCAAAGCATAATGTTTCCACCCCAAAGCATGATGTTTCCTCCCCCAAAGCATGATGTTTCCTCCCCCAAAGCATGATGTTTCCACCCCAAAGCATGATGTTCCTCCCCCAAAGCATGTTTCCTCCCCCAAAGCATGATGTTCCTCCCCCGTGCTTCACAGTAGGGATGGTGGATGGTGTTCTTGGGATGGTCCTCATCCTTCTTCTTCCTCCAAACACGGCGAGTGGAGTTTACACCACATGACTTTCTCCCATGACTCCTCTGGACGGAGATGACCATTGGCAAACTTCAGACGGGCCTGGACATGTGCTGACTTAATGTGCTGCCCCATAGCCCTTTCCAGCCTTGTGGACGTCTACAGTTCAGTCTTTGGGGTCTTCTGACAGCTCTTTGGTCTTGTCCATCTAAGTAGATGGAGTTTCACTGATTGTGGGGTGGACAGGGGTCTTTATGCAGCTAACGAGCTCAAACGGGTGCTGCTAATTTAGATGAATAAGTGGAGCAGAGGTGGACTTTTCAAATGCAGACTAACAGGTCTTTGGGAGTCAGAATTCTTGCTGGTTGGCAGCTGTCCCATACTTATACTTATGGTACTTATTTGCAGATAGCACATAGAAAATAATGTATTTAAAAATCATACGATGTGATTCCAGTCTCTCACAGTGGAAATGCACCTACAATGAACAGTTCAGATCCAGAACTGGGAGAACTTCATTCAAATACTTATTTTCCTCTCTCTATGTCCCACAAAGGGCAACACAGAGAACAGCAGCAGGAGATTAAACCAAATCTACCAGATCAAAAATATGCAAGATAAATAAGGAATCAGGCCTAATGAATACAGACTGAATTAGAGGTGGGACATATATCGAAAAATGGTTTGGTCACAACTATTCTTTCGCTAAATTAGAATATTCAGTGTATTGACTGGTATTAAAGCCGTACAAAGGACCTCAAAACATGAACTGAAACGTGTAGTTTAGTCCCCCAAACAAGGATATAAAGTGACATTTCTGCAAGTTTTGTTGGAAATTTCATGGTCCATTCACATTTTGTGCTCAACGAGACACATTTTAGCTCAATCCTGATGCATTGTGAGAAATAATGTCTGAATATTGTTACAGAGATACAATAGATCAAGCTTTTTGTCCATATCGCACACTCCTCGGTCGAGTACAGTTCAGAAACAAATTAGTGTAGAGTAATAAGTATTAAGTAGCGGTCTAAGGAAAGGGCTGGAGACGCCACAGTTTTAACGCTAATAAAACACACCATCTATTTAGACAATACAATGTAATGTTGGACTCAAAATAATAATAATACTTTTTTAATATCACCGTGTTCAATCGCTAAAAGTCTGGCAGGTCCCAATGATGTGATACTGCTTCTCCTCAACACTTGTATAAGTTATTTATGCTAAAACTATTGAACATATTTATCACATCTGAAATGCAGAGTCTGGACAACGATAAATAGCAGGTAAAACTATAAAAAAGGTCAAACATGCTGCGCTTTACGGGATATAACCATTCACTACTCCTACTACATCCCAGTATTTACCTCTCCAGCGACAAATCCAGACGGCGCACAGCGATTCTCAGACGATGTAATCCCCGATTCCCCTGTCCTGGTCCTGTCCTGGTCCTGTCCTGGTCCTGGTGCTGGTCCGAGAGCCCAGAGCGTGTGGGAGAGGTGCGCGAGGAGGCAGGGCTCTTATACGGGACCAATGGCAGAGGGCGAGAGAGGGTGGAGGGGAAGAACAGAGGAGGAGGAGTGAGAGGAGGAGAGAGAGGGCAGAGAGATGATATGTGAGGGAGAGAGGGGGTTTAGAGAGGGGGGCGGATTAGAGGGAGTGTGGGAGCATACACAGGAACACGACAAGAGCAAAAGGGGCCAACACAGGGCTTATCTTTCATCTCGATTATTTTGGGAACTCGACTCGGGGAGAGTTCGGACATGGGTTTGTGCCGCCGCAGACTCAAGTTAAAGGTCTCCGAAAGGTCAGGGGGCAAGAACGCGGGGCTTTGGTCGGTTGTAAGGATTTTACTTTTCTACAACAGACCAGATTTTTGGAATTAAAGCTTTGAAAGTTGTCGTTTGGTCTGAAGAATTGCGGCGATAAACAAAGCGAAATATTCTAAATGTTTGTTTTGAAGGGTGAAAATTCTTGAAAATGTCAGCTATAAAGAGGAAGTGCTAAAGCGTGAATGGCAGCGACAGCTTTATTTTGAAAAATTGTCAAAAAGTATGTTAACTCTGGTCTTTTTGTTACATAAAAAAAAAATTGGATTCGATTTGATCAAGGAAGGATGTCTTGTCATGTTTTTTGTTTTTTACAATTAAATAAAATAATACAAAAATAAGAATAATAAGGATTTTATTAAGGAAGGATGTGTTGCCTTTTTTGCCTTTGTAGCTTTTATATTTTTTCATTTGAACAATAAAAACAAATAAGAAACAAATTATAAAATCCGTATTATTCTTAAGGAAGGACGTGTTGACTTTTTTGCCTTTGTGTTATATTTTTATAATTTTGAACAATGAAAAAAATGATAATATTGTGCTCATATTTTTACAAGCCACCAATGACTTTTTTAATGCCTTATTACATTACATACGTCTTTTCGAATTAACTCCCACTGAGTTAAAAAACAATTACAGCTGAAACTATAAACCACAACCTTTACTCCAGTAGCTTTCAGCGCTCGGAACACATACTTGTATTTGTATTCATCTTTTTTTATCACAACCTTTTCGCACGAGCGCGTAATTCTTTTTAGTACACTGTGTTTCACCCTTTTTTAATGGATTATTTTTAAACTTCAGGGTCTTTTGGTCTCATTTCTGATTGAATAAACAACTTTAAATCAACATTGAAATTGTTATCAGTGACTTCAATATTGATTAAAACACACATATTGGTCAATCAAATATTTAAAGTATATAAAAGTATGTACAGTTTCAATCTTCTCTCGCATGTGAAATAAATGCCTGGAATTGAATTAATGAAATACAGAAGAGGAAGTCCCATAAAGACATGTAAACGCTGCCCGGTCTTTAAGCACATGCCGTTCCGTTGCCGTGATAACCGTCTTTCTCATATTTCTCCAATATTCCCGACCCAATCCCATCAAGTGATTCTGTGCTTTCTGTAATCTAATCTCAGGGAGGGAGAGTGCCCCTTGTGGTGGACCTTTGTTTGTTTATGACGGCTCCATCGCTCATGTTCTGACCGCGGCGCATTTGTCTCAGCGCGACGGCTCTGGCTCCTCGCGCTCTCAGACTCACTCGAAGCTGGAGTTTCTTTTGGCGTTTCGTTTTGGCGTTTCGTTTTGGCGTTTCGTTTGGCGTCTCTTTTGGCGTTTTGTTTTGGCGTTTCTTTTGGCGTTTCGTTTTGGCGTTTCGTTTTGGCGTTTTGTTTGGCGTTTCTTTTGGCGTTTCTTTTGGCGTTTTTTTCGGCGTTTCTTTTGGCGTTTCATTTGGCGTTTCACGTGTCGTTTCTTTTGGCGTTTCTTTTGGCGTTTCTTTGGCGTTTCTTTTGGCGTTTCTTTGGCGTTTCTTTTGGCGTTTCTTTGGCTTTTCTTTTGGCGTTTCTTTGGCGTTTCTTTTGGCGTTTCGTTTGGCGTTTCTCTGGCGTTTCTTTTGGCGTTTCGTTTGGCGTTTCTCTGGCGTTTCTTTTGGTGTTTCGTTTGGCGTTTCTTTTGGCGTTTCAGTTGCCGTTTCATTTGGCGTTTCTTTTGGCGTTTCAGTTGGCGTTTTGCGTGTCGTTTAATTTGGCGTTTCTTTAGGCGTTTCGTTTTGGCGTTTCTTTAGGCGTTTTGTTTTGGCGTTTCATTTGGCGTTTCTTTAGGCGTTTTGTTTTGGCGTTTCATTTGGCGTTTCTTTAGGCGTTGTCCACATCAGACAAAACAATGCGGAAAAATACTTTCTTCAGACGGATGTTGCAATTATGTCTTTAAATAAAACTGAATCTTTATTTTTAAATAAAGATTCAGTTGTATCATTTTGTACAAGTCCAAAAGCATAAAAGTAAAGTTATAGAACCATCATTTGAATTTTCATAAACATGACTTATGTGCGTCTCAAGACACAAGATAAACACGGGATGTGATTACCATGTTGACATGTTTCAGCTGCTATCTGCAATCATCCTCGGACTGACCACGCCTCCTCTGACTGACCACACCTCCTCAGACTGACCACTCCTTCTCAGACTGACCACACACGCCTCCTAAGACTGACCACACCTCCTCAGACTGACCACTCCTTCTCAGACTGACCACACACGCCTCCTAAGACTGACCACACCTCCTCAGACTGACCACACCTCCTCAGACTGACCACTCCTTCTCAGACTGACCACACACGCCTACTAAGACTGACCACGCCTCCTCAGACTGACCACACAGGCCTCCTCAGACTGACCACACCTCCTCAGACTGACCACACAGGCCTCCTAAGACTGACCACGCCTCCTCAGACTGACCACACCTCCTCAGACTAACCACGCCTGCACAGACTGACCACACATGCCTCCTCAGTCTGACCACACAGGCCTCCTTAGACTGACCACGCCTCCTCAGACTGACCACACCTCCTCAGTCTGACCACACAGGCCTCCTCAGACTGACCACACCTCCTCAGACTGACCACACCTCCTCAGTCTGACCACACAGGCCTCCTCAGACTGACCACACCTCCTCAGACTGACCACACCTCCTCAGACTGACCACACAGGCCTCCTCAGAGTGACCACACACGTCTCCTCACACTGACCGCTCCTCCTCAGACTGACCTCTTGCCGCCCGGTGTCCGGGCGTGTGACAGGAGGACGGCTCCTTCATCGCGGTTGATGGTGTCGGTGTCTGATTTCAGTCTTTTCCATGTAAACCAAGATGTATCTATAATAGCTCTATAAACTGTTTCCATGTACTTTTCTGTAAACAAAGAATGCACAAACCTTCTGAAGCGACGTGGCCTTACGAGTGCAGTTTGGGTCGGAGCGTAGAAATGCTGAAACATTTTGAGAGCGTTTGCTGGTTTCACAGCACTTTTTACGTCAGCTTTAGTCTAGCGATCCAGCGGCAGACGTTTCTTCAGTCGAGGCAGATGGTTTCTTCTTGCCGGCTGTAATACGACTCACAAATGAAGAGGACTGCATCGAGAAGTCCCCGAAATGTCTTCTGTGAAGCTCAAAGCGACGATTTTAAGCATTTGTTGATCAAGTACTTGTTTCTATCTACGTTTGTTTTCGTTTTAATGCTGTTTTCGCCGTTGCTAAGACTGATAGTGCAAATAAGGATACAATAAAGCGGGTTAGATGATTCGCAGATGCTTCCTTAAGCGTTGATAGGCTGATGAATGTGTGCTCGGGAGCAGACGGACGACTACGGCTCAAAGTCGCTCGCCCTTCGAAAATACAAGCGCTCCTTTACGCCTCCCTGGCAGTTTCACCGTTCTCTACCCACCGCTTGATGAATTGCTTGTATAAAGTAATATGCAATATAAACGGGGGAAACGCGGAAAGGTATTATACCTTTTATATTATACCGATTATTGTTGTATCGGCTACGGCTAATTGAATAGCTACACATAAACATTTACCGTAAAGTGCATTATAGAGAAGAAAAAAACATGTATAAGTTGCACTAGAGTATAAGTCTAATTTTTGGGGAAATGTATTTGATCAAATCCAAGACCAAGAACAGACATTTCATCTGTAAATGCAGTTTAAAATAATAACAGATGAGAGAACATGGTGAATAGGTGTACGTATGCTAACGCTAACACCTTCAGCTACATGACGTATGCTAACGCTAACACCTTCAGCTACATGACGTATGCTAACGCTAACACCTTCAGCTACATGACGTTACCCCAAATCACTAAATCCATTGAATTCTTCTTCCTCTGTGTCACTTCTAAACAACTCCACAAACTCCAGAGGTAGAGGAAGTGCAGATTCTTCTTTTGCGTCGCTTAGAGCCTAGAGCGCCCTCTTGTGGTTGTCAGTGTGAAAATAACAAATAATATCACATATAAGTCGCACCACGGCCAAAACTATGAAAAAGGTGCAATTTATAGTCCGGAAAATACCGTAGCCAAAACTGTAACATGAATAGTCGAAAAGGCCTGTCACAATAATCACTATATTAACGTCAATAAATGATAGACGGAATAATACTTTTTAGAGCTCAATGTTTATCGTGTGTACATTTTCTTTGCACTGGTGGGGAATGTTTGTCATTTTTGTGGTGGAAAGTTAATATTTGAGCTGTAGCGGGTTGAATAAGTCACTCTAAGAATCATTATGGCTACTCACTAACTCCTCCTTGAGTGTTTCTGTTATTTCTTTTTTTAAGCTTTATTATTGTGTCACGTACAATATTAACGCGTCTATTGTCCGTAGAAGTGTGTCTCACTTCAGAACAGGCCTCGATTTCGCCTTGAAGGGTCATTAAGTGGTGCTCCTCCATGTTTTTGAAGTGCAATCCCCTTCACCAAAATCATTCAGATCATCTTAACACTCTGTACATGATTGTTACCGTCTTAAAAACATAAATAAAACCGTATCGCTCACTTACCCTTGAATAAAACGCTCTGTAATGAGATGCAGGCAGCACACAGCGGTCTAATTTCCACATGAAGAGTTAACTAAACCGATTTTACCTTATTACATGACAAATTTTACACATTATCTAATTCAAATGATGTTTCCGTTCATTACGTCGAGCTTCACATCTCTGTATCAAACCCTCATGTTGGGGGCTCGCAGCAGACGCCCCCCAACAGGCCTTTGTCAGGGGGGCAAATTGTCTCCGTCCCAGGCCCCATATGTCCACCTCTCCCGCAGCCTTAATGATCCCAGCTTAACGCCCCCAAACCATGGACCCCCGCCGCCCCCGACGACCACCACCCCCCACCTTCGCCCCAGCGGCTCCCAGCACGGCCATTTAATCTGGCCCTTTAAATGACTGTAATGCATCATCTGTGGAAATAAACTAGGACGGCCTTTATGCGACCAGCTGCTCACCTCAAAAGTCTGCTGCTCTGGCTCTTGTTTTGTGCCGCAACACTTCATCATATGATCGTGATCGGTCGACTATGAGAATATTTGTAGTGGTATTTTGATGTTGTCATAAACATTATTTGGACAATGCAGACTCTTCAAAAACACATACTGGTGTTATTGAATCAAAAATGTCCCAAAAATCAGATATCTCAGATTGATTGACGTGCAAGGCAGTTAACGTGGTTTCATCTAATAGAACACTTCTGGGGTGAGAAGTGGCGCAGTGGGTTCAGTCCTCACCCACTAACGACAAGGTAATAGTTCAATATAGGGCTGTAGCTAATGATTATTTTAGTAGTGGATGAGTAAAAAGGTTATTTCTGTTGTGCACGGCATTATCAAAGGACATAAAACTCCAACAGTGGAAATGATAGATGGATACCTGTGGGATG
The DNA here is from genome assembly GCF_026437365.1 of Eucyclogobius newberryi. Lineage (NCBI taxonomy): Eukaryota > Metazoa > Chordata > Actinopteri > Gobiiformes > Gobiidae > Eucyclogobius > Eucyclogobius newberryi. The sequence goes on along the minus strand of NW_027316278.1, from coordinate 6,842,795 downwards.
GGAAAGGAGATGGACAACAAGGACAGAACTAACTGGACTATCGCAAAATAACTTTGGATATTTACAAAATAGAAACATTAACTTTTATTTGGAACTTGAAAAAGTAGCTGGACATATTTGTTTGTTTTTGGGCAATTCTATTATTATTTTTTTATTGTGACTCTGGTCTTTATGATTATAATTTTTTTTTATTTGATAAAAATGATTCAACGTTTCTTTCCCTGTGTGTTTAAGGTCTATATCCAGATAACAAGTACGACGTTCAAATACGACCATTATTTTATATAGTCACAAATATTCTGATAGGTCACTGCAGCCCTAGTTCAATATTGTTGTGTTTTTTGGTTGTATTTATTTTGGTGCCGTCATTGTGAAAAAAGAGCAAAAGCAGCATTTTCTCCCCAGATTAAACACATTTTTAATACATTTAATTACCATTCATATGAAATGAATTCATATATATATATATATATATATATATATATATATATATATATATATATATATATATATATATATATATACCTTTCCCGTGGGGGACGTTGAGGAGCAGATGTCGCTGGCGGTGAGTTTGGTCCGATCGGTCTGACCCACAGCCCCAGACGCTTCACTAATCCTCTCCAGCCCTGGCAAGACAACGACACACAGAGGGTTAAAGCGCCCCCTACAGGTCGGGCCACTCTTTGAACTAAAATGCAGTTAAGTTTAGTTTATATTTAGCTAAATTTTAAATATGATTTAAAATTTTGCTAAATATAATAAAATGGTTATCCCAGAACCTGCAAGGGTTGTACGAGTTGAAGTAAGAACAAGCAACAAGTTCTGCTTTTAAGTATTCTTTTGTATTTTGTTGAACAGCGCATCGCTTTGAGAGTGTAAAGCGTAAAACTGAATGTAACCAAAGTGTCCAATCTGGTTTTCTGATATTTCACTTACGATTAGATATGCGACTTTTGTTCACATTTTAAACGTGTCCAGGAGAATTGACAAAAAAACAGAAACAGGCCAGTGAACTGCCAATCTAATAAAAGGATCACATCAACTACAGGGTTTGCAGAAAAAGATTCAGTTGTTTCATCTTTACTCTGTTTTTTAGGAAAAACTAAACATTGCAACTCTCATCCGAGAGTCATTCTCAATCTGCAAATTACGACCAGGAACTCAGATATTTATCCTACCCTGAGTAGGCCCCGCCCACCGGGCTCGTCCAGTTTACGTTCAAAGTCTTTGTGGACATGGGCATCCAGCATTTTTGTGACGCAAATCTTGTGTTTTGAGCGTTGGACGCGGCGTGTCCAGGGCGTTTGAGAGAAAAGTTGGACAAAGTTGAACTTTTTTGCGCCTTGGCCGTCTTCTTGTACAGGCGACCAACTCGGGCGTCCAGCGTGAATTCTGAACGCACTATTATTCTCATTTTGAAAGTAAAATGGTGTAGAATAAAGTGTAATTGCACAGCTTCACTGTGACTAAAGTGGGAGACGAAGAAAGACCGGTGTGTCTACTGTGTCCTCAAATGTTGGCAGCAGACAACATGAAGACAAATAAATTACACAGCAATAAAACACACACTTTGCTTCGCTAATATATCGGGGGTGCGGGGTTTATACGCTCATAGTGGCGGCGGAGAGTAGGGGGGCGCGAAGTGTTTTCTTCTTCCTATGGGGGGCTTAACAGAAAATAATTGAGAAGCACTGCTTAGTCCATGAAGAACTCCCACTACAGCCCTAGAAATAACTTTTTTAATAGAAGACATTTTTGTAAATTGACTATTAGATGATAGCTAAACGGACAGAGCATGTGTAAAAGACAAAGCACACGTCGCCTGGTAAATCCTCGACATGACCATAAGCGTGTGTGTGTCCAGTGTGAGGTCAGAGGCTCGTTTTAACCCTCCGTCACTGTGGAAAGTATTCACGAGCAGCAGCAGCAGACAGAGATAGCCTCAGAGGAGGAAGAAGCCAACAGATAAAACACCCAACTGACCACTGTTAGGTGCTAATCAATCTCTGCTCCGCCGAGACCTCCCCGCTTCACACACGGACGCTTCAGACTCTAAGTTTAGCTCCACACATCATCGGGGATCCCACGCTTTTCCGCACACCGCTTTTCCAGCACGGAATCACAAACATTCTGGCCCGGACTCTGGGACAAATGAGCTCCTTTCATCAAGACGTCATGAATACAGTTCATCACCGGTTAAGAGAGAACACGCATCAATACAACATTTGAACTGCCAAAGAACATTTCATTAAAAACACCTGTTTTTTTATGGCAGTTGGTATCCAAGTGTTGCTTTACCGCCACCGACTGTAGTTGTACGTCCTCAAAGTATGTGTTTTACGCTATACTGTGAAAAAATCTTTATTATCATTATTATCATCATCAGTAGCAGTAGTAGTAATAGCAGTAGTAGTAGTAGTAGTAGTGGTAGTAGTAGTAGTAGTAGTAGTAGTAGTGGTAGTAGTAGTAGTAGTAGTAGTAGTAGTAGTAGTAGTAGTAGTAGTAGTAGTAGCAGTAGTTTTCGTCATTCAAAGTTCGTTTTGTAGATAATCTTTGTCTGATTATTTACATTACTTTGTGTATCCCTCGGTCTTATAATTTTTTTGGGCTCCGTCGTCAAATTTGCAAGTCTTTCTTATCTCAGGGTGGAGGGATGTTAGTGATTGGTGACATTGTCGTCTTGGTGTGACACCATCGTCACGGCAACTGTACAGGATATGGCCATGCATTGTTTTTGTTGTTGTTGTGTTGCTTTTAATGGCGGTTGGCAGCCAACTGAAAAGGTGCATTTACCGCCACCTACTGGAGTTGTACGTCTTCTGCAGTTGTAAATCTTCTGTAGTTGTACGTCTTCTGTAGTTGTACGTCTTCTGCAGTTGTACGTCTTTAGCAGTTGTACGTCTTCTGTAGTTGTACGTCTTCTGCAGTTGTACGTCTTCAGCAGTTGTACGTCTTCTGTAGTTGTACGTCTTCTGCAGTTGTACGTCTTCAGCAGTTGTACGTCTTCTGTAGTTGTACGTCTTCTGCAGTTGTACGTCTTCTGTAGTTGTACGTCTTCTGCAGTTGTACGTCTTCAGCAGTTGTACGTCTTCAGCAGTTGTACGTCTTCTGTAGTTGTACGTCTTCTGTAGTTGTACGTCTTCTGTAGTTGTACGTCTTCTGTAGTTGTACGTCTTCTGTAGTTGTACGTCTTCTGTAGTTGTACGTCTTCTGTAGTTGTACGTCTTCAGCAGTTGTACGTCTTCAGCAGTTGTACGTCTTCTGTAGTTGTACGTCTTCTGCAGTTGTTCGTCTTCTGCAGTTGTACGTCTTCTATACTTGTACGTCTTCTGTACTCGTACGTCTTCTGCAGTTGTACGTCTTCAGCAGTTGTACGTCTGCTGCAGTTGTACGTCCTCTGCAGTTGTACGTCCTCTGCAGCTGTACGTCTTCAAAGTATGTGTTTTACGCTATGCGTTTTTTCTTTTTTTGCGGTAGTCACTCGCTTGTCGTCATTGCACGGTGTCATGTTTCTTTTTTTCATCTGATTAAAGGATTTTTGGCACATAGGCTTTATTAAACAAGACCGTGTTAGCTTGAAATGGGATGAGAGAGAAGGGAGGACATGCAGCAAAATTGTATGAGCCGCGATTCTGGGGACGATGTTCCTTTACCATATAGTTTGAATACTAAATCGTGTCTAAACTTGGTACAAAACAACAAGGATAAGACTCGAGAGACTGAAATCAACAAGTCCCAAACGCTGTTGAGCATTGGGTAACGCAAGAACGTAGACATTTAGTGCGATTCATGACAATATAACATGAAATATACGATATACTCTAGCTCTACTGTGGGGTAGTTTATTTTCCTCCTCGTGTCCGAGTGCGTTTCCCTTCATCAAACCCCAGAGGTCCTCCGGCTGAGGTATGGTCCTGACCGGAATGGAACGTCCGCCTCAACTCCGGTCGCCTCGTCCCGTGATCCTCACCACACAGATGTGCCAAAAGAGCCACCGTCCAAATCCGCCCGCCGCGCTTTTCTCTGCATAAAACACACATCGCGTTTGCGCCTGGAAAAATGGGGAAAACCAACCGCGGCGCGAGAGTTCAGCTCCAAGAACCTGCCGAGAAACGAAGAACAAATGAGCGGCGCTCGTCCAAACTGGCTCTCACGTTCTGCTCTGAAGCGTCGGGCCAAAAACTAAAGACGACGACGAGGAGATGTGATGGACGGAGCGGTTCCAAACGTCAAATGCGATAAACGTCTGCGAGGACTCGGTGGGACGTCAGGATTGATGCGTTTTACAGGGTAGTCGGAGCTCTTCTGTGTTTTTAAAGTCCATGCATCAACTTCTCAACGCTCGTGAAGATCGAAAAAAGAGGAAAAATCGAACTTGCAAAAGGTGGGATTTATTTACAGATGTTTGGTCCACGAGGTCTTCCCTTTAAAGCAGCTGATGATTATAGCCTTATTTAAACTGCTGCTCCCAAGTGCCAGCGCCCTCTAGTGGCAAGATCAGTGTTTTGAGAAGTCAACATTGTGTTTTTTATTTATTTTTTTCAGGGCTGTACATCTTGATATGTTGATTCATCGATTGATTGGTCGATTGTCCTCCAGGCTTCTTATTTTTTTGTATTATTATTTTTAATATTTTTTACTGTCAACTGTGGAGGATTTTGTGTGCCAAATGAAATGCTTAAATATGCGCAATCAATGAACAAATTAGATATCATTAATTATTTCAAATTTACACAGTTAATTAATGACTTTAATTGTGATTTTACAACTTTAATTGTAATTTAATTGTACAGTTAATCAATGTCAAGTACAATAAATTAATTCAATGAACAATGAATTATTTCAATGTGTTAATACATAATTTAAAGAAACATTAACATAGAAATATCTTTTTAATGAATTCATAATTTAATGTTGTTGGCGCAAACTCTCCACAGAGGGGTCAAAGGTCACGTGCCGCTGCTGTTACTGTGATGTCGCTCGGATCAGCACGGAAAACTGTGGAAATGTATCACTGCCGTTTCAATAAAAAATGTACTTTTTTGAGGATAAGTCACACCCCGGCCAAGACTAGGAAGAAATACTGTCTTTATAATTCAAATTCTATTCATTCTATCGACCGTACGAGCACGTTTCATGGCTTCGGCACAACGTTCTGGTCGAAAGTTGTCGTCCGCAGCATCTTCAGCTCCACCTCCGGTCGGCAGCTGCTCAGCGTCCACGGAAACCGACCAATCAGAGTGGGCTAAAGCCGGTGCCCCTGCAGGTCCTGGAACCCTGTGTCCGCGGCGTCTCCGGGGACGAGGGACATCAACACTCAAGTCACAGGAACGCCAGGGATCAACACAGAAAGAGTGGGCCGTGTTGACGAACATGAAGACCTCTGTGTGTTTTGGGTTATCCCCGCGACCAAATTTGGACGATCTTTTTTGCGACGCGTCAAAAATGTCGGGATTGATGTTGACGTAGTGCGCAACAAAGTGATAAGGCCCGTTAATGAACCAAGAATGTGCAAAAACCTGCGATTGTCTGGATTTTACGGCTTCATCAGGAATGCTCCACACCATGGCATTAAATGTGTCTTATCTCCATGGAGACGAGCCGATGATGTTACAGGGCAGATCACAGTAAGAATGCTGTTTTTAAAGTTTTTTTGAGCAACAATGTGATGGAGTTAAGAGGAGATGGATCAGTTGAATGGCGTACAGAGAACATTCTAGCAAAGCAACAGCGCGTTCACACCCATTTAACCGAAGGTGGTTCCTGAAAGCGCCACGGAGACAAAAGATGGCAGACGACCAACTGTTTCATAACGTACCTTAAATCAGCTCTTTTTCAAGCTTTATAAATGATTATTCTTATATTTATGGGTTTCAGAATGATGAAGTGATTAGCCGCACATGCGCCCTTACGATCCCCCTTACGGATCCCCCCTTATGGGCCCTGTGGGGAAAGACCTGGCCAGCAGATGCTCCTGTCGAGCGCCTGGCTCCGGGCGATGTAACTGGCCTTGATATACTTCTTTTCATATGAACCGCTCTTCAATTCAATTCAATTCACCGAGGACGTGTTTGCTTTGGATGATTCTACAAAGCTCCCGGGACCACTCGGGCTGAGTATCATTGTGGTATTGAAATGTGTTTTAAGTATCAAGCCGTTTCCTTTGTATCAAAGCTGAACGCTGGACTTGAACAGGTCTCGATCGTGTCTCTGTCTAAAAGAGTTGAAGCCGTGAATGAATTATGTGTTAACATGTGGCCATTTTGAGAGACACTAAGCATTTTTTTAAGGTTTTACAAATAAGATAAATACTCGGCGAAATGGAGAAAAAAACAATTGTTTTTCATTTTATCTATGTACAGTATTAACTAAACACATTTTTTTCTGAAGCTCAACTTAAATTTTATATTGTCTTTCTACTGTTTGAACTCAAAGCACTTTTTTTAATTTATTCTAAAGACTTAAAACCATTTTGCATTTTGTTCTGTCGGTTAATCACTGAAAACATATTTGTATGATCTACTTCATTTGCCTCCATTCTGGCATGTTAAAGGGTCTATTAGAAGAGACTGTGGCGCCCCCCAGAGTCTAAACTCATCGACTCTAAAAACAGCCTGGACGATATATCGGTCATCGGTCAGTCTCACGTTGTTGTCGACTCAGTTTTGATGCAAAGAAAGAGTCAGTAGTTTATGTAGTTCGTGTCGGGCCCTTGTGTGTGCTGTCGGGGCCCTCTTGTGTCGACATTGTGTAACTGCATCGTCTTCTTGTCCAGCCGTGACTGAAGCCATAGAGATTCCACAGTTTATCGGACGAAGTTACTTGACTTACGACAACAGCGATGTCCTCAAACGGTAAGTGCCATTAACCATGACATTTGTACTTTTAAACCGTTACATGAATTACATTACATTTTCAAAAACCTCCCTTCCTCCCCTGCCCAGTCCACTGTTCCCTCTAAGCTACGCACTGCTCCAAAGGTCTCTGGACTGCTCCAAAGGTCTCTGCACTGCTCCAAAGGTCTCTGCACTGCTCCACTCCAAAGGTCTCTGCACTGCTCCAAAGGTCTCTGCACTGCTCCAAAGGTCTCTGGACTGCTCCAAAGGTCTCTGCACTGCTCCAAAGGTCTCTGCACTGCTCCACTCCAAAGGTCTCTGCACTGCTCCAAAGGTCTCTGCACTGCTCCAAAGGTCTCTGCACTGCTCCAAAGGTCTCTGCACTGCTCCACTCCAAAGGTCTCTGCACTGCTCCAAAGGTCTCTGCACTGCTCCACTCCAAAGGTCTCTGCACTGCTCCAAAGGTCTCTGCACTGCTCCAAAGGTCTCTGCACTGCTCCAAAGGTCTCTGCACTGCTCCAAAGGTCTCTGCACTGCTCCACTCCAAAGGTCTCTGCACTGCTCCAAAGGTCTCTGCACTGCTCCAAAGGTCTCTGCACTGCTCCAAAGGTCTCTGCACTGCTCCAAAGGTCTCTGCACTGCTCCAAAGGTCTCTGCACTGCTCCAAAGGTCTCTGCACTGCTCCAAAGGTCTCTGCACTGCTCCACTCCAAAGGTCTCTGCACTGCTCCAAAGGTCTCTGCACTGCTCCAAAGGTCTCTGCACTGCTCCAAAGGTCTCTGCACTGCTCCAAAGGTCTCTGCACTGCTCCAAAGGTCTCTGCACTGCGCACACACTAAAAGTCCAAGATGAATTAAAAATAAACTAAACATATGTATTCAATGTGATTCCGTGAGTGACAGGCTGATGGGTAAATGGGCCGAGCGGCACAGCCAACGAGCGTAGGCCTTTCAATCCAACGACAAAGCCTGGAGAACACGCGGCCCTCCGGTGCCACGGCGCGTAATGTTCCTCGTTAATGAGCAGACTTCCAAACACTTACGAGCACATGGTCCTCACTATGTTACATTTACACCAAATCATCGATGAAGCTCTTATTTTACCGTTATCACACGTTTGAGCTTTGGCAGTGCTAGATGAACTGGGGTTGTGTCCTTAGGCAAGACACTTTCAAGTATTTGAGGAAACTATATTCAAGTAAGTGTAAGAGTAAGGGCAAAACTAAAATTAAATAATGCAGACGATCTGGTATTTTCAAAAGATAAAGACACAGAAATGAGAAAAAGTACATCAAAACACAAAGAAACAAACATAAAGCTTTTGTCATCTCACAGTGATAAGAGAAACCAACACTTTTACTGAAGTAAGAGACGTTTATACTGTACAATATAATACTAATGTAGAAGTAAAAGTATGCAGCCTGAAAACTACTCAGAAGTACAATTGTATTTAAAAGTTATTCAAGTAAATGTACAACACGGGCTACAAACTCTCTGTAATATCACACTTCATTTTCTCTGTGCACCAGCTCAAACTCTGGACTCAGCAGCAGTACTTTTGATAAAGTATGAGTACTACTACAAACACACTGTGTGTATTTGATGTTTTTAATGCAGTTCTTAAAGGCACCAGCAGAGGTCAGTGCAGCTTGTTTTGTGGGCCAAAGCTGCTCCAGAACACAGCACTGTGAAAATGATTTGTATTGCTGTATATAAAATTGTTTTTAATGTATAGAGTAATTCCCATTTCAAGATGAATGAACCTTTCGTTGTCATTCATTTGTGTCAAGAAAAAAAAAAAAAACTCATTTCCTAATATAGTTTAATACAAATTAGTTGGGGGAGAAACAAAGCACTTTATTGCTTAGATTAGGCCAAACTATTTATCACATTTGTCACATTTTGTCATGTTCGTATTCTTACTCTGTCCAAAACATTACAATAATTCCCTTGATAGTTAAGGGTAGTTTTAGAATGTCCGTAAGCATATCAGGCGCGTGGTTATTTTAAAGAAACTACTCAAGTACTTTTTCCATGGACGTTATACGAGTGTCGGTATCGAGCCTTTTCCGTGCTGTGTTTTTTCACATGTGACGAGTGTTGAGCGTGTGCAAATCTGCTCCAGAAAGTGATTACCATAAACTATAAGTCGCACCAGCCAAAAAATGCATAATAAAGACGAAAAAAAACATAAGTCACACTGGAGAATGAAATGCGGTTGCAAGTGTGAAAATAACAAATAATATCACATATAAGTCGCTCCAGAGTATAAGTATAAGCCAGGCCAAAACTTTAAAAAAAGGTGCAACTTATAGTCCAGAAAATACGGTATGGGCTCCTTTTAGACAAATCCCCATCAACGAGAACAGACTTTATCATCTAATTTGACTATGGCGCTTAAATCTTTGTTCTTCTGTTACGTATTATGCGCGTGCCGGTTCTCGCGCTCATATGTCAGTCCCCTCTCAAACGCTCTTGGACAGCTTCAAAATAAAATGCGCGCTGTGAATCCGCAAACTGCTGATTTCGAAACGCAAACGGAAGATCTTACTGCGATGGCGTTTCTTCAGGATAAACGTCTCAAATGTTCTTAAAATGTTCCTTGCGTCGTTGTCTTTGCAGCGGTCTTTTCTGAATCGGCAGCGTCTCCTTACACTCAAGGCCGTGGTTATTTTATTACTTGGTTTACGGATCCGCCGCACTTAGATGATTGATTTCTACAATATAAATACAATAAATTATAAAAAATTGTTTTAAAAGTAAAAACGCAAAATAGCCTTAAATGTAATATAAAAGCAGTATTAAGTCAAAAGATCAGAGTGCTTGAAGCAATTTTTCATCAAAATCCTGCGGGAGTGTGACGGAGCGGGTGCGTCCAGTGCGCGGTCCCGGGGAGAGTACGTGAAGACGCACACGCCTGTTTCCCGGTCTGCTGCACGCCTTTATATCACAAATACACATTTTAAATCAGTTTACCACATTTACTCCAACGCGTTTTGCCGTGACAAAGGCTGCACACTTAGAAGCGTCAGTTCTACCAATGCAAAACATGCTAGATCTACTGTTACACGCTCCTGCACGCCGCGTCTCCAACCGCTAGGGTTGCCAACCGTCCCGGATTGCCCGGGACGTCCCGAATTATGGGTTTTGATTTGTCCCGTCCGGGACAGCTCCAGTCCCGTATTCCAATCACAGCCTCGCCGGCCAATAATTGGTTAGTGCAAACGCGCTACGCAGACATTTACCACGCGCCTCTCGAAGCTCCACTTCCTGGAATTACCGTGACAGACACGCGTCTCAGCCAATCAGCGCGCAGCAGCCAAACTCCGGCTGCTGCGCGCTGATCCGAGGTTAGATTGAAATACCAGGCCTGTCCTCGTTCTCTGATGCCACCGCCAGCTCAAGATCAAGTATTATTCAAATTCATAAAGGGAAACAGAAGGTAAAGCGTCAGTTCAGTGTCTGCTGCATATGGTTTTAGTCTAAAGATAACATGACATTTGAGAGAAACTTAATTAATAATTGTCTTCACTATTCCCATGAACAATACATCCAAGCAAGTACAGTAGTGGTTTGCCAAAATTACACTGAAATTAATAGGTTTATGGAATGGCTAATGAAACCTTGTATTTCTGTAATGATTATTGGTCAGCTGTTAGCGCGCGTGCACCTGGAAGAAAGTGTCCCTCATTTGGGGTTGAGATAGTTGGCAACCCTATGGACGACACAAACATCAGCAACGATCAAAGACTGGACTGACAGTTGAAAATTTGCATATTCTGCTATATATACACACTTAAAACATTGCATCTGATTTGTCCAATGTAAATGTTATGTCCTTAAATAAATAAATAACAGACATTAGACAGATGGGGAAAATGACCTTCAAACTAAATTTGGAAATATAAAACACACATAAAAGAAAGAACACAACCAGAGAGCAGGAGCAACAAGAGAAAAATAATGAAGAATCACAGCAACACACAAGGCACACACTAATGATACTTTAAAGAAAATATTGTACAGTGAACTCTCGCTATAATGCCGTTCACTTTTCACAGTCTCGCTGCTTCACGGATTTGCATCATACATTGTGTTCTGCATTCTGATTGGCTTAACAGTCTCTCCGCGTCTTCTCTACCTGTGTGTCAATAACGTTACACCGTTATTGACACCCACAATGTCGACAAAACGTTCTGCATCGACAAAGGTGTTAGTCCAAATGATCACTCCACTTTAGGTTTGGTTCATTTATTTAGCCAACGACAACGTCTCCCTCGGTCCCACCCAGACACGTAATACAGGTAAACAGAACAGTATTGCCCCCTAGCTGTCAGGCAGTGTAAGTGAAACTTAAGAAACTAACAAAAGGCACTTGCGGTCGGGCCCAAAAAGGCAGAGGAAGATGTTAACTATCGCAGAAAAAGTTACTTAACAACAAACGTTTATACAGTACTTTTATTTGTTAAAACCTGTAAAAAAGGTTTTGTTCATTGCTTTCAATGTTTTGAGTATTTCATTGTATAATAACTAAAAAAATAAAAAAAGGTTTCTACTTCACGGATTTCGTCCATTGCGGGTTCTTTTTGGAACGTAACCCCCGCGATAAACGAGGGTTCACTGTATTGCAATGTCTTTATTTTAAATTTTCCCCCCTGGTCGTGCTCTGTGCTTTTAAAAAAATCCACATACATAAAAGGAAAAGACAAACAGTATATATCTGTAGACCTAATTAATGTTTTCATTGTACTGAATAGCTAAAAAGGACAGACACTAGTGTCAGTGGGGGAAAAAACTGTATATTACTGACTCCAAATTGTGCCAAACGCAGGTGCTACTAACAAACAAACAAAACAAAACAAACAAACAAACAAACAAACAAACAAACAAACCGTAAAGCCAAATTAGCTGCAAGACAAAGGAAAGCCTTAGAAGTACTGTTTCATGCAACTATTTAATAGTAATTTCTGAAGATGTAAATGAATTCCACACAGCCCTAAAAGTATCATCCCAGCTTTATTTTTTGGAACTTCATATGTACATATTATGAAAGTACGTAAACTGCTCAAGTGTTCTTCACCATGATCCCAAGAAGCACATTTGGACACACAGATTGATTGCGTGTCATTCATACGTGCGTGCGAGTGCATGGTGCTGAAGAGAGAGCTCCACTAGATTATTTTACAAACACCATATCTCCGCAGGGTTTACTAGTACAAGCCATGGATTGAGCATCAAGAGCATACCCAAAAGCGATGCTATGCCGTGTGCACTGTCCTGCAAACATTCCCTTTGAGTCGTAGTTGACGTTTTGTCAGGCTCATGTTATTACAATTACAACGTAAACTAGCCATTTCCTGGTTATCTGCGCAGCCGATGGCGCACACCTGAGATCAATGAGTTTGTCCACAATAACTATGACTATGTGAGGCGTACAGGGAGCCAATGGTATATTTGCACCGGCAATCCACTTTTTTCAGCGTGATTTGAGAGTTCAATGACCGAAGCGCATCCACGAGAGCTCCAGGTTAAGTTGGGAGACTTGCCGCTGCTCAGAGAAAAGCGAACAAAGACTGAATAGAAGAACAACCGACATTGTATGGGTCAGACTAGATGTAGGTGTTTCGAAACGTCGTCACCACACCATATTCACACAGCTTTTACACCTTCTCAATGTGATTTGCGACTTAAACTACCACAGCTTCGCACATTCAGTCCAGGTTAAGTTGGGAAACTTAACCTGTCATATGTATTAATCTAATCTCCTTTCTCTCTCTCTGTCAACTACAGATACACTTTCCCTCAAACCCTCTGCAGCCGGGGCCAATGTATTTCCTGACTCCACGAAAATGTGGCCTTTTTGGTGTCTCCTGTGAAGGGATGCAGAAGCAGGTCAATTTCCTGATTGACGAAGGCATGTCGTCAAGTAAGGGAAGCAATGAAGTCATAAGCTACATGCATCATTTCTTCAACAACTTCGGGGTTGGAGAAAAATACGTGGATCTTCATTGTGACAACTGCAGTGGCCAAAACAAAAACAATTTCATGCTGTGGTATGCTGCCTGGAGTGTTGGACACAAGCTTCACCACACAATGGACATCCACTTCCTCATTGCTGGCCACACGAAATTCTCCCCTGATTGTGGCTTTGGACTTATCAAGCGAGCATACATGAAGACCAGGGTTGACACTTTGGAAGACATCGCTGAGGTTAGTTTATGTTATTTGACTACTGTAATGTGTAAACATTAGCCTGGCAAAACTTCAGTGCAGATATTTTTCTTCTGTTCTAATTTTTTTTTACATTGTCGCCCTTGTCATCAGGTAGTGGAAAACAGCTCTCCTGAGAGTCACCTCAATATCCCACAGCTTGTTGGAACGGCGGATGGCAAAGTGTTCGTCAAGAACTTGGACTGGCAGAAGCATCTGAGTCCCTTCTTCAGACGGCTTCCAAAGATCAAGAGCTATCAGCACTTCAGGTATTTATATTCAAACAAAAAAAAATAGTTAATGAGTGTTTCATGTGAAATAGTTAGCCATTTCTTAAATGTTCTGTTATTTGCTTACAGCTTTGATGCCAAGAGACCAGGTGTGGTGCGTGCGAAAAGTCACTGTGAAGCAGAACCTGTGGAATTTCAGCTACTACGCAATTCAGCTGTTCTGCCTCAGGTTGACAATCTCCATGTCCTGGTCCCACCTGGATTGAACATTGACAGGCAGACCTATCTGCATGAAAAAATCAGGCCTTTCTGTGCTGACGAGGCAAAAGACATCACATGCCCAGCGCCGAGAGTCACAGCACAGAAGACGAATGTGCAAAAGAGGCTGCGGACGTAATTGGACTCTGATGGTGTACCTATGATGTCTATTATCTCATATGTTGCAGTTCGTATACCTGGCCCTGGCATCTGTTAATAAGAGTTCTTCTATTGAGGGTATTTTTTAAACTTCCTATAAATTATCTGTCCTTTCCCCCTGTAACTACTGCGTTGTAACATTAAAGGCTATCTTATCTTATCTTTTGTTGTTTGTGTTGAATCATTCAGTGCACCATTGTTGGTGCACTGAATCACCTGTGAATTATGTTTATCGACAAATGCAATGAACCCTATTCTGATTCTGATTCTTTGATTCTATTCAGGGCCTTTTGTAATCCAAGTATTTCCATTTTAATATAGTAACTTCTAATTCTGATTCAAGTCCAGTTACCATCAATAACAACACTCCTCTTGAGTCTTGAGTGACAGCTGTAGGGGGAGGTGGTGTCAGTGTGACAGGGGGGAGGGCTTATCCCAATGAGATGCAAATGAGCCCCCCTGTGACTCTGGGCTCACTCCGTTTGCTCAGTGAATGGGTTTGAGAGTTGTATACATTCAAATGACCACAACTTACTCAAATATTATCAGATCTACATGAGTGAGACATCATTGGAAAGCTCTGAATTCACACTTTCAGAATCTGTGAATAACTCAAAATGTCTCCGGGTAGACATGTAACTGGATTGGCCACGTTCAGTCACATATTTGGATAACTTGTTCCAAATATATATTTTTGATACTAAAAGTTCAAAGCACCAACATGCTTGTTCCTAGAGATCTGAAACTTTACACAGTTGTCAACAAGATAAACGGCATGTACTGTGAATAGCTTCATTTTACAATGAATTATGTCTTGCTTAGGACCTCTACAAATTGACAATACTCAGGTGAGACTAAATAAAGGATGTATTTTGTATGTTTGGGCTTCTGTAGTGTGTTCAAAGGCACATCTGCCGAAACTAGAAGGCCTAAGCTTTGTAATGATGCATCACACTTATATGTGGGCTGTAAGATCCTCTTTTAATAAGCAATGCCAATTGGGTCCAATCATTGTGCACAGGGCGAAATAGGCGGATGGAAACAGGTTAATTCATTGATGTTGTGAACCCTGAGGGCCACCGAAGAAAGTGGCTTTGTTGTATTAACTTAACAAAGTCCAAAAACGGAGGCGATGGGCTCCTGGGCTTGTCTAGGACCCGCAGATACTTCAGAGATGAGCAGAGTTTAGTCAATATTATTATTGTGTTACATGCTTATTTGCACGGAACATGCAAGAGATGGGGAACGTATTCATGAGCTACTTGGCACAAACAAGTGCTTTATATTGGGATGACCAATGTAAAGCGCTCATTTAGTGCGCACCTTCGCCCGTTTACAACGGTAATGTTCCATTTTCCTTCTACTAATTAGTATGCGCGGGGCGTGCATGAGTGGAGGAGTGCGTTAGTGAGTGTTTGGAAGTGATTTTGTGCGCACTACGTGCGCACTTTCGCAGCCGTGCTTCGCACAGCCTTACGGAGCTAATAGGCCTCTCGCCAGCTTGTGGCGCTCGGGCCTAATTACACAATTATTTAGATCTATTGGTAGATCTTCGGGCTTTGTTGAATATAAAAGTAACTTCCGGGACGTCCCAATTTTGCAAACGATATTTTGTGCTGCCTTAAAAACATTGTTATGATTTTTTTTTGTCTGTAGAAGTCTACAGACATGTTTATACTCCAACTAAAATCTAATTTGCATTAAAACAAATGAGTCTTGTAACTAAACACAAAGACAAAATCTCAATCCGGAAATAAGACGTGCATTTTTGGTGTAGAACGCCAAAATCCCCCAAAGTAAATGTAGCTACAGTTGTGCAAAAATAGGATTGTAAACCTGGAGACGCCTGAAGGAGATTAGCCCTGATGAATGGATAGAGGAGACAAAGGCAGGGGAGAACACAGATAAGAAGTGAAAGGAGAAATATGAGGGGCCAGTGTGGATGCTTCTTGCTCCAGCTGTTCAGTAGCTGTCAATCCCATATTCAAACTGCTGCAGAGCCAGCAGCCTGACTGCTTTGTCCAGCCTTCGTTTTGGACGATATTCTGGGAAAAGAGTGAGCAGTTTAATGTGCAATGATAAATAACCTTTAAAGTAAATATTTTAATGTTATAATGTCTTTAAAATAAAAACGGTATCAAGAAGAATGGAACACTCCTGGAACAAAAGAGGGATTATACAGCTTTACTGCAGTATTGGGTGGTTATGGATAAATGGATAAAACACATTATGAATGCTGATCTACTTCTACCTTTGAAACGAGAATTATTGCTATGGGGATTTTGGGGAACTAAGCTCCACTTTGCATAAAAGTTTGGCATTTTGTTCAGGGGGTGGAGCAGCATTCGAACTTTAGTATTTTTTCCTGCAAATGATTATATTTAACATATAACATATATATTATTTCACAATTAGAGTATGGTTAAGGTTTGTATTAGTTGAGGAACATTGGTTAAGTTTAGGTTAAGTTCATATTTTTTACCAAGTCTTGTAGAGGAGTTTCCCATTAGAGCACAGATCATTTCAAGTAACAGGCAGCACAATCTTTTATTTTCCAAATGATATATTAATATTATAAAACACCTATGAAAATATCACATATTGAAGGCAAGGCAAGTTTATTTGTAGAGCACATTCCACACACAAGGTAATTCAAAGTGCTTCACACAATTAGAAAAATGCATTAAAATCACAAAGAAATTACAGAACACACTTTTAGATTGATTCTTTCCCATATTAGCGCACTTTCAACGACGGTTCCCTAGATTTAGCTTTCACTAAACTAATTGTCCCAGACAAAGCTCGACCAAAGCTTTTGGTATTAAAACTGGCTATTGGTCTGTGGGTAGGTGCGCCAGGCTCTTTTTGGTCTTTACAATAGGCTTAGTGCTGACCGACAACCTGACCAGTGAGTGTTCTAACCCACTCCCCAGGCACCTGCTCTGCTGCTGCGCTTGGACACAGGCAAAATGGGCTATTGTGTCCAGCAGAAGTATTTACATGTTCAATTTTATCGTTTAAGTGTTATTTTCAGGATACAATTTAAAGGTGCAGGGTACTACCTCAAAAAAGACCTGTATTTTAGCGTTTAAAATGAAAAAAAAAACGTTGCAGAATAGTATGTCTGCCAGTTAACAATTAAATCACAAAACAGTTCAAGAAATAAAAGAGAAGAGTTCAAGGAAGAATCCTTTCAGTCATATGCACAGCTAAACAAAAGTGTTTTTAGCTTAGATTTGAACATTGTCAGAGTAGAAGCCTGTCTCACATCTTCAGGAAGACTGTTCCAGATTTTAGCTGCATAAAACTGAAACA
The DNA here is from genome assembly GCF_026437365.1 of Eucyclogobius newberryi. NCBI lineage: Eukaryota > Metazoa > Chordata > Actinopteri > Gobiiformes > Gobiidae > Eucyclogobius > Eucyclogobius newberryi. Next base: position 6,825,789 of record NW_027316278.1, on the reverse strand, counting down.
CATGTTAAAATATATTTCAATGTGTGAGGATTACTCTTGCAACACATCATCAGTAGGGTGAAACTAACCTGTCTCACGACAGTTAGTTTAGTTAACAAATATGCAAATTGTGTATTTGCATATTGGTATATTGTATATTTGCATTTTACATATGCAAATACATACCTGTGGCCATGAAGCAAATGCACAGAGAAACCTCTTAGAGCACCTTTAACAGGTAAAGGAGTGAAAAGATATACAATGTTAATTGCCTCAATGATTTCCAGAAAGTGTTTACACAGAATGATGTTGTCTACATGTTATTTGGTGTCATTTCTGTATCACTTGGCTGAGGCTCCGCTGACTTGAGCCTAAAAGATGGCACTGCATCTCTAAAAGTCTGTGATCCAAAAAAGTAGAGCAGAGGGTCCAGGCAGCAGTTCAGTCCAGCTACAACCCATGAGGCATAGTACGCCGTCTGCAAAGGATCGATCAATTGGCATTGCCCGGGATAGAACATCATCACCACCCCTGCTGTAGTGCGGATCACATTCATGGGCAGGAAGCAGATGACAAATATTATGAGGCACATTCGAATCATGCGCCGGGATTTGAGCTTGGCTTTGAGACTTTTTGGTGTGATGTTGTTGAGACGAGCGAGAGCGTTTTTCACACAAATATAACAAGTGGCTGAGACACTTAGAGGAATCAGGAAAGTAACTGATACCAGGACACAGCTGACGATGAAGAAAGAGTTTTTCAGAGACGCCTCACTGAATCTGAAACATTGTGTGATTTTTCCTATTTTAGTGGAGGGAACGACAAAAGCAAAAAGCAATGTGAATGCCAGCAGAAGCAGCCACACTCCAGCACACAGCTTCTTGATAAAGCTTTTGTCTTTCATCCTGCTGCTCTTGTTGAAGTGCACCACCGCTTTGTACCTGTGGAAGCTGATCAGAGAGAGGAATATGCTGCTGCCGTAGAACTGGGCACTTACAAAGGCAATCTTGGCAGTGCACAGCAGCTTTCCAAACGACCAGTCATTACCCATTGCAACGTACACAGCCATAAGTGGAGTGACAGGAGTGGCCAGAGTGTCACTGAGAGCCAGGTTGAACTGCAGGACGGTCCCAGCGCTCCATGAGGGCAGACGGCAGCAGAAGACCCACAGGCTGAAGACGTTCAGGAGGAAACCGATGAAACAGACCAGGCACATGAGGACAGGGATGGACATGGACAGAGGTCTGGGCCGGCAGCTCTCAAAGTCACTGCTGTTGTTCATACTGACAGACAATACGAACCTGGAGAGAGATTGTAAAATCATGCATTATTTTGTATGAAGAAGTTTGAATTCTATAATCAAACAATGATATAAATCTCAACTCTGCTTTTATAGATGTTTTCCTGGTGTTCATCTGAAACAGAGGTTGTGCCCATTTACTGTTGCTTTTGGGATGGCACAATTCACATTTTCCGTATGTAATTTGAGAAGAAAACCAATACTAAGTAACAGTCCTAAAGATGTGAGGATTGAATCCAATTTTTCAGTAACTTTATTTACGGCAGCCTTACTCTTTATCAAATTAAACATAAACCTCTTGAAAAAGATGTCTCGATCTCAATGGGTTATCACCCATTTGAATATAATATATGAATAACTTCTATTGAGTTTCTAATTTCACATTAAAACTAATACACAAAACAAATATATTTTCTTCTGGAAATACATTTTTTTGTTTTGAGTAGTACATATTTTTAGCAGCTTTAGAACAGACAAGACAATTTAAACCCGACTCACTAAACTAGACAAAACTCCATAAAAACCTACCTGTGTTGATTTGCTGTGAGGTGTCAAACAGGAACTGTTGCATTGAATCATTTCCTGTTCAAACAGCACAGCAATTTTCCATGTTCTTTATGTTTTAAATTTGGATGGAAGGGGGTTTTCCATTTGCTGCCATTTTGTCTATGAACTTTGTTTTACAAGCTTTACTGTGCTCAAAGAGTCCGTTTTTGAAATCCATTATGACTCCCGACTCTCACATTTAAAAGCTAATAATTTGAAAATATCTATGTTTGGAGAAGAACTTTGGACAAAACTGCACATCAAAGTAAAGGTGGAGGCACAATCTTCTGGGAAATTGGTGAATGACATACTGCTGCTCCAGATTAAAAATAAATACACCATAAATGTAAACTTGTGTGTGTGTGTAATAACAAATATAGTGCTTAAAGGCGGTATGGACGATTTTTCGGCGATTTGAAAACTCAGGCGGAAGTGCGCATGCCACTCCCCCGTGCACATGCCACTCCCCCGTGCACATGCCACTCCCCCGTGCAGACTGATACAACACACACACGTGCGTTTGTTTATTAGCGCGACGGAGCGCATCGCATCTCTCGTCTCCCGTAGATTTCTGTCCACTTCTGAATCAGCTCGAACTGTATTTCTCCGTCTTCATTTTGCCCCGTACACTGAGGGAACTATATTATGATAGATCCATGCGCTTAGGCACGCGGAAACGTTCTGCTCTCACGGGGACGAGCAGCACGCGGCTGCAGGTGAGCGGTAGGTGAGTTTTATGATTGATACGTGGCAGGACTAATCGGCTTTCCACGCCACGAGGAAATAAGACTCAGATTTGGGACCAAAAAAATCATCCATTACGCCTTTAAATCTATTGAACTTGAATAATGTATACAATTTCAATAAAAATATAAAAGTCCATATAATTAATACAATTACATTTTGTTCTCACCAAACTAAATCAGACTCATCTTTGACATTTGGCTGACACAAGATGAAACAAACTCAATATATGTCGTTCACTATAACACTGTAATAATGAATAGGAAAGTGAGGTGTAAAAACCTAATTTGATACGTTGTTTAGATTTCCACTTGTATCTGATCGAACTTCATCCTCAGAGCACTTGCATTGGACTTTTGTTGTTGGAATAGTCAAAGCATAGATGAGATATCGTGCTAGAAAAAGGAGCCACACTCCAGCACAGTTTCTAGATAAAGTTTATGTCTTCATTTTGCTGCCCTTTATTAACTGCACCACCGTAGTGTATCTATAGATGCTGGTCAGAGTGAGGAAGAACACGATGCACACAAGAATGTGATGGAGGAAGCTTAGGAAAAAAGAAATAGAGCGATAGGCAAAATAATGTAATTTAAACCAAATACAATCACCATTTCAATCCTTCTACAAAAATCTTTTCACCAAAATATCAGGAAACAAAGAAGAAATACAATCTTTTTTGGACACTCAATTTACCTGACATGAAGCGCAAATTCGTACATACACCTCAATTATGTCCAAAATAATGGAACAAATACTCCCAAATTGAATGCACAATGATCAGACAGGATTTATTAACAAACGAAAAGCACAAGATACACACAATGAGCCAAATACATAAACAACAAAGCAAAGCTGTAATAATGATAAGTCTGGACGCTGAAAAATTGTTTGATTCTGTTAGCTGGCCTTATTGATTCAAAATGCTAACCAAATTTAAAATAGGGTTAGGGTTATTTAACAATAAAAGAATATTGAGGCTCTTTACAATAGCAATCAATAATCAAAATAAATGGTCACTTGACAGACTCACTGACTTTGGAATGAGGAGTGAGACAGGGCTGTGCTTGGTTCCCCTTTTGTTCGCTTTGTACTTGAAACCATTGGCCCAATATATTAGACAATCGGAAACAACGTATGAAGAGAAAGTGTCAGCGGTCACCTCCAGAGTCTCGCTCTAAAACCTACAAATCAAGTTAGACATCTGGGGGTAATAATGGACTCAGACTTGAACTTTAACAGTCACATCAAATCAATAACATCAGCAGCTTTCTGCCATCTAAAAAACATTGTCAAAATCAAAAATATAGTATCAAAACCAGATTTAGAGAGACTTATCCATGCGTTTGTCTCCAGTAGATTAGACTACTGTAACGGCCTGCTCACTGGTCTCTCCAAACGAGCTGTAAAACAGCTGCAGTACATCCAGAACGCTGCTGCTCGGGTCCTGACTAGAACCAGGAAGTATGATCACATTAGTCCTGTTCTCAGGTCTCTGCACTGCCCCCTGTGGCTCAGATAATAGACTTTAAAGCAGCTCTGCTTGTGTACAAGTCTCTCCATGGCCTAGCACCAAAGTACATCTTGGATATGTTAGTGCCAAATGAACCATCTCGGACTCTGAGGACCTCAGGGACCGGCCTCCTGCTGGTGCCCAGAGTCAGGACTAAACATGGACCGGCCTCCTGCTGGTGCCAGAGTCAGGACTAAACATGGACCGGACTCCTGCTGGTGCCAGAGTCAGGACTAAACATGGACCGGCCTCCTGCTGGTTCCAGAGTCAGGACTAAACATGGACCGGCCTCCTGCTGGTGCCAGAGTCAGGACTATACATGGACCGGCCTCCTGCTGGTGCCAGAGTCAGGACTAAACATGGACCGGCCTCCTGCTGGTGCCAGAGACAGCACTAAACATGGACCGGCCTCCTGCTGGTGCCCAGAGTCAGGACAAAACATGGGGAATCTGCGTTTCAGTTTTATGCAGCTCAAATCTGGAACATTCTTCCTGAAGATGTGAGACAGGCTTCTACTCTGACAATGTTCAAATCTAAGCTAAAAACAGTTTTGTTTAGCTGTGCATATGACTGAAAGGATTTTTCCCTGCACTGTTCTCTATTATTTTTTAAACTGTTTTGTGATTTAATTGTTGACTGGCAGACAGACTATTCTGTGACCAATTTTTGACATTGTAAACACTAAAATAAGGCTCTGGGACTATTTTGAGGTAGTACCCTGCACCTTTAAATTTTATCCTAAAAATAGCACCTTTATTGTATTACTATTTAAACACATTTAAAATTGAACATGTAAATACTTCTGCTGGACACAATAGCCCATTTTGCCTGTGTCCAAGCGCAGCAGCAGAGCAGGTGCCTGGGGAGTGGGTTAGAACACTCACTGGTCAGGTTGTCGGTCAGCACTAAGCCTATTGTAAAGACCAGGAAGAGCCTGGCGCCAGGTTTATTATTAAAAGCTTTGGTCGAGTTTTCTCTGGGACAATTAGTTTAATGAAAGCTAAATCTGGGGCGGGGCAGACGAGACTGGGTCAGTCGTTAAAGAAAGCGCCACACATAAAGGTGGAGGAGTCGACGAGAGAGTCATCGTAAAAGATACATACCCTCAGCACAGACGTGTGCAGTTTGCAGATAGCGCGCTAATATGGGAAAACCAATCTAAAAGTGATGTGTCCATCCCGGAGACGCCTGTCATGCTGCAATGTCAAATAAATATGGGAAAGAGTGTCTGGAATGCTATGTATGTGGTCTGTACATGTCATAAGGCGCTGGTACAGCTGGCAGCCCGGTGTAAACGCTCTCTCTTCTTATTGTGCTTTATCTCCTATATTTTGTAAATATAGTTAGTATATTTTTTCTATTTTACTGTACGATAGGGACACGCGCTGGAATAGTTTTTTAATTCAACTGTTTTTGACTTTTTTCGGCTGGATTTGAGCGTTTTTCGTTGCGTTCGTTGTGTTGTTGTGACGTGAGCTAGCTCCGAGCGAGCCCACCAGCCCCCCCCCCCCCGCGCCCTCCGGCCGCGCTAAAGTACGGCGTGTCGTCGGTACACGTTTATGTACACGTTTATATGAAAGAGGAACTTCACGAACGATCGGGACACGCACTGGAATCGCTTTAAATTAACTTGTTTTGACTTTATTCGGCTGGATTGAGTGTTTTCGTCGTGTCGTGGCGATGTGTCTTGGCTCTGAGTCCCCCGGCTCCGGCCCCGCCCCCCGGCTCCGGCCCCGCCCCCCGGCCGGTGCCGTACCGCGTTTCCACAAAGGAGGAACTCATGAAACTGCAGAGAACAGTCGTCTTACCCGGAGATTGTCACGTTATCCCGCCGCAATACTGACCTAACCTAATACTGATGTGCAATTCTGTCGTATGTGCAATTGCTGTGAAATTCATGTGCAATTCATGTGCTGTCGTGACACATATTCATGTGCAATTACTGTCGGGATCACATGCAATGGTATTTATTTATGTATTTATTTGTCTATGGGAGTTTTTATTTATTTATAGGAGATCTTCTACTGAAAGTGTTTTTCAGACTTCCTATAAGTGATCTGTTCTTCTGTATCTACCTCTGTATCTACCTGCGTTGCATCAATGAAATTTCCCCATGTGGGGCAATAAAGGAATATCTTATCTTATCTTATACATTTGTGATTTTAATGAAGCCTTGTGTATGAAATGTGCTCTACAAATAAACTTGCCTTGCCATGGTGTCTCAATTGATGGGACATGCAGATGATGTCTTACTACTCTATTTAACCAAACCAGACATTTCCATACCTAATGCGATACATTTGGTCCCATGTCTGGATACAAATTGAATGTACAAAAAACATACTGGTGACCTCATCTGTCATTTTGAAAGAACCATTTAAATGGCAAACAAAATCTAATTTCTTTAGATGTTCTGTGCTACTTGTGTCTTCAGTATGTTGTTTTCACTGTCTGGTCTAGTTCTTTGTTCTGTGTTTTATGTATCTAACTTTACAAAAAAATTCAAAACATTAAAACCAAACAATAAAATACATAAGAAATATTAGAATTTAGTTGGATGTGGTCAGTAGCAAAAAATGTAATAGTTTGTGGTTTCATTTTAGTTCTATTTCATCCCTTCTGACTGCCAGAGGCGGTGCCTTAAGCACTGAATGATCATCTTTTGCGCATGCGCAGCTCGAGAGACTAATGACACCTATGACCTCTCTGTGACCCACGTGAAGCTATATGGTCATGTGACACCTCAAGCCCAGTACCTTTCTTCTTCTCGCGCGCAGGTTTGTTGAGTTGTAAGTGGAAAAACATTGAATTGTTTGCCACCTGCCGGTTTGCGTAGTCCCGCGATCAGAGATTCCACTGTACACTACCCGGAAAAAGACCCAAACTAAAAAAAAATCCCTAAGACGCAGCTCTTGGAGCAAATAATGATATTGACTAAACTCTGCTCAGCTCTGAAGTATCTGTGGGTCCCAGACAAGCCAGGAGCCCATCGCCTCTATTTTTGGTCTTTGTAAAGTTAATAAACCAAAGCCACTCTCTCAACCTGGTCCACCATTACAGCACGAGAAAAGCAACACAGAACAAGTCCTCGAATGCGCATGCGCGCTAGACGCCTTGGACGCCTTGGCGTGTCTGCGTCTCTCCCTCTCTCTCTCTCTCCCTCCCTCCCTCTCCCTCTCTCTCTCTCTCTCTATCCCTCCCTCCCTCCCTCCCTCCCTCTCTCTGATTGAAATAATTATTTAAAACAACTTATGGAACATTAAAATTAAATTCACAATAAGAACAAAAATGACCAATTCAGTAATGTTTTATGGCTTATAAAGCTGCTGTAAGTTGCTTGTGTTATGCTGTTATAACATTATGCAAATATGGCATGGGTTCAGATCCGGACCTGAACCTAAATCTGGATTCGAATCCGGACATGAACCTGAACGTGGGTTTAGGGGTTAATTAAAATGTGCAAATAAGCCCCAAAACCATTTGTTTTTATTGTCCGTAAAATAATCGCCAGCAACTCAAGAGTTAACCTACGTGTTGGGGAGGTAACTCCGGACTGGGTGGACTGTAGGGTGCTGTTTCTGGTTTGTAGGTGCTGGTGGTAGCTATATTCAGGCTCAGAGGTAGACACACAAGACGAAGAATACCATTACAGTTGTTGTTGTTGTTGTTTTATGGCGGTTGTTGTTGTTGTTGTTGTTTTATGGCGGCTGGTATAAGTGTTGCATTACCACCAGACTCTTCTTTCGACTTCATCTTTTAGAGTCTCCTTCTTTGATGTTGTTGTTGTTGTTTTATGGCGGTTGGCATCCAAGTGTTGCATTACCGCCAGACTTTATTCCTCAGACTTTGTCGTAGTCCTCAGACTCTGTCGTAGTCCGTAAAAGTACTCCTTCCATTGCTTTGGTGTTACAAAGCCCATGAGGTCATGATATGTCTTTGTGACCGGCTTTATTCCAGGGAGACTCTTCTTCATCTTCCTCTCCTTCTTTGACGTTCGGTGTTTCCACCGTACAGCTTTATTCTTCAGGCTTCATTCTATAGGCTTTAATATGTCCACTGATGTCGCTGCTTGGTAGCCGTGCGTCTACGAGACTGGGCGAGGACAGGAGACCACCCCCACCCCCATCTCGTCACTCTGATCACTCTGACTCCCCACAAGCAGACCCCCATCACTCCGACTCCCATTTAGCGCCTTTAGCCTGTTTTCTATATCTGCCCAATCAAGCTCCTTTGTTCCAAGGAATCTCCCTGCAGCTTTAGCAATGATCCTGATCCTTTCAGTTCTACTTTGAGTCTGAGCAGCACAGTTTACAACATCCACCATAAAGAGTACAAAATCCTCTCTATCCACAACCAGGGTATTCTCATTAATTCTGGAACCTGCACACTTGGGACCTCCACTCTTGAAACCTTCACACTTCTTGGGAGCCACGCTGGCCTTTCTCATTTCGCCCTGGCTGGGAGCAGCGCTGGCTCCTCTCTCTGTATTTACTCTAAACTCGTTACTTGAAACTTTCTTGACTGCATCTGCATAGGATATACCTTGAGAGACCTTTATTTTCTGCACCTCAGCAGCTCTTTTGCTAAACCTGCATCCCCCGTAGGCAGAGCTATGTTCTTCCCCACAGTTACAGCACTTCAGTTTTGCACCCACGTCACACTTCCCATACTCATGATCTCCTGCACATTTACCACATCTTTGCCTCCCTCTACAGACCGCTGCAATATGCCCAAAGCGCTGGCACTTAAAGCAACGCAGGGGCGGTGGAACATATGGCCTAACGCTACAGCACATGTACCCAATGAACACCTTACTAGGCAGGCACCTCCCTTCAAGTGTTACCATTACCGACAAGCTGTCACATCTTACCCCAAACCGGGTCACCTTCAAACGCCTAGCGTCCACCACCGTAGCTCCAGTCAAATTCTCCTTAACTTCATCCACAGACGTCGCCGTAGGGACACCTAGGATAACTCCTCTGACCGTGTTTCTTTCAGCATTAGACACAAGAATGTCCTTTCCACCCAGACGTTTAGTTCCAATCGCCTTCCGTTGCTGAGCCGCGTCCTTGCACACGACCAGCAGCGAGCCATCTCTAAGGACACTCGCACTCTTGATCACTCCCACAGCTACAGTTAGGCTCTTTGACAATGCCACTGAATTCCACTCCTTAAAGGATGCACTATCCTGTGCAAGCTTTATGATCACCTTACAGTCTCTGCTCTCACCCCGGATATCAACAGCCTCAGCCTCATCCTGCTGCCCATTCCCAGAACCCTCGGACGAGCTAAGGGACTTTTTACGTTTCCGGGCACGTGCAGGCAGAAAAGGCTGCTCCTCCACGCCGTCCAGAACGTCTTCCATCCCCGATCCACTCTCCTCCGCCATCTCCCGTCTCTCCAGACCGGGTGTTGAGCCGATGAGATGTTGTTGTTGTTGTTCTTGTTGTTTTATGGCGGTTGGCATCCAAACCGAGTGTTGCTTTTATTCCTTAGACTTTGTCGTAGTCCTAAAAGTTCTTCTTCCAGTGCTTTGACTTCCAGTGCTTTGACGTTCGGTGCTTCCGCCGTACAGCTTCATTCTTTAGGCTTCATTCTTAAGGCTTTGATATTTCCACTGATGTCGCTGCTTGGTAGCCGTGCATCTACTGAACTGGGCGCGGACAGGAGACCACCTCCACCTCTATTTCTTCACTCTGATCACTCTGATTCCCCAAAAGTAGACCCCCATCACTCTGACTCCCATTTAGCACCTTTAGCCTGTTTTCTATATCTGCCCAATCAAGCTCTTTTGTTCCCAGGAATCTCCCTGCAGCTTTAGTAATGATCCTGATCCTTTCAGTTCTACTTTGAGTCTGAGCAGCACAGTTTACAACATCCACCATAAAGAGTACAAAATCCTCTCTATCCACAACCAGGGTATTCTCATTAATTCTGGAACCTGCACACTTGAAACCTTCACACTTCTTGTGAGCAGCGCTGGCTCCTCTCTCTGTATTTACTTTAACCTCGTTACTTGAAACTTTCTTGACTGCATCCGCATAGGAAATACCTTAAGAGACCTTAATTTTCTGCACCTCAGCAGCTCTTTTGCTAAACTTGCATCCCCCGTAGGCAGAGCTATGTTCTTCTCCACAGTTACAGCACTTCAGTTTTGCTCCTACGTCACACTTCCCATACTCGTGATCTCCTGCACATTTACCACATCTTTGCTTCCCTCTGCAGACCGCTGCAATATGCCCAAAACGCTGGCACTTAAAGCAACGCAGGGCCAAAAGAAAATTCTCGTCCGGACAAGGGATACGAGCAGGAGGTAGAGGAGGTCTAACTATGAGCGCCACCAGCAAATGTTCTAGATAAGAGCGCTCTTGCTCCCTGGGCCTCCTCCTCCTCCTCGCTGGGCCTAATGGAGCTTCCACACACCTGTGGGTGCAGCAGAAGGGCCAGAAGCAGAAAGGCCAGAAGCAGAAAGGCCATTAGCAGAAAGGCCAGCAGATGAAGGGCCAGCAGATGAAGGGCCAGCAGATGAAGGGCCAGCAGATGAAGGGCCAGCAGATGAAGGGCCAGTAGATGAAGGGCCAGCAGCAGAAGGACCAGCAGCAGAAGGACCAGCAGCAGAAGGACCAGCATCCCCAGCAGCATCAGGGAGGAAAGGCAAATCCAGATCTTCGAAAAGAACATTGCACAGCAGTTATATTTCAGCCCAGTACATTTATTGCTTTATTAAATATCATATTTAATGAGGCATACGCATATTATATGTAGCCAATATAATGTTCCAGTTTCATTCAACAAACCTGATTCAGAGAGTCCTTCTGCTGCTTCTTCAGGCTCTCTTGGGTCCTCTATGGCCTCCTCGAGCCTTCTCTCCATGTTGCCGCTGGATTCACGGGGGAGGAAGGACATGACCCCAGAGTACTGCCACTTTGCTGCTGACCCTGCTGCAGACGCACTCCTCTTTTCTCCCTCCTTTTTCTTCTCTTTCATATATGTGTTCCTCAAGCTCTTCCACCGCTTTCTGCAGAATTCCTCTGAATAAACACATGAACTAGAAAAAAAATATTTTGATCCATCAACTATCAACACATTTGTTTATCGTTTAAAAGCTGTAAAAACTTACCAGGCAGTCCAGTCTCCTCGCTCATCTTTCTCCAGGCGAGGTCCTTCTTGCTCCTGTTCCAGTATTCCACCGTTCCCTCGTCATATAACTCTTTCCTCCCGCACACCGCCACTATCAACTTCTCGTCTGCCATGACTGACAAAGCGTGCTTTGTCCCGGGCGAAATGCGTACGTACGTCACAGGAGCGTCATCTCTCTCTGAAAAGAGAAGGTGGACTTTAATCAGCTTCAGGTTTGTAGGCGTTGTTCTTCAGGGTCATTTTCAGCAGGTTCATGCACCGGACAGTGAATCGGTCAAAGATGACTCCCTCCCCGGCCGGTCTCTCCTCACACACATAGTCCACTGCCAAGTCCAGGGAGCGCCTGATGTGAGAGATCAATGCAACTGGGTGCTGCTCCAGAAAGCCAAACAACTGAAGAAGAGAGAAGAGGAGGCAGAAATGAGGCAGAAATGGCTTTGCATTTCATTATTAAGAAAACATCAAATAATGCAGTTTGAATTTGAAAGTGAATGTAACGGCAGTATTTCCTGTTAATGTAAGAGCAATATTTCACACTACAGAATATTACAGTGTTATTGTAATGCAAAGAGAAATGACCACTTACAACGTTGGTGCACAGGATAATAGTTTCCTCCAGCTTCTCCTTCTCAAGGCTCAAAGCACATGGAACTGGAGAGAAGGAAAATAAGTTTGTAAATGTGTTAAAAGTGATTTGCATTTATTCCAAAGTCTAGTCTGGTAATGTAGCTTTGGCTAACCACACAACTTCTCTGAATATTAAAAAGAGATTACAAGAAATGAAGCCTGCGTAAATTCAGCCTGGAAGACCTAACTCCACCCATCTACATCAAGGCCACCTGCTCCCCAGCTCAACCAACGCACCCAGTCCGGCCTGTCCGTCTGTGAGAGTTCAAATCCCTTCTTCACCACGGAACTCCTCCAGGTTTCTACTTTTTCCCATGGAGGTTTTTGTAGTTTTTCCTGGCCGAGAAGGAGGGTCTAAGGACAGGACATCGCCCCTCGCACCTGCTCCCCATCTTCGATCAACGCACCCAAGTCACTCCTCCCCGCGGCACGTCGAACCTCTGCTCCCAATCAGAGCACAGCCGGTCCGATATTAACCCTCACTCAGTTGGCTCGGCCGCTTCAGACCGTACTGCGACCCACCACCTCCTCTCCTCCTCCTCTGCATCCCTCTCATCCTAATCATCTACCCTCTCACCATATCTACCACCACCAGTCTCCAGGCCCTGGGGTGAGACATCTAATACAAATAAGATTATGGAGTGGCCATGATCGTAATGTCTTCCGCCGGGGTCTGAGCGCCAAATAACCCTCGTAATAAACCTTGCTAAACGGTCCTTGCTTTGTCGTCTGAGTCTGTCCAGGGTGAAATGAATTATTATTTACCAAAGTATATGTATTTAAAACACCTTTCCATTAGAAGATAAAACATACAATCGACAAAACTGTATTATTTTCCTGTCTTGAACGTTAACCTGACTGAAAAAACACAAACTTTAACTTCTATTCTTGCTGCGAATTTGCAGATTAAATATGAATATTTTTCACGAGGCAAGCAATTTAATTTAAACAATCCAAAACTTGGTCAGGAGTTGACCCAAAGTAGAACCCTGTGAAGCCCCACTAGTGATGGTGCAGTACCTGAAGAGTGGGGGCCCATAAAAACAGAAAGTATTATGCAAGACCTTATGTTTTGGGGTATTTTTCCAGCAGATGACAAAGCGAAGGCAATAAACTCGTGAAGCAAATTTGTCTCTGCTTATTTAGTTTGTTTACGAAAGGAGAGATCAGAGCGAGGGGACAAACACTTACGGCAATCCATGACCTGATTAATCCTTTCCCTTACGTCATTCAGGAAGTCCTAGAAAAGAGGACAAGAGCATGAGATCCTAATACCTTGTGATTGGTTAATTACAATGTCCTATGATCAAGAGTATTATCAAAACCATAACAAAAGTTCAAAGTGTGCATAGGCTGGAATGTCTTATTTTGTCTGGAACATTAAAAATAAAACATTGAACAATTAACATTTACACTGATGTGAGTGGAATTATGCACAAATAGAAACATACATTATAAAATAAGAACATAACATACCTGTGACACAGACATAAAAGACACCTTTAATATCTTCACACCAACTGCACACGAGCTCCTATAAAACCAAAACGCACATGAGTTAGCTGTGCACAAATGTTTAGCTAACATGAAATGTAGCCATCTAAATAATATACAACTTTAAAATAACACACTCCACTTGCACAAAACTTCATCCACCACGTTCATCAATGATGGCCGGTGCCATGGCCGCCGCTGTAGCCTTCTTCTCCCAAGCGCTTCCAATGAAATTGGCATCGGCCTACTTATATCTGAAGACACAGATGACTATTGTTCATGAACTCTGGAATCGCATTTGTTAGGAGCATATAATAAAATGAACAAGCTCTCAGTCTGTGTGTGGTGTCGTACCTTTGAGTGAGACCAGGGTCATCTCCAGTGATCTGAACACACACCCCAATTCTTGGTGGATCTCCTGGAGGAAGAGGCCGGTGTGATGTCTCCACCAGGAACTTACAGCTCTGAAGATCTCGTCTGATGCCAGCTGCCAACATAGACACGCCGCAGTCAATAACACACATTAAATTAGACCATCATTCTGCAGGACTGAGGTAATTCATGAAATACTCTGCTCCATCCATGTTGTGTTACTCATTCAGTAATTATTTGTATGTCTGATCAGACCAAATTAGGGGTGTGCAATACGCCAACAAATTAATGTTGTCAATTGATTAACAAAATTTAGTTTGCCAAGATCCTAGATTCCACCAGTTTCGGCCCGTCCCTAATGATTGGAACAACTTCCTTTGTTCAATCCCATCATTATTATAACGAGCCGTCAATTTAACGCATCTGTTCTTAAAAATCTGCAAACAACTTGTTCCGGTCTTTGAAGCTTTTAAGCTCATGTCATTCATTTATTAGTGTACACGGCAACCAGGCATCCTGGCGATGATCGTGCTGTTGTTTTTTATTTCTCTCTAGTTAGTACTTTTTTGCCATTTGTACTCGCAATTAACAAACGAGATGTTTAGTCTCTCGGGACATTCCTTCAGGGTGAGCTAAGAGGGCACAAGAACACACACAAACGAGCCTTAAGATGTCACAGGAGGAGCTTTCAAATAGGACTATAAAAGGTCACGTTTAAGAGCTGACAGACTGAATATGTACACGCGGTAGTGTTGCCATGGGAAATCTCCACGTGGCTTGCGCCTCTGCTGGGGGAGGTGGAGTCTCCGCTGGGGGAGGCGGAGTCTCTGCTGGGGGAGGTGGAGTCTCCACTGGGGGGCCTTTCGCTCAGGGCCTGCGGCTGGAAGGTGTCTGGCCCCGAATCGGCGGGCGCTTGGCTGGTGTTTGTGCTCAGGAGCACGCCTGAGAGCGAGGAGAGAGCGGGGTGTGAACAGGTGAGAGGAATACGAGCACGCGGACCCAAGCACCACCCACGTGACCTGCTCTGACCAATGCGTGTGAGGGACAAAAAAAACAACGTTATATTTTTACATTTTAGCTTTTATGTTTTTTGTAAAGAACTGAATGGCTGTTTTCTTCAGTAATGTTGTGTCACTGTGTGGTACAATTGGGAAATGCAGTCTTTTGAGCACACTTCCCCTGAAGGACAGACACACAGCTGCAAATATTGCAGAATGGCTTCAGGATGTTCTTAAAACTCTCATCATTCCCTTTGAAAAAGTGAAAGCAGTTGTGCATGATAACGGTGCCAATGTGGTTGCAACAACTAAGCTTTTGAGGGAAAAACTGGGTGGGCATCTGAGATGTTCAGCACACACTTTAAATTTAGTTTTCCCTCAAAAACAACCCTACTGTTTCAAAGTCTGTCTGCTGCAAGGTGTCGAGTGGAACACTTTAAGAAAAGTGAACTTGCCTGTTCCAAGCTCAAGGAGAAGCGTTCTTATGTATTTTTCCTGTATTCAAAGTGGATCTTTTGTGTTGTTGTTTCATAAAAAGGGAGACAAATAAAAAAAGTTTAACCTTGAACTGATGATGTTTGTGTTTTTGTTTCCAACTGGAGTTGGACCTCAGTTTACTCTTTGTCAAATGACAATGTCGACATTTAGAAGCCAACGTCAGATTCTCTGGAACAAATAAACAGAGACAATAAAATGTTGATGCTTCAGTGACTCAGAGACTGAATACCTGAAGGGTGCGGCTGTTGTGTTTTTGGGTGTGTGTTGGTTTAATTACATGTGAACTATTAATAAACAAAGGCAGATTCCAGAGACTCTGACACTTCCTCCTGAGATCGGCTCCATCACGACCTGAGACTGGCTTTAACACTCATGGAGTGACTTTCTTTTCTACACTTCTGTTGTTGCCACTCTTCATTACACTGTATTGTTTTAGGCTGATGCTTTTGTATTGCCTTTTGATTTGAAAGCACTTTGGTCATTGAGTGTGTTAATATATAAATAAAGGTTCATTGTCTGACACCACTGGATTGCAGGTTCCATTCCTTCAGGAGCTGTGTTTCTGAGTCATTCCAGACTACAGAAGAAATCATAATAATTAAACTAAATAAACTAATAACATTAAAATGGGACCTCTGGGATGATGGCGGCTTGATTCGGACTTGCCTGTCTGGCTGCAGTCGTATCTCTAGAAATAAACCGTCTTTATTACGAGTTGCCCTAGAGACCTGATATTTTAACGTAAGAACAGACATGTGAAGGGACTGGACACTAATTTTGGGAACATTCATTCATTAATTTTCTTTTTTTTCAACTTAATTATTTTTATGTTTCAAATGTGTAAACATATAAAAACAGAAATCATGACACATTAGATAAGATAAGCCTTTATATGTCCCACAATGGGGACATTCCAGTGTTGCAACACAAAGCAGGTACAGAAGTAAATAATAAAGAACAGAAAACTTAAAAAAAAACACTTCTGTCAAAAAACTCTTATACTCTTAATTAAAAAAACAATAGTAAAACCCCTATTTACAGCTTTTATATGGACAGAGAATATTGCACCAGGATGATTGACTATGTCACAGTATTGCACATGGGTATGAAAGTATTGCACATGGGTATGACAGTATTGCACATGGGTATGTCAGTATTGCACATGGGTATGACAGTATTGCATATGGGTATGACAGTATTGCACATGGGTATGACAGTATTGCACATGGGTATGTCAGTATTGCACATGGGTATGACAGTATTGCATATGGGTATGACAGTATTGCATATGGGTATGTCAATAAGATAAGATAAGATAATCCTTTATTGTCCCACATGGGGAAATTCCATTGATGCAACGCAGGTAGATACAGAGGTAGATACAGAATATTGCACATGTTCAGGGATAACAGTGTTTGTTATAAAGTCTGACAGCAGCAGAAGGAAAGACCTGTGAAACGTCTCCTTCACACAGCGAGGGTGGATCAGTCTCTCACTGAAGCTGCTCTCCAGAGTGGACAGAGTGTCCTGCAGGGGGCGACACTCATGGTCCAGCATAGATGTGAGTTTAGCCAGGACCCTTCTGTCCCCCACCTCCTGCACCGAGTCCAGAGCACAGCCCAGCTTCTTCCTCTCCCTCTCTGTGATGCTGCTGCTCCAGCAGGCCACACCTACAGGAGCTGATGCCACCACAGAGTCGTAGAAGGTCTTCAGGAGTGACAGGAGCGGCCCTGTCACTCCAAAAGACCTGAGTCTCCTCAGGAGGTAGAGCCCACTCTGGCTCTTCCTGTACAGTGCGTCTGTGTTATGAGTCCAGTCCATAGAACCCAAAGAAATGTCCCACCGTCCCATTTAGTCCAGTCTGTCGAATTCGTCTATTTTCCAATTACCGTTAGTCCAAAAGTAATCCTTTCCATTTTACGAATGAGTAATGTCTGTCCAGTCCCTGTTTGTCGGTTAATTTGTATCATCTCTCTGGAGATACCACAACTGAATATCTAAGAGATTCTGTTTGCCGTTGCTTCCTGCTTCCAGAGAGTGCAAAAGTGTTGCTTTTTAATCAGTTTTTGTTTATGAGTTGGAGTTGTGCTTGTTGTGGAGCCGTACATTCTGAACCAAGACTCTGTCTCCTTTATCAAGACTTGATGGGATCACTCTTTGATCAAATTGATGTTTACTCCTCTGAGCCGATTTCTCAGTGTTTTTGAAAGCAAGCTGATAACTCTCTTCCAAGCGTGAGCGTAAGCTTTGCACATACTGAGAGAGGGATTTCAAAGCTGATTCACAGGAAGGTAAGCCAAAAGCAATGCCAGCAATCAGCAAAGTTCGTATTGTGTAAAGCGGGTAACTTCATCATGGGTACAATTACATCCGTGGACCAATGGTCTGACATATTGCTTCCAGGTTGTCTTTTGTTTTTGTTCTAGTGTTCTGAGCATATTTAATTATGCAGACGACACTCAGATCTATGTTTCATTGTCGACAGGTGACTATGGACCAGTGGATTCACTCTGTCACTGCATCCAACAGATCAGTGTGTGGATGAACTCAGACAAGACTTGTAATGGCAGAAAATGGGTCATGTCATGTCATTAGTCCTAAGGCCTTTTCCATGGATTAGTGCACCTAAAGGAGACTCCATTACAGAATAATTTGGAATGAACTGTCGACAATATGAACACATTCCTAGAAATGACATCAATTGTTTCTTAGTTATTGGTTTCGGAATATTCTGAATGGCTGAAACGCGCTTCGTCGTAATGCTTTTGCCATTTTTAGATATCACATGACCCAGAAATATTACTTCCTCTTTAACATATTGCAATTTTGAGAGACTGGCCTTGTGGCCTTCTGCATGCAAATGTTTGAGTAAGGTCACCGTATCTTGTTTACATTGGTCCTCGGTTTGCGAGCACAACAATATGTCATCCACATATTGTAGCAGGCAGCTACCTGGTGCCAGTCGCAAGGGAGCCAATGAATCTCGCAGCGCTGCATTGTACCATGTTGGAGAATGCACGAACCCCTGACACAGCCGTGTCAGAGTCCAGAGTCGATTCTGAAACTCAAAAGCAAACCAAAACTGCGAATCCTGGTGAATGGGAACAGAGAAAAAAGCATTAGCTAGATCCACAACTGTGAAATATTTTGCCTCTGGAGGAATCTGAGATAAGATAGTGTATGGGTTTGGCACCACAGCAACGACAGGTTGAACAGCTTCGTTTACTGCTTTCAAATCGTTTGTAAACCTCCATTTCTCTGGTACCCCAGATTCGCTTTGTTTTTTAACCGGAAATATGGGGCTCCGTACCCCCCCCGATTTACAAGGAACTATTACTCCCGCCTCCCTCAGGGCTTCAAACACCGGAGTAATACCTTCAACCGCCTCTGGGCGCAGAGGATATTGTGGTCTACAGGGGCGAGCGTCAGATTTCGGGGTGATCACCACGGGCTGACAACCTCGAATCAGGCCGACATCAGTTGGACTCTTAGCCCACAGGTCAACCCCCACCTCTCTTAGTTCCGGTATCGCCTCTGCCCCAGCCTGAGATAAAAAACAATCCGCTCCCGGAGCAGCGTATCTCTTATCAGTGGAAACACAGCGAAAGGAATGCAGAGACGACTGTAAACACACCCGCCATGCGTCCGAAGACCGTGAAAATGTCACATTAGAGTTTGGAACACTATCCCAGTCCTCTGCTATAAAACACTGATGGACAAAATCCTGTACCTCCCCCCAATTAGCATTCTTTGGTTTTGATAATGCTACGTACAGATTCGACTTTGACAGGCTAAAGTTTTTAAGTGAATCGGGGAGTGACACGGAGACAACAGAAAAGTCTCTACCCCAGAATAAATGTTCCGTCTTTAAAAAGTCCTCACAGCATTCATTCCAACAAGCATCAAAATCACATTCTATTTCTGTTGCATCTGTGGGCAAACAAAACGAGCACTGCAATTCTCTCACATCCTTGAAGTCAACATTCTCATTGTGTGTCACTTTCTCATAGACTAATGACAAACTGACATGGACAGAGGAAGCAGACAAAGCTTTCTGTGAGTTGAAAATGGCTTTACAGAAGCCTCCAACTCTGGGGTTACCTGACCCAACAAGACCTTTCACACAGACTGTTGACGAACGCAACGGCTGCATGACTTCTGTCCTCTTACAGGCGCACGGGGGCTCCCTGCGACCTGTGGCTTTTTTCTCTGCTAAGCTGGACCCCGTTGCAGCCGGCATGCCACGATGTCTACGCGCGGTGGCGGCTGCTGAAAAAGCAGTCTTGGCCTCGCGTGATCTGGTGGGCTATGCTGAGCTAACGCTGCTTGTGCCACATGCTGTCTCTCTGATCCTGCTGGAACAGAAAACTTTGCATCTTTCTGCTTCCCGATGGCTCAGGTACAACACAGTTTTGCTTGAATTACCTAACGTCACAGTAAAACGATGCACACAGCTTAACCCTGCCACCCTCTTGCCCACCCCTGAAGAGGGCGAAGCTCACTGTTGCATTTCTACAATCAAACAGGTGTGCACCCCGAGACCGGATCTGAAAGAGGAGCCACTTGTTAACTCTGACTTGGTTTTTTATGTAGATGGATCAGCATCTCGAGACACCAACACGGGACAGAACCGTGTTGGCTTTGCAGTATGCTCTGAGTGGGATGTGGCGGCCTCAGGCCCACTGCCCTCTCATTTCTCTGCACAGACTGCAGAATTGGTGGCTCTGACAGTCGCATGCACATTGGCGAAGGGTCAGTCCGTCACAATTTTCACAGACTCTCGCTATGCGTTTGGTGTATGCCACGACTGGGCGGGGTTGTGGCGACACAGGAACTTTTTGAAATCGTATGGTAAGCCTATTCTGAACTGCACGCAAGTTGGGGAACTCCTGACGGCGATCTTGCTCCCATCTGATATTGCTATATGCAAATGTCAAGCTCATACTAACAGAACTGACCCAATTTCACAGGGAAACAGCAGAGCGGACAAGGCAGCCAAGGCCGCATCTTATCTCTGCAGACAAGAGCAAAATGAATGTTTTGTGTCTAATAACACTTCTCTGATGCAGTGATGCAGTCGCTGCATCGGACCGTTGTGGTGAAGAGGGAGCTGAGCCGAAAGGCAAAGCTCTCGATTTACCGGTCGGTCTACGTTCCTACCCTCACCTATGGTCATGAGCTTTGGGTAGTGACCGAAAGAACAAGATCGCGGATACAAGCGGTCGAAATGAGTTTCCTCCGCCGTGTGGCCAGGCGCTCCCTTAGAGATAAGGTGAGGAGCTCGGCCACACGGAGGGAGCTCGGAGTAGAGCCGCTGCTCCTCCACGTCGAGAGGAGCCAGCTGAGGTGGCTCGGGCATCTGTTCCGGATGCCTCCTGGGCGCCTCCCTCGGGAGGTGTTTCAGGCATGTCCCACCGGGAAGAGGCCCCGGGGAAGACCCAGGACACGCTGGAGAGACTATGTCTCTCGGCTGGCCTGGGAACGCCTCGGGATCCCCCCGGAGGAGTTAGAGGAAGTGTCTGGGGAGAAGGAAGTCTGGGAGTCCCTGCTCAGACTGCTGCCCCCGCGACCCGGCCCCGGATAAAGCGGCAGAAGATGGATGGATGGATGGAACACTTCTCTTCCAGAGTCCTTATCAACCATGCAGGAATTCTCCACGTCAGAGGAAATCTCTGTGTGGAAGAAGGCGGGGGCTGAGAAGTGTGATGGCATTTGGGTTGGGCCTAACAAAAAATCCGTTTACCTAAACAGTTTTTCAGGCAGATGGCGCTGATCTCACATGGACGCGACGACTCAATGCTAGCTTACTGTATAGAATTGGAAGACCGGTTGTCCTCAATTTCTGCACAGGTGAAAGCCGCTCTCCCAAAGGCAGCAGAAGCTGTCCTCCACAACTTCAAACCAGGTGACTGGATCTTGATCCGAGAGCCGAGGAGGAAAAGGTGGTGTTCCAAAAGGTGGATTGGCCCGGTCCAGGTCCTCCTCATCACTCACACCGCAGTGAAAGTCGCAGAACGGGGCACCTGGGTTCACGCATCTCACTGCCGAGCCATCTTCAGCACACCTGCGGAGATCAACGACAACGCGGGTGTCGGTCCACTCGTGGGTCAGACACAAGGGGCAACCACTGAGGACGTCGTGGGACCTTTTTGCAACGATCTCAAGTTCGAGAAAGTCGGGGTCCGAGCAGGTCGTAAACCTCGAAAGGCACCAGAGCCCACTGATCGAGTGCTCCGAGCACGGGGCACGTTGCCAAAACCCGGCGCGGTTTAAAGCTCCACGTTCTTCTGCATCGTCTGGTAATATCTACACAAATACTGTCTTCATCGTCTTCATGATTCCTGAGGCTCACCCGGCTCCTCCTGGGGGGGGGAGTCCCCCGGAGCGTCAGAGCTCTAAATGGTATCTGACCGACAGAAAGGTCGAGCTCAACATCAGGTTGCTGAACTATAGAATAATGATTTATGCACTGGGTCTGTCAATAGTTCTGGCGTTGGGAATAATATGGTTTATCACTCTGCCTAGCTGGATGTGGCCCCACAGAGAAAACAGAGTAGACCGTAACACTCGTACACTGCACTATGACGACACATCCAAGATCGAGTCTCTCACAGACACTTATAACCATTCCACCGTCTATACACTAAACTATTGGTATCGATATGCTAAATATGTAGCCGACAGTCAGAAGCGGAGAGATTGTTATGTATGTACACACATGCCCATGGCAACCAACTCGCCACACGTGCTCCCTCTCCCTGTGCCTAATTTATCCAACATGTTACCTGACACTCTAATTTCTAGAGATAATGTTAAACTTCTGAGTAGGATAGTTTGGTCTGCGTGGAGAGCGGTGATTCCTCTTCTCCCACGCAAGATTAAGTTCCGACCTCAGATTCACATCAGAGCTCCTAAAAATGTAAAACTAGGGCCGCTTTTTGGACCAGTCCACATTCGACCTGGCTCTAAATTTACATGCTTTGCACAGACTATTGCATCCACCTTATCTATCGGTCCAGGATCTGAACTTAAACCACTCCATGTAGGGCAAATCCCTGATTTATATTGTTCCACAGTGTATGTCCCGTGCACTTATCTGGTGAACAACACCCACTTGAGCACCCACCTGAATAATTCTCAGGCGGGCCCCAAAACCACATGTGCACCTTACTACACTGTTCCAGACATTTTAGGGACCGTTCCAAAAGAGGGGTACATGTTTCTTTGTGGATATTACATGTATGAATGTCTTCCGGCGGGATGGGTTGGCCGATGCGCAGCTGTGATTCCTTCAGATCATTCATACATAATATCCAGCATACCACATCACACACCCAGGACACAAAGGGATCTGGCATCTCATGACGCTGTTTGGGGGTCTGACGTGCCAGATGACCATAAAATTTGGACTACGGGGGAAAAGGTCCCATTTGCATTGTTCCCAAGTGTGGGAGTGGGTAAATTGATGTTGCGTATGGAGACTCTTAGCTATAGATTTACTGCTTTTATAAATACAACATTAGCTACTTTTGAGGCAGAGAGAGAGGAGATGCATGCACTTCGCGCAGTAGCACTTCAAAATCGTATCGTGCTGGATCAGATAACAGCCTCCAGTGGGGGGGTGTGCACTTTACTAAGAGGGAGCTGCTGTACCTACATTCCTGCTAATGATGAGGATGGGGGTGCGATCCAACAGGGACTCGCAAATTTGACCAGACTCCGTAATCTCATGGAATCTGAAACTGTCACTGCCACTCACCCTTTTTCTGTGTTAGGATGGGCTCTTACTTCCTGGCGTGACGTGCTCATAAATGTTGGGATTATTGTAGGGGTAATCTTGATTCTGTTTTCTTGTGTTCTCCCATGTTTGTTCAAAGTGATTGGTAAAATAGTTTCTGCTCAATATGTGTCTGTTCAGGTTCCAGGGCCAGATAGAGACGCGTCTAAGCAAGACACAGGCTACATTAGTGATTCAGATGATGATTCAATCATCAAGGGAATGAGACCTTAAGCCAGTAACGGCATAAACAAGAGCGGAGGCAAATAAAACTTTAACAGTTTTATTAATTTCTTTTAAACTGTTTTTAAAATCACTGATTCAAAGGGAAATTGTAATGACTTAAATTAAGACAAGAGATGGACTGAAATCTTTATTTTGATGAAATTAATCAAGCATTTTTTTTTCCAGAAGTCAGCATCAGCCTGTCCGTCCTGAGGCCCATTCACAGGGGAATTCATCCAGGTTTCTACTTTTATCCCAAAGTGGTTTTGTAGTTTTCTCCTACTCAGGTTTTCTACTTTTATCCCAAAGAGGTTTGGTAGTTTTTTCCTGGCCGGTGGAGGGGGTCTCGGGACGGGGGAGCTGGGGTTGACTTTATTAATATTTTTTATTAATTATTTTATCTATTTTTTATTATTATTATTATTATTATTATTATTATTATTATTATTATTATTATTATTATTATTATTATTTTCTTTCTAATTTCAAGGGTTCAATTTTATTAATTAGTGTTTTTAATCATTCAATTTGTCATTTTTATTATTATTATTATTATTTTTTTAATTTATCTAATTATTGTTATTATTCATTTTTTGTTGTGTTATTAATTATTAATTAATATTTTCTCTGATTGGTAATTGATTGATGATATGATATTAAACAGGGGTTTAAGATAATCAAAAGAGTGGTATTGTAATGGCAGAAAATGGGTCATGTCATGTCATTCTAATGTTGTTTTAGGCCATGACATGTCACGGAATTAATATCTTTGTTGTTCTCCTGTGTGCAGATGGGATAAGAATATGAGGTCCTGATTATACTGAATATCTACTGTCCGGCGCCTCTTAATCATCAATTAATGCGTCAGGACCGGATTCAGTGTGGAAATGGTCTTTGATTAAACCTCTGAAGAGAGAGCTGGAACCGTCACGGACGTGATAGTCTGGTCTATCTCTTTTTGAGCTGATTTGGGTTGTGATTATGTTATGTTTGTTACCACCTATAAAAGGTGTACTTTGTAACTTGTAAGGTTAGGTAGGGACAGAACGAACTTGTCTTAGGGAAAGTGAGGGTGTTTATCCACTGTGCACGTGAATAAACTTCCACCTTTTGAGAGAGACCGAGAGACTCTGTTTCTGCTTCAAGTTATTGCCTGGTTACTCTTTACTTGATCATTGTTTACAGGAAACTGCCGTAACAGACTCAAATCATCGTCTTTGGCCACAGAAACTAAGAGAAAGTGTTAGCGTCACCTCCAGAGTCTCGCTCTAACACCTACAAACCAAGTAAGAAATTTGGGGGTAATAATGGACTCTAAAAGCATTGCCAAAATCAAAAATATAGTGTCTAAACCAGACTTGGAGAGACGTATCCATGCGTTTGTCTCCAGTAGATTAGACTACTGTAACGGCCGCTCACTGGCCTCTCCAAACGAGCTGTAAAACAGCTGCAGTTCATCCAGAACGCTGCTGCTCGGGTCCTGACTAGAACCAGGAAGTATCATCACATTAGTCCTGTTCTCAGGATTGGCACTAGATTATGGGAGGGGGGCGCGTGTGACCCGTGTGAATTTTCTAATGGCCCATTCACTCCGCGGCGTCAAAGCGTCCAGTTTACATTCAAAGTCTATGTGACCGCGTGTATTTGCTTCGTAAAACCTGTGTTTTGAGCGTCGAACGCTTTGGACGTGCCACCAGAGCGTGTCAACAAGACTGAATAAATGCGCTGAACAACCGGTTTGTTACACACGAAAGTCCACACTAGTGCGAGTAACAGTCAGCGTGATATTACCTGTAAATGCTTTTTATTCTTCACAAATCTGTTTGTTGTTGGCGTGAGCCAAAGGAAAGTGACTTCTCAAAGTTTCAAGCCCCTCCCCCGAGCGTTACCATGGAGCTGATCTCACTAATAAATGATGATAATGATATGCTTAAAAAAATGGGGACAATAAGCATACATTTATATTATTTAATCTATTTGTGGCCATTTTATTTTTAAATGAATACGCTGTATTAAAGAGTGGGGAAGTTAAAGGCGGTATGGACGATTTTTCGGCGATTTGAGAACGCAGGCGGAAGTGCGCATGCCACTCCCCCGTGCGGACCGATACAACACACACGCTCGTCTCCCGTAGATTTCTGTCCACTTCTGCGTCAGCTCAAACTGTCTTTCTCCGTCTTCATTTTGCCCCGTACATTGAGGGAACTATATTATGATAGATCCATGCGCTTAGGCACGCGGAAACGTGGGGACGAGCCTGACGCGGCTGCAGGTGAGCGGTAGGTGCGTTTTATGATTGATACGTGGCAGGACTAATGATTTATCCACGCCACGAGGAAATATGATAAAAAAATTGTTGAAAAAAATCGTCCATACCACCTTTAATTATTATTTTTAAAAAAAATCGAGACAAAAATTTATATTGTGACATCCCTAATAACGAAACAAAGACCACAGTGTCTACTGTGTCTCAAACTGTTGGCAGCGGACAGCATGAAGCCAAATAAATTACACATCAATAATACACACACTTTGCTTTGCTAACATATCGGGGGTGTGGAGTTTATACGCCCGCCATATTTATAGTCGTGGCGGAGAGTAGCGGGGCGCAAAGTGTTTTCTTCTTCCTAGGGAGGCATATCAGAAAATAATTGAGAAGCACTGCTCTATAGGCATACTGAACATGCATAGCAGCTCTAGGTTTGGCTGAGCCGAGATGTTGTTTCATTCGTAACACTTTAGCAGCTTCTCGATCTTCCTCTCTTTGCAGCAGTAGCAGGAACTCGGCAAAGGTAGGTACTTCAGTTGCAACTCTGAGATTAATGTATTGTCCCAGAAGCCTCGACAGAATTGATTAAGCATGAACCGGCTTGTTTCGGTAGCTTGAACTCATCGCTTGATTTAAAGCAACTTGCTGGCACTGCAGATATGTAGAGGGTTTTTAATTAAAATAACAAATGCATACAGTGCATACGCTTATCTTAGTCGCCATTATGCCCGACAGGAGCTTCCACGTTGTGGAGAGACAGGTTTTGCCATTATTGACTCTTTCTTGTATGTTCGCCACAGTGATGGTAACTCGGTCAGGGATGTTGCTGTGGTCCTCTCTCAGAGCCATCAGCCACTGTGCTTGTGGGATGCTTCCCTCTCCCATATGCCTTTCCAGTACTGTTCAGTTTCCAGCCTTGGGGGTCTGCTCTGCGGCCGTGGCTACAGAGCCGCGGTGCGGTCAAATAGCCCATCAGTTTCAGGAGCTGATGGGCTCTGCAGTTGTTACCCTTGCTGGTTGAGACCTGGTGTGTATTTCATCTCATGGTTGCTCTTACGATAGCCGAGTGTCTCAAGGATCACTGCTGCTGAGTTGTATATCAGCTCATTGGTTTCAGTGATGGTTGTCGTAGTGATAGCTGTCAATGCTGAATTGACATCCTCTAGAAGACTTTCTGAGAGCACTTCACTGAGCTTCTCTAATGGGCTTCGGGGTTGCCTGTTGCTCATTCTCACCATGATCTTATCTTTCAAGTCAGTTGCAGTTCAGCGTGGTTATTGAAGCGCCATAACCAGGTGGTGGCTGGCATCATGTGCAGGAACATCTGTGCGGTGTACGGACTGGAAAGCGTATGGACTCCAAGGTGGGAAACACCCCCAAAGGTGATAGAGAATGACCCAGCAAAGATCCTGTAGGACGTTCAGATACAGAACCAACCAGACATTGTGGATGTGGTTAAACAGCAGAGAAAAGCCGTTGTCTTTGACGTGGGAACACCAAGTGATGGCAAGATCAGGAAAAAGGTGAAGAAGGTGTGGAACATTGTCTGACTTCATCGCCACCACAGACATTGTTGATTCATTTCTCCCTGTGGCCCTCAGAGGCAACTGTTGTTGTGATTTTGGGCCTTACAAAAATAAATTGATTTGATTTGATTTGATTTGGAAGGCAAAGGCCAAAGTGGTGCCCATGGGCATCGGAGTACTCGGGTCAGTGACCCCCAAACTGGAGGAGTAAATACTTAAGAACCCACAAGCCCCCGAGCTCAGAAGAAGGGACTCGATCACCCGCGGAGGGTGAGAAGGGACTTTTATTTAAAAGGATTTTTCTTTGCACTCTTCTCTTTTATGACTTCAATTCTTTTTAATTAGTTAATTTTATTGTATTTCTGTTTCTGTAATTTTTTTGTGATTTTAATGCATTTTTCCTGTTGTGTGAAGCACTTTGAATTACCTTGTGTATGAAATGTGCTCTACAAATAAACTTGCCTTGCCTTGCCTTAAATAAATATAAAACGAGAACAGGAAGTCCCAGGCCCTGCAGGCGTTCAGACATATTTCACATTGTTGTCACCTAATTATAGTTGGCGCTTTATGGTTATAATTATAGTTTGTTATAATTATAGTTAGTTATAATTATAGTTTGTGTTCATTGTCTTTAATGAGCAGGAATTTAACAAACCAGTTTCCCACAAGTCACATTAACACTTTCTCGAGTTTTGTGTGTGTCAGATGCCCCTCCTATCCCTCTCGTTCATCAATGTGTGATCGAAATGAGGACATAATCATAATGATAATAAAACAAAGGATTTTCGGGGTATCTCAAACACACAACAAGGATAAGAAAAATAAAGTAAAAACTTTTATAAAAATATATATTTTCAAAATATAACAAGTTTAAATGCTGTTGATTTCAAGTCTTTATCACACAAAAAAGCAACAATGTAGAATTAAAGTGCAAGAATATACTATTTTCTTATTATTAACTATACAAAAGGAAAAGGAGGTGTTAGAAAGACTGTTTAACCTGAAATAGTTGCGTTATTATCATTTTAGATATAATATAAACATGTATACTCTTTTTTATTAAATAACAAAAGTTAAAGCTGCAAGCGGCGATGACCTCATAAACCCAGAGGCCGGAGTCAGTTGGAACATCCACAGAGCATTAGAATATGGGACCACCGTGCACCAGAAGAAAGGCACATCTCTTTAAATGGTTTCTTCAGTCGAAACACAAGAAAGGGCTCAAAACAAACTGAAAACCTTCATCTTTGAGGCTGTGTAAAGCAGAAGGGCATCTGTGTTTGTAAAATGGTCACATTTATACAGCGCTTTTCTACCGTCAAGGCACTCGCAGAGCTTACATCAAGGAACCAGTCACCCAGTCACACACACTTTCACGCACCAGTGTTCGCAGACACTGGGGGCGAGTCAGGTTAAGTGTCTTGCCCAAGGACACAATAGCAGTATTCACATGAGGCAGCTGTGATCGCACCGGCAACCTGCGGTGCCAGTGGAGCCGACCACTCTGATCGTTTGGGAGTTGAATAGCCGACCTTCAGATCAGAAGACGAGTACTCTACCACTGAGCTACTGCCGCCTGCTGTCTTGCCACAGGTGACCGGTGTTTAACCTGCCTGTTCCTGGTGTACAGTAATCCTCCTCATAGGTTTATTATCTTCTAGTAGGTGCGTTCTATTTATGATTATGATTAGCTTACTCTATGTTGCTTAAAACTAGTTGAGATTTGTACATTTGGCTATTATTAACCCCACATTGAGTCAGTTATTAGTTAGTTTGTGTTCCACATTTGTTAAAGTTATTAAAAATGTTCACACACTTGAGAGCTGTTCAAGAGCTCTTAGAATGTACCAGAATGCTCTACAGGGCTGTGTACTTTCTCCCCTGCTCACAAACTGCTGCACCTCCAGCCACGACGACACCACCCTCATCGCCAAGACAACACCACCCTCATCGGGCTCATTTCGGACGGGGATGAGTCTGTCTACAGGAGGGAGGTGGAGCGGCTGGTGTCCTGGTGCAGCGGTAACAACCTGGAGCTCAACGCCCAGAAGACAGTGGAGATGATCGTGGGCTTCAGGAAAGTCACAGTCCCCCCTCACCATCACAGACTCCCCCATCTCCACTGTGGACTCCCGCCGCTTTCTCTGCACCAGCATCACCCAGGACCTCAAGTGGGAGCCCACCATCACCCAGGACCTCAAGTGGGAGCCCACCATCAGCTCCTCATCAAGAAGGTCCAGCAGAGGATGTACTTCCTGCAGCAGCTGAGGAAAGTCAAGCTGCCAGCGGAGATGATGGTGCAGTTCATCCCGGCCATCATCAAGTCCATCCTCACCTCCTCCATCACCTCCTCCATCACCTCCTCCATCACCATGTGGTACGCTGGAGCCACAGCCAGGGACAAACAGAGACTACAGCGCCCTCTGCTGAGAAGGTGATCGGCCCCGAACTTCCATCTCTGCAGGACCTGTACGTCTCCAGGACTCTGGGACGAGCAGGTCGGATCACAGCCGACCCTTCTCACCCTGGACACGGACTATTTGAGCCACTCCCCTCAGGCAGGAGGCTACGGTCCATTCGGACCAGAACCTCCCGTCACAGGAACAGTTTCTTTCCCTCTTCTGTTGGACTCATGAACACTGCCTAAGCACCTTCACTCACTGCACTGTCACTTCATATTGCACAACAAAACTTTATATTTTATTATGTACATATCATGCTGTTTAGTATTATGTGTTCAATGTTTTGTTGTTTGTGCCGCACCGAATCACCAGGACAAGTTCCTATGTCTGTGAATTTTGTTCATGACAAATCATAATAAACCCTATTCTGATTCTGATTCACACTTGTTTATTAAAAAATACTCACACACTTCTGAGAGCTGTTCAAGAGAATTTACCAGAATGCACAAAATTTTAAGAGGGAAAACCCCCCAGACCCCCCTTTAAGTGTGTTAAAAATGTGAAGAACACATAATAAATATATGTTCATCCGCCTGGGCTGAGCCTTGGATCTCACTAGTTCCTAGCAACGACCCTGCTAAACAACAATAGTATTTGTATAAAACTCACCGCCCTCCTCCAGTCCGTCTTCCGCCTGCTCCTGCACCTTTTCCTACCCCTACACCTGTGGCTGCTCCTGCTCCTTCCCCTGCTCCTGCCCCTGCTCCTGTCCAGTATGCTGTTTACTCTTTATATGCTGCTGGACCGAGTACTGACCCCTGAGGCACACCGTAAGTTACTTTAGAACAAGGGGAGGAGCTCTGATTTACATGAACAAACTGGTACCTATCAGATAAATATGATTTAAAGCAGCTGAGGGCGGGGCCTCTGACACCTACATCACATTCTAACCTCTGCAGTAGAATGTTGTGGTCGATGGTGTCAAACACTGAGGTCAGAACCAGGATTGAGGCCAGTGCATCGTCTGAACCCTGCTGTGGTGGGCTCTGAACCCTGCTGTGGTGGGCTCTGAACCCTGCTGTCGTGGGCTCTGAAGCCTGACTGACTGAAGATCTTTCAGGAGGAGTTCAACACATGAACAGCAGATGCCAGGAAAAACATCAGACATCTTGGTCCAGAAAAGTGCAGTGCTGGGAGCAGCAAAAGCCTCAAGCTCCCAGGACTCGAGCCTGAAGGGGGATAAATACTACTACTGCAGCACCTACCACTACTACTGCAGCACCTACTACTACTACTGCAGCACCTACTACTACTACTGCAGCACCTACTACTACTACTGCGGCCCAAACAATTACTACTGCAGCCCCAACTACTACTACTGCAGCACCTACCACTACTACTGCAGCACCTACCACTACTACTGCAGCCCCAACTACTACTACTGCAGCACCTACTACTACTACTGCAGCACCTACTACTACTACAGCAGCAACTACTACTACAACTACTGCAGCACCTACTTCTACAACTACTGTAGCACCTACTACTACTACTACTACTGCAGCGCCTACTACTACTACTACTACAGCACTTACTACTACTACTACTACTGCAGCACCTAATACTACTACTAGCACTACTGCAGGTACAATGTTGGTCTGTGTGCTTTGTTTCCACATTTGTTTTTGTGTTTTAGTTGAACACGTTTTATTTGTGTGTTTTCCAGGCGCCTCTTCAGTCTCGTCTCTGCTCCTGCTCCAGGTTCTCGCGCTCGTCCTCGCACTTATCTTCTAAACACTCACATTAGAAGATCAGAGTTGTATTTGACACAAGACTTGTGTGTATGATGAGTATTATTTAATTGAAATGTTGAAAGTTTGTGTTGACCACTGAGGCCCTGAGGCCGAGGTGGACCCGGATCTGAAGGACATTTATTACACTACAAATTCAAATGTTTTTATTTCTCATATTATTTCATTTGTGTCTTCCGTGTCATTTGTTAAATAAAGAGTAATAATATCTGAGTCTGAAACACTGTGAATATTTGAGCTTGTTAGACAAACTGCAGGTTCTGTTAAAGCGTCAGCATTTAGAATACCAAACTCTCCACATGAAACATATTTTGCTTAAACACAGCAGTTTAATGGTCCGCCCCCAAAGGTTCTCAGTGATATGATTCGATGGGAGAGCTTTAATTATATATTTATCATTTTAAAATTATAGTAGTATATAAGCCTCACCTCAATGCACGGATCGGACTCTGGAACCTACGGAAACCTTCTCAGAGAGGTCAGAGTCAAGCGGCTTCCACACCGCCACGGCCGAAGCGTCCAGTTTACATTCAAAGTCTATAGTAAACGCGCGTCAAGCAATTTCTTCATTTTTGCGGCGCGATTGGTGCGTTTTCTTACGCTCTCGACGCTTTGAGCGCGCGTATGAGGCTGATGCGGCTTACGCGACGCGTTCAGATATGTTGAGGTCTCTGCAGTAGTAGTAGTTGGTGCCGTGGTTGTAGTGGTTGGGGCTGCAGTAGTGGTAGTTGGGGCTGCAGTAGTAGTAGTTGGGGCTGCAGTAGTAGTAGTTGGGGCCGCAGTTGAAGTAGTTGGGGCTGCAGTAGTAATAGTTGGGGCTGCAGTAGTAGTAGTAGTTGGGGACGCGGTTGTAGTAGTTGGGGCTGAAGTAGTAATAGTTGGGGCCCCAGTTGAAGTAGTTGGGGCTGCAGTTGAAGTAGTGGGGGCTGAAGTAGTAGTAGTTGGGGCTGTGGTTGTAGTAGTTGGGGCTGTAGTAGTAGTTGAGGCTGCACTAGTAGTAGTTGGGGCAGCAGTAGTAGTAGTGGGGGCTGCAGTAGTAGTAGTTGGGGCTACTGTAGTAGTAGTTGGGGCTGCTGTAGTAATTGTTTGGGCCGCAGTAGTAGTAGTTTGGGCTGCAGTAGTAGTAGTTGGGGCCGCAGTTGAAGTAGTTGGGGCTGCAGTAGTAATAGTTGGGGCTGCAGTAGTAGTAGTAGTTGGGGACGCGGTTGTAGTAGTTTGGGCTGCAGTAGTAGTAGTTGGGGCCGCAGTTGAAGTAGTTGGGGCTGCAGTAGTAATAGTTGGGGCTGCAGTAGTAGTAGTAGTTGGGGACGCGGTTGTAGTAGTTGGGGCTGAAGTAGTAATAGTTGGGGCCCCAGTTGAAGTAGTTGGGGCAGCAGTAGTAGTAGTGGGGGCTGCAGTAGTAGTAGTTGGGGCTACTGTAGTAGTAGTTGGGGCTGCTGTAGTAATTGTTTGGGCCGCAGTAGTAGTAGTTTGGGCTGCAGTAGTAGCTTTAAATGGGTACACCACAACACATGCCGATCCAAGATGTCTGTACTCGGTGGAACAGTACCTTCTACATGCTTTCCAGGCTCCTGGAACAAAGATGGCCCTTGACTGCTGCCCTCTCCGACCCAACAGTGACTTCAAGAGGCAAACACCACCTGGACCTCAAGCCTGAACAATGGAATTTGATGGAGGAGCTGAACACTGCCCTTGCCTCATTTGAGAGTGCAACTGTTTTTCTAAGTGACCAACAATATGTCACTCTGTCTGCTCTTCCACAACTTGTGCATAACCTTAAAAAAACACAGAAGGTTCAGGATTTTGAAGCCTGAGGAAATACAAACAAGATTGAACGATGCCTTCAACTCAGATCACCCAAACACTGCCCTACTTGCCGCTGCTCTTGACCCCAGATTCAGGAGACTGAAGTTTTTATCTTCAGAGGATGCATTCAAAGTACAAAGCACAGTGCAAACAATGGCACTTAATTAAAAAAAAAAAACACAAAAAATGCAGAAAGTAGTGCTCCAAATAATCCTCTGTCTTCAAACAAACAAACATCCTTCCTGGACAAGGTACTGGGATCATCCTCTGAATCCAGTGTAAGTGATGAAGAAGATGCAGACGAACAAGTCACTCAGTCAGTGCAAAGAGAAACACTAATGTATTTTGGTGAGCACCCTCTATCCAAGAAGATAGAGGGTGCATGGTGGAAAACTAATGAAACGCGTTATCTAATTCTGTCAACACTAGCAAAGTATTTTCTATGCATTCCAGTCACGTCCACACCATCAGAGCGATTATTTTCTGCTGCAGGTAACATAGTGTCAATGCGAACGTCTGAGTTCAGAGCATGTTGAAATGCTGCAACAGAAACATGCTCAGTTTAAGCTCAATATATTATATGCTCCTAACAAATGCGATTCCAGATATAAATGAAATATATTTAATAGTTCATGAACATTACTCATCTGTGTTTTCAGATAAGTAGGCCGATGCCAATTTCATTGGAAGCACTTTGGAGATGAAGGCTACAGCGCGCGGTTTTATTTATTTATTTTATTTGGACAGCATTTACATTGGACGAACCAGATGCAATGTTATAAGTGTTATAGCAGAAGATGCTAATTTTCAACATCTGTCCATAGGGCCAATTTAGAGTTTCCATTTTTTACCTAACACATACATGTCTTTGGACGGTGGGAGGAAGCCGGAGTACCCGGAGAGAACCCACGGTAACACAGGAAGGACATACAGACTCCACCCAGAGAGATCATGTGATGTTGGTCTTGTCCGGGAATCGAATCCATGATCTCCTTCTTGGGAGGCAAGAGCGCTAACTTTAACTCTTAATTTGAAGGTCCACTAGTCCGAAGGTTCATTAGTCCCTAGGTTCATTTTGAAGGCAGTCAATTCTCTTGCCTCTGGTGCCAAGGCCAACTGCCAATAGCCCCGTGAAAGGTCCAGTGTTGTGATGTAGACCGCACTCCCCACACGTTCCAGAAGTTCGTCAATGCGAGGCATCGGGTAGGGCTCGAAGTTTGAGATGCCATTCAAATATCTGAAATCGATCCAAAAACGTAGAGAACCATCCTTTTTTGGCACAGGCACAACAGGGCTACACCATTCACTGTCAGACATTTAAATAATTCCCAGTTCCAGCATGAGTTCAGTTTCTTTTTTCACCACTGACACCAACCGCTCTGGGATTCTGTAGCTCCTCTGTCTCTTTGGAGCATTCTTCTTGAGGCGAATCTGATGTCGGACCAGCGAGGTAAATCCAGGGGTCTCCTGAAACAAATCTGGGTTAAGCAGAGGTCTCAGCTCATCATGCTGAGATGGAGGCAGGTGAGATAGGTCAGTGGTAGCAGGCTCTGTGGCAGCAATGGGGAAAAACTGTTCAGCCACCTCCTCATCCTTCACAGCAGGCACCAGCAACTGCTGAAAAGGTTCCTGGTGGACAACAAATCCCTTCAGTAGATTAACATGAAAAAGTTGATGTTTCTTCAGTCCCTCAGGCATGTAAAGTTCATAAGTGACATTATTGACTTGTTTAGTTATTTCATATGGTCCATGACACTTAGCAAGTAATTTGTTTTCACTGGTAGGCAAAAGCAAAAGTACCTTTTGGCCTGGTTCAAAGATCCGATCCCTTGCTTTGCGGTCATACCAGGTTTTCTGTGAGGTTAGTGCTGCCTTGAGGTTCTCTTGTGGCTCAAGCCTCTCCCGCATCTTGAGAACATAGCTCACAACGTTTTCTCTTTCAGGCTCTGTGTGCTCCCAGTGGTCCTTCAGCAGGTCCAGAGGTCCCCTCACCTTGCGTCCATACAGCAACTCGAAAGGTGAAGTACTCGAAAGGTGAAGTAGGCAAAGAGCAAATACAGAAGCCACTGGTCCCAGTCCTTTCCTGTAGAGGAGACAGACTTGTGAAACATTGTTTTAAGTGTCTGGTTGTACCTCTCCACCAACCCATCCGTTTGGAGGTGATACGGAGTTGTTCTAATTCCCTTTATCCCCAGCAACTGATAAACCTGCTTGAGAAACTCAGAGGAAATTTGTACCACAGTCAGAGAGTATTTCTTTTTGTACCCCCACCCTTGAGAACAGCTGTAAGAGACAGTTGGCAATCTGTTTCGCCTTAATTGATCTAAGAGGAAAGGCTTCAGGGTAACGTGTGGCATAGTCAGATATTACCAAAATGTAACGGTTGCCTGCTGAGCTCCTCTCCAGGGGGCCCACAATGTCCATACCCATCCTCTCAAACGGAGTCCCAATGATTGGCAGTGGCTGCAGGTTGGCCTGTGCCACTCCTTTGTTTGAAGTAAGCTGGCAAACCTTACAGGAATTACAAAAATTGTAGACTTGGGAGAACATCCCGGGCTAAGCAAACCGACTGCCAATGCGTCTTAGTGTCTTTTGAAAAGCCATGTGGCCTGCCCATGGGACCGAATGGACTAGCTCCATGACTCTGACTCGCAACTTCTCAGGTAAGGCAAGGGCCTCATTTTTGCCCTTAATCTGGCAAAGGAGACCTTTTCTGACAATGTTGCTAACCTCATCCATGTAGCTTACTTTGCCCGTTTCAACACCCTCCTGCTCTCTAATCATGTTGAACCAGGGTTTAAGCGTTGGGTCCTCTTTCTGTAAAACTCCAATGTCTGAAGGGAGGTAGCATTCTAACGGACTAAGAGGTTTAGGGAGCTCATCTTTCCCTTCCTGTGAGCCAACAAACTTTTCCCTTCTCTTTTGGGCCTTGGGCTTTTTCATCTTGCAAGGCTGAGCTTCAAGCTCCTCACCCCAGAAAGGCAGCTCCTCCAAAACTCCCCTGGAGGACATTATAGGGTTTGGCAGGTTCAGGAGTGGACTGAACACTGGACTCTAAAACTGTCTCAGAAACCTTGTCAGGCGGGCCGCTATCTGTCTGGATAATCAGAACTGGAAGTGTTGGAATGTCACTCCCCAAGATAACAGCAAAAGCTAAATGTTTGGCTAATGCAACCGTAACCAAATAAGTCTTCCCCCCAACTGTAAGGTAAACCTCTGCTGTGGGGTAACAGCGTTCATCTCCGTGGATACAAACAAGCAGCATTCGCTCGAGTGGAACCAAGGAGGACAAAACTACTGTCTGGAAACACCCAGAGTCTAATAATGCCTCTGTACGATGGCCATTTACAAGCACTGGTGTGGTGCGCCCTGTCCTATGCCCTGTCTGTACCGATGCCGGCCTTGGTACCAAACAAAGCAGGGAACGCTTGGTTTTAAAAGCTGGGCAAATGTTCTGAGTATGACCAAGTTCGTTCCAGTTGTAGCACCTGACTTCCTGTAGTGGTGTTTTAAAAGGCGGGTTGAACTGACCTGCGACTGTTGCTGTCCCTGCCATGGAATGAACCAACTCCATCACCCCCAAAGGACCTACTTGGCATGGGTTGTTGAGGTTCTCGGTCCACATTGAAGGGTCTGGTGCCTTTCCGAGCGGACGTGAAGACCTCAGCCAGGCGGGCAGCTTTCACTGCGGTGGCGGGGTCATGTTCTTTAATCCAGATCTCCAACTCTGGGCTGACCATGCGCAGGAGTTGTTCCAGAATCAGCTTCTCGCACATTTCCTGGATTGTCGCTTTTTCAGGCTGAATCCATCTCAGGAACAACTCCTTCAGGCGGACATAGAGCTCCCTTGCCATCTCATCGGGCTCAATTTTCAGGGCGCTGAAGCGATGATGGTAGGTTTCAGACGTAATCTCATATTTAGCTAAGAAGGCTTCCTTCACCTTCTCATAGTCCTCTGTGTGTCTCATGTCCATGGCAACATATGCACTTCGGGCTTTGCCTGTCTCAGCTAACAGTCTGAGGAAGACATAGATACCACCAAACATCTTCTAACGCAAACAGGTAATTTGTTATGGACGGAGAAATGCGCCGGACGAGCGTTTGTCGTGAATATTTTCACAGAAGAAAACTTTGTTTACTTGACAATATCTTGAAATCTGATCACTTCAGGAAAAAATACAAGTGGATATTGTTTTTCTGTGGATTATTACGGACAGAACGAGTCCACTTACTGACGGATTGAACGGATGAGGCCGTCAAAATTCGCAAAACAGGTAAGACATTTAGATGAAACGTTGAGACTTTATGACAAACTATTGGTAATTGCTTCTTGGAGCATATTATTCAATGTAAATCAATGACATATTCGTTTTGTTGAGAAAATAATCTTTAAAATGATGTATAACTTGCTGGAAACGAAAATAAAAGTGATGATGTAATAGGACTTTTGAAGTATGGCGTGAACGGGTAAAAAAAAAAAATATATATATTCACTTTGAGGACATGTGAAATGGATTCCTCAGTATCCCTCTCCAGCCCTCTCCTCCACAAGGAGGTGAAGAGGGTTGGGGGCCGAAAGGTCAAAAGAACTGTTGTCTATTGCAACAACCTTATTGGTCTTGTTGCCCATCTCCGCCAACTCAGAGGTTTCCATCCCCTGACCAGATACTTTGTCAAGGTTGGCGTTGATGGCGGAGGCTCATTCCTCAAGGTTTGTCTCAACCTTGAGAGACAAGACAATGAGATATCCAGCCCAGCTTGCCAAAAGGCTAAGTGGTCCTATGCAGCTGGACCTTGCTCTGACAAGTTCAGAGACTCAGGGGTCCGTAAGCTCATGATTGTGGTCATTGTTGAGGAGGCTAGTGAGAGCTACAGTAATCTCAAGTCTGTGTTGGATCTTCTTAAACTGAACACAGCCTTGAGATCAGAAGATACCAGTTACTCTTATGCATTTGATATGAAACTGGCAAATGTATTCTTGGGATTCGACATATCTATGCCCTTGGTGTGAGCTGCCCAAATCAGACTTGCCAGACCAGACCTTCTGCTTGATGGTGGCAGACTGCGAACTCTTGGCTCCATCAGAGCGCTTGCAGTCATGTATGAAGCTGCAGCAGCTAATCACAGGGGCAAGAATAAGCTAAGTTCGGCCCGGATCAGTTTGCTCCATTTTGTTCCTACTAGTGAAATTGCCCGATTAGAGCCGTTCCACTCGCCCCGGCCGAGAAGCGAGATCGGCCCCGGTTTCCCTCCGGAGCGTGTGGGACCCGCCAGGAGCGAGACTGGCAATTGAGTGTCCGTTAGGCGGCGGAGTGTAATTGCCGAATCGGCCCCAGTCTCGCTCCTGAGTGCGATCGCACAGTCAGTTGATCCGGTCTAAAGATGGCCGCCAACTGAGCCGGATCAGTTTAGTCCAGACTAAACTGTTAAAGTTGGAACGCAACTTATGAGCCATCAAGTCAACTTGTCCTCGTTACAACCCGGGCAGCAGTGAGGTCTCAAACACAATCTGAGAGGCTTCAGCAATGGCAGGCGTGTCCTGTAAAAGGAGGAGCGACCTGCACTTTGAGAGTGGTCTCTGCAGAGGAGAGATGATGCAGCCTTTAGAAGTGGCTCCAGTGTGTTTCCTCACACAGAGATCTCATAGGTTGTGCCACCGATGCCAGTCATGTTTTTGACATTATTGTGGTGACTGGGGCTGAGGGGGGTGCCGTGAGCACCGGGGTGGCAATCCCTCTGCCCATTAACTATTGTGGTTTCTTTGAATGAAGAAGAAAACAGGGAAAATTATGTTCAACTGCTCAAACACAAGGTTTGGTTAGGCATGCTGTTAGTTGAATGGACATTGAAAAATATTATGTACATGTAAGTATATGGAGTGTTAGAAATGCATGCAAAAGAAGAAAAAAAATTGTGTTTTATTTTTTATTACATCAATGAATACACACAAAATAGTCTATTTCTCTAGAAAAGCAATCCATTACAAACAATAAAGTATTTGAATAAGATTGAAATAATAATGGATACACGGCAATGTTTGTTCAATCCCAGCAAACTAAGTGATAATAAGAACAGGGGAACTTGTCATACAGACTTTACACTCTTAACTTTCTTAACACAACATCTTCATAACATCTGATATTTCTAAATGCAAACATTGAAAAGCCAAATATTTGTACTTTAAATAAAAGTATTACGGCACAGTTCCTTCAATGTTCTGGTGAGGGCTGGTCCCAGGTTCAGCGTAAACACCACAGCTTCTTCATCTCCTTCAGCTCCTTCAGCAGGATGAAGTCCCTGAGGGCCAAGGGTAAGTCCAGGGCCTGAACCTTGGTCTCCAAAGGCCAGGGTCTAAGTGCGCGGCGGATCACCCTCCGACAGAGGCACTGCAGAGGGGCAACGCTCAGCTCCTGGTCCCTGACGCTGCAGTGGAAGTCCCTCAGAGCTGTGACGTCCAGGGGAGGCACGGGGCCCGTCACACGCATCTGAGGCACGGGGTCCGTCACACGCATCTGAGGCCAGTCCGTTTTAGTCAGTTTCAGCAGCTTCGCCGCCTGCTCCAGAGAAGTGCCTCTCGTCACAGAGGAGGCCATAGCCCCAAACAACACCTCGTACCGGGACAAGCAGCTGTCGTAATGGGGGCAGAAGGTGGCCACACTGTTCAGGAGCAGAACGCTGAGAGGCAGCAGAGCGGGGGAGTACTGCAGGGAGAGCTTCAGCAGGCAGTGTCGTTCACAGCAGTGCAGAGAGAAGCCGTAGCGCAGCAGCAGAGACACCAGCTCCACAAAGACCCCGATGTCCTGCTTCCGACGCAAGAACCGATTAGGATGGTACTCTTCTCGAAAAGGACGGTACTCTTTCCAAAAACTGAGCAGAGGACAAAGGTTTGGAACAGTTAAAAGTAAATTGACCGAAAAGGTTTATATCTAACTTTTATCTGTGGTTAAAAGTATAAATATTATTTGCAAAGATATACTTAGATTTGAATAAAAGGATTAAAATGTAGTCAATGTCTTTATTTGACAGGACAGTAGCATGAAGGGGGAGAGGGCACAGACAGTCGGCAATCTCTGTACAACGCCCTCAACTACTGCAGCAGCGGCGAACGGTGTGTGGACACATGAACCAAAAATATTTACTTTGAAAGTCTTAGTGTCTGTGAATGGCATTATAACCATATGGACTTATGTACTTTTGGACTTTACATTTGAATTGGACATTGTTATTTCTTTCATAATTGTCCTCTTTTCTCTATAATCGGGTTAGATTGTATACCTCACCTGCTTTCGATATATTTACATAACATAGCCTCCACTGACATCACGGACCATGTTCTGATGTTGGGGTCTGCTCCTGAAAGAACCACAAACAGCTGTAACGTCTCCAAACGTCCACGAGCAGGTTCAGTTGTACCTTTTTGCAGAAGGGGAGGAAGAAATTGTAAACATTCTTCTAGACTCATATTGTTAATCACCAGATACAGCGCCGTCTTCCCTAAAAACAGAAGATGTTATGCATATGTGACTCGCCATGGCAATTGTCGGACCATGTCGGCCTCGGTGAAACTGAGAAAAACAGCATTTTACTTTTTTTTTCCCCAAATTTGTGATTTTCATTTTTTTGCAGAATGTGCTAGTTGAAGTTATGAATAAGCCCCTGTGTGCTTCAGATAACACTATTGGTTGTCTTAAACGTGTAGATTAAGCTGTTAAAAATGTGGAGTTTTCGGGTCTTTTTCCTGCTCTCCTGGGGGGCGTCACCTTTTTCTAGCCAACGTGTTGTTTACATTTCCCACCAATCAGCTGTGATCCGCATGGCTACAGCTGCGTGCTCTGCGTGCTCCGTGTTTTCCTCTCATTACTCCAGACCGTCTGCAGAGCACAGTCTTCAGAGCTTACATTTCCTGGACTACATTGCAACGGAACTGTTTACTCAGGTACACTTTTACTTTACTACTAAATTATTGCTTTAACGCTGTGTTTTAAGGCGGTCTCGTGATCACTTTAGAATCTTACTTGTCTGCGCCGGTGGAGCTAATGCTAAGCTAACATGTTGCTTCAGTGCACTCTGCAATACGGGCTTAATGTGATTACTTGCTGTTATCACCATGTTATCGGGTTATTTTTCGGCGTGGGTTGGCCCGTGGGTTGTGTGGGTCGTGCTTTGTGTCTGTTTTATGGTGCTAAACCGGCTGTTACCCCCACAGCCCGGAGCTAAACGCAGCTATTCGGAGCTAAGTTGTAAGCTAAACTTTGCTATGTTATCGGGTTATTTTTCGCCGTTTTGTCTGTACAAATTATATACTTATGTAGTATTTCTTGACCCGTGGGTCGTGCTTTGTGTCTATTTTATGGTGCTAAACCGGCTGTTAGCCCCACAGCCCGGAGCTAAACGCAGCTATTTGGAGCTAAGTTGTAAGCTAAACTTTGCTATGTTATCGGGTTATTTTTCGGCGTGGGTTGGCCCGTGGGTTGTGTGGGTCGTGCTTTGTGTGTGTTTTGTGGTGGACTAAACCGGCTGTTAGCGCCACAGCCCGGAGCTAAACGCAGCTATTCGGAGCTAAGTTGTAAGCTAAACTTTGCTATGTTATCGGGTTATTTTTCGGCGAGGGAAGAGAAAAAAACTACAACTCCCGATACCACTTCTGGTCACGTGGCTTACGTACGTTGCACGTCACGCACGCACTGCGTCACTCGAACCAATCACGCGCTTGCCTGGCCATTATCAGCTTCCTGTGTGTCCCTCTGTGCACGGTGTTGGGAGAGACAACAGGACGGCTGAACCAGGTAAGCTTTGCGACTAAAACACCCGCTTTTAATCACTTTAATGTGCGCCGGTTTTAAACACGAGTGTATGTTCATGTTTTGGTCTGCTGTTCTGCAAGTGTTTTGCTTTTACGAGCAGTGTTATCTCAAGTGAGCTAGCTAGCATCGCTAGCCGAGGGCAGATGTCCCAATATCTCCGCGTTTTGCATCTTAAATACACCGTTAACGTCACAATGTGAACTGTTATCTGTGAAGCGTGTTATTCCCATATTACTGTTAACCCTAATCCTTTTATCCCCCTTTTCAGAATTGGCAAAGACACCCTGACTGACATGACCTGTCTCTACGTGAAGTCTGCTAAGGAGCGTGGTAAGTGTAAAACATTATTTTGGTGATTTTCGTGTTTTAATGATTAGAGTATAATTAACCATAAGCAACATCTGTTTTTCAGGTGAGCCTGCAGTTTTTACATCAAGCTTCAGATCACTGTGGAAACAGCTTCTCCCACACATCAGAAGATGCAGGCCACGCACAGATCATCAGATTATCAAGCGAGCATACATGAAGACCAGGGTTGACACTTTGGAAGACATCGCTGAGGTTAGT
The DNA here is from genome assembly GCF_026437365.1 of Eucyclogobius newberryi. Classification (NCBI taxonomy): domain Eukaryota; kingdom Metazoa; phylum Chordata; class Actinopteri; order Gobiiformes; family Gobiidae; genus Eucyclogobius; species Eucyclogobius newberryi. The sequence continues at coordinate 6,783,394 of NW_027316278.1, read as the reverse complement.
TTATATTATTTGACTACTGTAATGTGTAAACATTAGCCTGGCAAAACTTCAGTGCTGCTCTCTGCTTAAGATATGTTTCTTCTGTTCTCATTTTTTACAGTGTCGCCCTTGTCATCAGGTAGTGGAAAACAGCTCTCCTGAGTCTCACCTCAATATCCCACAGCTTGTTGGAACGGCGGATGGTGTAATGGCAGAAAATGGGTCATGTCATTCTAATGTTGTTTTAGGCCATGACATGTCACGGAATTAATATCTTTGTTGTTCTCCTGTGTGCAGATGGGATAAGAATATGGGGTCCTGATTATACTGAATATCTACTGTCCGGCGCCTCTTAATCATCAATTAATGCGTCAGGACCGGATTCATTAAACCTCTGAAGAGATTGCTGGAACCGTCACAGACGTGATAGTCTGGTCTATCTCTTTTTGAGCTGATTTGGGTTGTGATTATGTTATGTTTGTTACCACCTATAAAAGGTGTACTTTGTAAATTGGTTGCACCATAAAGTTAGGTAGGGACAGAACGAACTTGTCTTAGGGAAAGTGAGGGTGTTTATCCACTGTGCACGTGAATAAACTTCCACCTTTTGAGAGAGACCGAGAGACTCTGTTTCTGCTTCAAGTTATTGCCTGGTTACTCTTTACTTGAACATTGTTTACAGGAAACTGCCGTAACAATTTTGGCGTCTTTCGAACGACGGATCCTTCGGCGGCGGTCCATCTTTTCGGGGTTCGTGTGAAGCAGGGCTGGCCACCTGGAACACCACATTCCAGCCTCCACTCTCCACGGTTTGAGACGGGAGGCCTGCGTCACCGGCCCGGAGGAGAGGAGCGCCGACGTTCGGATTCGAAAACAACCACCGCGGTGAGTCTTTTTTTTGTCTCTCTCAACTAGGTCGAATCATAGGGTATTAATCTGTTTTTGTAATTTTTTTTGGTACTTTGTTTTACTCTCGGATCTGTTTTGAATATTTCTTGTGGTATTTTGCTAAAGCTTACATTTACTGGTGTCTGTAGGAGGACATTGTTTGTTTTTATAACACACTCGAGATAACCATAATCAGAAGGCAGAAGGCCACTGCAGAGAAGAGCCCACTTATTTCACTAGCTAAAGCAATTTAAAAATTGTCTTGTAGTCTAGTTTTGCCTGGGGTAAAAATAGTCTTAGCGAGTGGTGGACCCTAGACTAAAGAAGAGTGGAAGGTACGATTTAGCATAACACAGACGTGTGATTTTGACTTAACGTACGGTTACAAAATGGGGAAAAATCAATCGAAGTGTGTAAAAATTCCTGAGACACCAGTAATGTTGATAATGTCAAACAAGTATGGGGCGGAGTGTTTAGAATGCCTGCCGGTTTGGACTGAAAAATATGGGTTCCCAGTAGGAGGGTCTTTAAGCATGAGTCAAATTGCAAAACTTAAAAACAAACTTAGAGGAAGCACAAGAGAAGCTGTTAAAATCTAAAAAAGTATCAAGTGAGTCGGTTAAGTGGGTGCGGAAACACGAGAAGTGGGTAAAAGTGTGGGAGACGGAAGCTGAGTCACGTGAGCGAAAGAGACTATGTAAACAATTGACTGTGAAGGTTGAATGTGAGGAAGAAGGAGAGAGTCGAAAACCGCCGCAATATTCACATACTGCTGCCAACCCTTATCGCACAGCAGACACCAGCACACACACGGCTGGTGCGCGCCCACGCACACACGCACTCACACTCACACCGCCACAACTGGGAGAACGGATCACTTCGTCTATGCCTTCTCTTTATCCAGATTTGACCGGTCTTTCTGCGGCGCTGCTCGACACCGACCTGGACGCCTACCCCAGCGGTCGACCCCACCCAAACCCACCACCAGAACTCGAGGAGGACGGAGCCACAGGGGGCATCGAGCCAACGCAAGTAAAATACAAAAAAACCAAAACCTGCTCAAGTAGAAAAGGACTGGACTAACCGTCTACGGACAGGACAAGATATTGGACAACACATGTCCTTGCCAATGGTGGAGGTGGCAGGCCCGGAGGGACAGATGTTTGTTTATAGACCCTGGAGCCCAGAAGAGGTCCTGGCCAACTCCAAAGCCCTGCCTGACCCAGTGCCCAATGGGACTACATTTGCTAGAGAATTCGAAGAATTTTGCCAAGAGCTAAGACCTTCCGAGTTAGAATGTAGAAAAATTTTACTATCTGCTCTGAGGACTAGCGATTTTGCAAAAATTAAAGGAGCCATTCCACCTAATGACATGCGGGCCGACAAACCAGTCTATGAACACAATGTGGGATACATTGCGGCTCTTCTGCCTGAAGAGTGGGTCCAGCTCGACTCAGACGGTCCCTCTTCTGCCTGAAGAGTGGGTCCAGCTCGACTCAGACGGTCCCTCATCTGCCTGAAGAGTGGGTCCAGCTCGACTCAGACGGTCCCTCTTCTGCCTGAAGAGTGGGTCCAGCTCCAGTCTCCTCGTGTCCGTCTGTCCGTCTGTGAGAGTCGGATCTCTCCTTCACTGGAACTCCTCCAGGTTTCTACGCTTTTTTCCCAAAGAGGTTTTTTTTGTAGTTTTTCCTGGCCGAGAAGGAGAGTCTAAGGACAGAGGACCCTGGGACATCGTCCCTCGCCACCACAGACATTGTCTGACTTCATCGCCACCACAGACATTGTCTGACTCCATCGCCACCACAGACATTGTTGATTCATTTCTCCCTGTGGCCCTCAGAGGCAACTGTTGTTGTGATTTTGGGCCTTACAAAAATAAATTGATTTGATTTGATTTTGATATAAAGGGGCTGAATACGGCCATCACTGAGGCCTTTCCAATCAAATATGACCCTGAAGCCCTCCTGGGGTGTAAACAAAAGCCAGACGAGACCACAGACGACTATTTTCATAGATTCTCCGTTCTGTATAAAGAAAAGAGTGGCATGGTAGACACACCGGGCTCAGCATATGAAGAAAGCCTTTGTCGGGCCCTCTGCCCTGGCATCCTTCCAGACATTTTTGCCAAAGTGGAAAAGTTGTATATTGGTGGACTTGACCAGCCCAAGCTCGATGACCTGCGCAGATATGCACGTCACGCGCAAAAGCTTATCTCAAAGACACAAAAAAAGAAAGGAAGAGAAACGGGCTACGGAACAACACGAGGACACACTGACACTTTTTTCCGGTAGACCAGAGGGGCATCACCAACGCGGCCGTGGGCGTGGGCGTGGGAGACGAGAACAACGTAGGGGGGCGTGTTTCACATGTGGACAGTTCGAACACTTTGCCAGAGACTGCACAGCTGCACCACAGCAGCCCGGACCTTATGTTAACGATCAACTTCCCACAGCAAATCACGCACCGACCCCCCACGTACCCAGACCACAACATTTTCTCCCCACTATGCAGCCTGGACCTTACTATGCCAACGGACAACTGCCCATGGCCAATCATGGACTCAGATCACAACAAGCTCTGCCCACTCAACCATGTTTAGCTCTTCCAGCTCCTGGACATTATGGGGGGTCGGATTGACTGGCGGGGGCGGAAGGGGGCAGGTCCGAGCACGCAGCAGAGACGACTGGCTCAACGACACACGCACCGGAACAACACCCACAACAACACCTGCAAGAGGGTAATATGCACCTGGCACAACTCACACACGCAATCACCTATCTTGAGGCATGTGCATTGGTACCGGAGGGTACCTATTCTAAAATTAGTCAAGCTAAAGCTAAATTTCCAGAGCACCAATTGAACGTTAACGGGGAAAAAAATGATTTTTTGGTGGATTCGGGGGCTACAAATTCAGTGATTAAATGTTCTGCACTAACGAAAAAACCTCGGCTGGGGGGTCGTTACACATTTTCATTATCAGCTTCTGGTGAGACAACGAAGGAGCATTTCACATCTCCTTTAACATGTTTTGATGTCGGTGGTCACTCGTTCAAACATTCATTTCTCTATTCCCTTTGTGTCCAGTGAACTTGATAGGACGGGATCTGATGTGTCGATTAGGAATTTGCCTTATCTCCACATCAGACGGCCTGCAGGTCACAAATAACAGAGAATTGGTACATGGTTTAAATTTTCTGGCAGAGCGTACAGAGGCTCCGGAATATGACTATTTTTGGAAATTGTCCCCAAATTCCTCAATTAAGTTAATTTCATTAGCCTATGAGAAAGTGACACACAATGAGAATGTTGACTTCAAGGATGTGAGAGAATTGCAGTGCTCGTTTTGTTTGCCCACAGATGCAACAGAAATAGAATGTGATTTTGATGCTTGTTGGAATGAATGATGTGAGGACTTTTTAAAGACTGAACATTTATTCTGGGGTAGACTTTTCTGTTGTCTCCGTGTCACTCCCCGATTCACTTAAAAACTTTAGCCTGTCAAACTCAAATCTGTACATAGCATTATCAAAACCAAAGAATGCTAATTGGGGGGAGGTACAGGATTTTGTCCATCAATGTTTTATGGCGGAGGACTGGGATAGTGTTCCAAACTCTAATGTGACATTTTCACGGTCTTCAGGCGCATGGCGGGTGTGTTTACAGTCGCCTCTGCATTCCTTTCGCTGCGTTTCCACTGATAAGAGATACGCTGCTCCGGGAGCGGATTGTGCTCTATCTCAGGCTGGGCAGAGGCGATACCGGAACTAAGAGAGGTGGGGGTTGACCTGTGGGCTAAGAGTCCAACCGATGTCGGCCTGATTCGAGGTTGTCAGCCCGTGGTGATCACCCCGAAATCTGACGCTCGCCCCTGTAGACCACAATATCCTCTGCGCCCAGAGGCGTTTGAAGGTATTACTCCGGTGTTTGAAGCCCTGAGGGAGGCGGGAGTAATAGTTCCTTGTAAATCGGGGGGGGTACGGAGCCCCATATTTCCGGTTAAAAAACAAAGCGAACCTGGGGTACCAGAGTTGCTGTGGTACCAAACCCATACACTATCTTATCTCAGATTCCTCCAGAGGCAAAATATTTCACAGTTGTGGATCTAGCTAATGCTTTTTTCTCTGTCCCCGTTCACCAGGATTCGCAGTTTTGGTTTGCTTTTGAGTTTCAGAATCGACTCTGGACTCTGACAAGGCTGTGTCAGAGGTTCGTGCATTCTCCAACATGGTACAATGCAGCGCTGCGAGATTCATTGGCTCCCTTGCGACTGGCACCAGGTAGCTACCTGCTACAATATGTGGATGACATATTGTTGTGCTCGCAAACCGAGGACCAATGTAAACAAGATACGGTGACCTTACTCAAACATTTGCATGCAGAAGGCCACAAGGCCAGTCTCTCAAAATTGCAATATGTTAAAGAGGAAGTAATATTTCTGGGTCATGTGATATCTAAAAATGGCAAAAGCATTACGACGAAGCGCGTTTCAGCCATTCAGAATATTCCGAAACCAATAACTAAGAAACAATTGATGTCATTTCTAGGAAGGTGTTCATATTGTCAACAGTTCATTCCAAATTATTCTGTAATGGAGTCTCCTTTAGGTGCACTAATCCATGGAAAAGGCCTTAGGACTAATGACAAACTGACATGGACAGAGGAAGCAGACAAAGCTTTCTGTGAGTTGAAAATGGCTTTACAGAAGCCTCCAACTCTGGGGTTACCTGACCCAACAAGACCTTTCACACAGACTGTTGACGAACGCAACGGCTGCATGACTTCTGTCCTCTTACAGGCGCACGTGGGCTCCCTGCGACCTGTGGCTTTTTTCTCTGCTAAGCTGGACCCCGTTGCAGCCGGCATGCTACGATGTCTACGTGCGGTAGCGGCTGCTGAAAAAGCGGTCTTGGCCTTGCGTGATCTGGTGGGCTATGCTGAGCTAACACTGCTTGTGCCACATGCTGTCTCTCTGATCCTGCTGGAACAGAAAACTTCGCATCTTTCTGCTTCCCGATGGCTCAGGTACAACACAGTTTTGCTTGAATTACCTAACGTCACAGTAAAACGATGCACACAGCTTAACCCTGCCACCCTCTTGCCCACCTCTGAAGAGGGCGAAGCTCACTGTTGCATTTCTACAATCGAACAGGTGTGCACCCCGAGACCGGATCTGAAAGAGGAGCCACTTGTTAACTCTGACTTGTTTTTTTATGTAGATGGATCAGCATCTCGAGACACCAACACGGGACAGAACCGTGTTGGCTTTGCAGTATGCTCTGAGTGGGATGTGGCGGCCTCAGGCCCACTGCCCTCTCATTTCTCTGCACAGACTGCAGAATTGGTGGCTCTGACAGTCGCATGCACATTGGCGAAGGGTCAGTCCGTCACAATTTTCACAGACTCTCGCTATGCGTTTGGTGTATGCCACGACTGGGCGGGGTTGTGGCGACACAGGAACTTTTTGAAATCGGATGGTAAGCCTATTCTGAACTGCACCAAGTTGGGGAACTCCTGACGGCGATCTTGCTCCCATCTGATATTGCTATATGCAAATGTCAAGCTCATACTAACAGAACTGACCCAATTTCACAGGGAAACAGCAGAGCGGACAAGGCAGCCAAGGCCGCATCTTATCTCTGCAGACAAGAGCAAAATGAATGTTTTGTGTCTAATAACACTTCTCTTCCAGAGTCCTTATCAACCATGCAGGAATTCTCCACGTCAGAGGAAATCTCTGTGTGGAAGAAGGCGGGGGCTGAGAAGTGTGATGGCATTTGGGTTGGGCCTAACAAAAAAACCTGTTTACCTAAACATTTTTTTCAGGCAGATGGCGCTGATCTCACATGGACGGGACCATGCGTCAAAAGGGGGGATGGTGACGGCTGTGGGACAGAATTGGTTCACGAAAGGTTTTACCTTTTATGCCCAAAAATGTTGTCAATCTTGTGCTATCTGTTTAAACAATAATCCAGGTAGAGCAAGACAAATTCCACAGGCGGCACACCCACCGCCAGAAAGACCTTTTGGGCATATGCAAATGGATTTCATTGAGCTTAATCCATCAGAAGGCAAGAAATTCTGTTTAGTGTTTGGTGACATCTGGTTACGTTATGTCGAGGCGTTTCCTTGTAAACATGCCTCCAGCAACGCAGTGGTTAAAGCTCTGATCACAGAGATTGTGCCACGCTGGGGCGTTCCTGAAAAAAATTCAAGTGACAATGGTAGCCACTTTGTAGCAAAAGTGATAGAGGAGGTGGGTCAATTTCTGGGCATCGATCTCCGAAAACATACTTCTTATCATTCAGAATCTTGTGGTCTCGCGTAGAGATGTAACGGGACACTCAAAACAAAACTGACCAAAATATGTGAGCAAACTGGACTCTCCTGGGTTAAGGCACTGCCACTGGCGTTGATGTACATGAGAATGCGGGTACAGGCAAGATGTAACATGAGTCCATTTGAAATCCTGTTTGCTCGCCCACCTAACATAGGCCTCGACCCACCTCCGCCACGAGATCTGCCCGATTCCTCCCTGTGCGATGACTCAATGCTAGCTTACTGTAAATAATTGGATGACCTGTTGTCCTCAATTTCTGCACAGGTGAAAGCCGCTCTCCCAAAGGCAGCAGAAGCTGTCCTCCACAACTTCAAACCAGGTGACTGGATCTTGATCCGAGAGCCGAGGAGGAAAAGGTGGTGTTCCAAAAGGTGGATTGGCCCGGTCCAGGTCCTCCTCATCACTCACACCGCAGTGAAAGTCGCAGAACGGGGCACCTGGGTTCACGCTTCTCACTGCCGAGCCATCTTCAGCACACCTGCGGAGATCAACGACAACGCGGGTGTCGGTCCACTCGTGGGTCAGACACAAGGGGCAACCACTGAGGACGTCGTGGGACCTTTTTGCAACGATCTCAAGTTCGAGAAAGTCGGGGTCCGAGCAGGTCGTAAACCTCGAAAGGCACCAGAGCCCACTGATCGAGTGCTCCGAGCACGGGGCACGTTGCCAAAACCCGGCGCGGTTTAAAGCTCCACGTTCTTCTGCATCGTCTGGTAATATCTACACAAATACTGTCTTCATCGTCTTCATGATTCCTGAGGCTCACCCGGCTCCTCCTGGGGGGGGGGAGTCCCCCGGAGCGTCAGAGCTCTAAATGGTATCTGACCGACAGAAAGGTCGAGCTCAACATCAGGTTGCTGAACTATAGAATAATGATTTATGCACTGGGTCTGTCAATAGTTCTGGCGTTGGGAATAATATGGTTTATCACGCTGCCTAGCTGGATGTGGCCCCACAGAGAAAACAGAGTAGACCGTAACACTCGTACACTGCACTATGACGACACATCCAAGATTGAGTCTCTCACAGACACTTATAACCATTCCACCGTCTATACACTAAACTATTGGTATCGATATGCTAAATATGTAGCCGACAGTCAGAAGCGGAGAGATTGTTATGTATGTACACACATGCCCATGGCAACCAACTCTCCACACGTGCTCCCTCTCCCTGTGCCTAATTTATCCAACATGTTACCTGACACTCTAATTTCTAGAGATAATGGTAAACTTCTGAGTAGGATAGTTTGGTCTGCGTGGAGAGCGGTGATTCCTCTTCTCCCACGCAAGATTAAGTTCCGACCTCAGATTCACATCAGACCTCCTAAAAATGTGAAACTAGACGCGGGTGCACTTCACTAAAAGGGAGCTGCTGTACCTACATATCTGCTAATGATGAGGATGGGGGTGCGATCCAACAGGGACTCGCAAACTTGACCAAACTCCGTAATCTCATGGAATCTGAAACTGTCACTGCCACTCACCCTTTTTCTGTGTTAGGATGGGCTCTTACTTCCTGGCGTGACGTGCTCATAAATGTTGGGATTATTGTAGGGGTAATCTTGATTCTGTTTTCTTGTGTTCTCCCATGTTTGTTCAAAGTGATTGGTAAAATGGTTTCTGCTCAATATGTGTCTGTTCAGGTTCCAGGGCCAGATAGAGACGCGTCTAAGCAAGACACAGGCTACATTAGTGATTCAGATGATGATTCAATCATCAAGGGAATGAGACCTTAAGCCAGTAACGGTATAAACAAGAGCGGAGGCAAATAAAACTTTAACAGTTTTATTAATTTCTTTTAAACTGTTTTTGAAATCACTGATTCAAAGGGAAATTGTAATGACTTAAATTAAGACAAGAGATGGACTGAAATCTTTATTTTGATGAAATTAATCAAGCATTTGTTTTTCCAGAAGTCAGCATCAGCCTGTCCGTCCTGAGGCCCATTCACAGGGGAATTCATCCAGGTTTCTACTTTTATCCCAAAGTGGTTTTGTAGTTTTCTCCTACTCAGGTTTTCTACTTTTATCCCAAAGAGGTTTGGTAGTTTTTCCCTGGCCGGTGGAGGGGGTCTCGGGACGGGGGAGCTGGGGTTAACTTTATTAATAATTTTTATTAATAATTTTGTCTATTTTTTTATTATTATTATTATTATTTTTATTTTATTACTCATTTCAAGGGTTCAATTTGATTAATTTGTGTTTTTAATTATTAAATTGGTCATTTTTATTATTTTTTTGAAAATTTATCTAATTATTGTTATTATTCATTTTTTGTTGTGTTATTAATTATTAATTACTATTTTCTCTGATTGGTATTGATTGATGATATGATATTAAACAGGGGTTTAAGATAATCAAAAGAGTGGTATTGTAATGGCAGAAAATGGGTCATGTCATGTCATTCTAATGTTGTTTTAGGCCATGACATGTCACGGAATTAATATCTTTGTTGTTCTCCTGTGTGCAGATGGGATAAGAATATGAGGTCCTGATTATACTGAATATCTACTGTCCGGCGCCTCTTAATCATCAATTAATGCGTCAGGACCGGATTCAGTGTGGAAATGGTCTTTGATTAAACCTCTGAAGAGATGGCTGGAACCGTCACAGACGTGATAGTCTGGTCTATCTCTTTTTGAGCTGATTTGGGTTGTGATTATGTTATGTTTGTTACCACCTATAAAAGGTGTACTTTGTAAATTGGTTGCACCATAAAGTTAGGTAGGGACAGAACGAACTTGTCTTAGGGAAAGTGAGGGTGTTTATCCACTGTGCACGTGAATAAACTTCCACCTTTTGAGAGAGACCGAGAGACTGTTTCTGCTTCAAGTTATTGCCTGGTTACTCTTTACTTGAACATTGTTTACAGGAAACTGCCGTAACAATGGCAAAGTGTTTGTCAAGAACTTGGACTGGCAGAAGCATCTGAGTCCCTTCTTCAGACGGCTTCCAAAGATCAAGAGTTATCAGCACTTCAGGTATTTATATTGAAACTCTCACATTGTGTTAAAAAAAATAAATAGTTAATGAGTGTTTTATGTGAAATAGTTAGCCATTTCTTAAATGTCCTGTTATTTGTTTACAGCTTTGATGCCAAGAGCCGAGAGTCACAGCACAGAAGAGTGCACAGAGGAAGAAGAGGATGAGGATGTGATCTCTGATGTAATTGGACTCTGGTGGTGTACATATCATATCTATTATCTCATATCTCATATATTCAAAGCCATGGACCCGTTGCAGTTCGTATACCTGGCCCTGGCATCTGTTTATAAGAGTTCTTCTATTAAGAGTGTTTTTTTAAACTTCCTATAAGTTACTGTCCTTTCCCCCTGTATCTACTGCGTTGTAACATTAAAGGCTATCTTATCTTATCTTTTGTTGTTTGTGTTGAATCATTCAGTGCACCATTGTTGGTGCACTGAATCACCTGTGAATTATGTTTACCGACAAATGCAATGAACCCTATTCTCATTCTGATTCTTTGATTCTATTCAGGGCCTTTTGTAATCCAAGTATTTCCATTTTAATATAGTAACTTCTAATTCTGATTCAAGTCCAGTTACCATCAATAACAACACTCCTCTTGAGTCTTGAGTGACAGCTGTAGGGGGAAGGTGGTGTCAGTGTGACAGGGGGGAGGGCTTATCCCAATGAGATGCAAATGAGCCCCGCCCCCCTGTGACTCTGGGCTCACTCCGGTGAGAAACTTTGGAAGCCGTTTTCTCAGTGAATGGGTTTGAGAGTTGATCTACATGAGTGTGACATCATTGGAAAGCTTTGAATTCACACTTTCAGAATCTGTGAATAACTCAAAATGTCTCCGGGTAGACATGTAACTGGATTGGCCACGGTCAGTCACATATTATAAAGAATACCATTAAAATACTGCTTTACAATTAACCAGTGTGTACAGCTCATGAGTTTGTAGTAAAAGTTGAAGTACCCGCCGTATCATCTTTTTTATTGACATCTGCTCCCAGCTCCAGCAGAGTCTTCACACACTCTAGCTTTCTCCAGAGACAGGCCAGCATCAGAGGAGTCCGGTCATTGCACTGAAGAACATAACATTTACATTACTGTGCTGCAACTACTACTACATTGTGGGGGCCAATCACATGTTTCTACTGAATGAATTCAATTAAAGCTAGCACGGACAGACATCTATTTTGGTGTGTTCTTATGTGAGAGTTACGCAGCTGTGCATCATCAAAAGGCAGCAGGACATGGTGTTGGAGCTGATGTTTTGTGCTGCAGTGTGTTTAAGAGTGTTAAAGTCCTGGCTCAGACTACACCTGGTGCAGCTGCTGTGTTGGGCCAGTTTTGGTGCAGTGTGACACATATGAATGAATCTGCTGCTCCTTGGCTGCGCGCCAAAGACTGTCTGAGCTCCTCTCATTATTTCTAATTTTTGGGGAATTCTTGCGGCCTCTGCGCCTTGTTCAGTCTGAGCCATGTGTTAGTCTTGATTGAAGGCTCTTTACCCCATGTTCAATGTCTGCTCCGTGCTGCACCAGGAGTTTCACCATCTCATTGTGTCCACTCGCCACAGCTAAGGTCAAAGCCGAGTGCCCAGGTTTCCCTCGAGCCCACCAATCCTTCTCCGCACGGAAGTAGTTGACATCGGCTCCGTGCTGCAGCAGGACTTGTGCCTCCCGGAGCAGTCCTCTCTCTGACACAACATGCAGGGCTCGGCTCAGCGCCACCTCAGAGCCCTTTTGTGGACAGAGAGAGTCCAGCAGCTGCCCCAGAGCTTCACCTCTGCAAAAAGCAGAACCCATTTCAGATGAAGTGCACGAGCCTCTAACTATGGGTGACTCACTGTTTTATTGAACCTTATGAGCAGATAAGACATTCATCTTGTGTCTAACGGACAGGTCCAGAAATGACACAAATATTAACCTTAAATTAGGTCAAACACCTTAACAGTTAAAATATCTCGTACTTGTCCTCTGCCGTTTCATCTGCTGTGATCCCATTTTTTATGGCTTGAAACAGAGTCAGCCCGGGGGCCGGAGAAGGGTCCTCATCTTCCGGGGTCCGAACTCTGTACAAACACACAGTAAAGAGTTAAAAGCACATACAACAGAACAATCCACCCCAGTCAGAGGTGAAAAAAACACCATTATAATGGAATTTTGAATCCATGGAGAGGTAGACGCCCAGGGCATTCGGAGGCTAATCAGGCCCTCAGGGAGGAGGGAGAGTAAGCCAGGCTACAATAGGAGGCTGATAGCCCATTAAAGGGCTGATAGTAAACAAAGAGGATAGTTTGATAGTAACAAAGAGGTTTAGTTTCTGGTGAAACTAAAAACACCCTTTACCAGGAGTTGGGCGGGGCCTACTCAGAGTAGGATAAATATCCGAGTTCCCGGTCTTAATTCGCAGATTGAGAATGACTCTCAGATGAGTCAGGCCACAGGCCTTATAGTTCTGATAAGACTGCATAAAGAATATGCAAAGGAACCAGGTTTAGTCCTGGTTTAATCCTGGTTTAGTCCTGGTTTATAGTCCTGGTTTAGAACTGGTTTAGTCCTGGTTTAAATCCTGCTTCAATCCTAATTTAGTCATGCTTTGAATCCTCGTTTAATCCTAGTTTAGTCCTGACTTGGACCTGGTTTAACAATATTAAAATAAATTGTAAATAAAGGAAAAACAATCACTAAAAGTCTATTCTAACATGTAATAAGTGTAAGTAAAGTATGAAATGTAACCTGAAGACATCATTGATCTTCTCGATAATCTTTGAGACCAGTGAGTGGAATTTTATTATGCTCTGACTCTTCTTTGTCCAAAAATACAACAAAAACAACAGAAACAAAGTGAAGATGAGAAGGATGAGAAAAGACGTTTCCTCAGTTTTGTTTACAACATGTCGGAGGCGTAGCGCTCGCGTTCAACCCATATTTCAACTAACTTCCGAAAGAAGTTACCGAGAAACCCGAAAAGAAGCGCGCGATGGACAGCTGCGATAAAACGTTCAAACTGGGAACCAAACAATCACCACAGACTATGAAGTCGTCATATCTGTTAAGTTACTATTTGTAGTTGAATTGAAATTGTCACACACTCGCGCGGCGGAGGGAGCTGACAGCTGTTCAACCGTGTTCAACCCCGTGCAGGTGCGCAAACCCCGGGCATGCAGGATCACGCGCCGTTGCCTGCGCTGAAGCTGGATATATCAAGTCTATTGTGTTCTGCGCACGCTGTAGAATTATCAGTTTTATTTGGGCACGTAGACCCTTTGTTCAAAATTTGGACTTGTTAACCATCGGCCCAGTGGGCTTGAATCTTAAATGTCCGGGTACGAGATATCCGAAAGAGTCTGTGATTTAGGCATCAAATATGGATCTGAGTTGATTGATTGCAGCTTTTCTACATATCGACCTTTGTGTAGCTCATGCAAGGAGTTTGTGGAATCTGAAAGCACTGAAAGCCTCCATGATTTACGTTTGAGATCACTTTCCACACTCTATCAGTGCAAAGGAAAGCAACAAGGGACGGACAGTATGGCGGCACAGTATGCGATCACGTGGATTTGTGACGTCGGCGAATGAGCTCTATAGCCTTACATGATCCCTGTGACTGGATTGTAAGAAGATTCCGCAGATTTAATTCCTGCATATTATTTTGAAACCATAAAACCAGTTCAGTTCTCGCTCTTTCATATGCTGTACAGTGAATCAGCACATGAATCAGCACAGTCTTTGGCTCTTGACAGTGATTATCATTCTCATGCGAGCAAAGGCTCTCTCTTTCCCCTCGTTCCTGCCCATGGATCTGCATGGACCAACACTACTTTGTATCTGATACAGATGACGTCCAGTATCACAACGCTTCCAATAGAACTGCCCAAGTTTATACACATGACTCTTAATAATAGGCTTGATTTCAGATTTGCTTAAATCAACCATCACATCAATTGATGGCCGGCCACCTAATGTAATCTTTAGCCAGCAAATCAGCCATTTCATTACCACAAAACGATCACAATGTTGTGACACTGTAAAATAGATTCAGATTCAGCCCATTCCATTGCTAATCATATTGCTATGAGTTCTGTGGTGAAGACAGAAAGATTGTCTGGTAACCTCGTCTTAACCACTATCTCAAGGTCAAGTATGAAAAAAGCAGCGTCTGTTGTGCTTTTACATTTCCTACCTTGCTAAAACACTGGTCATCTGCCTCATGATGTTCCCCATCTTCTTCTTCTTCTTCTTCTTCTTCTTCTTCTTCTTCTTCTTCTTCTTCTTCTTCTTCTTCTTCTTCTTCTTCTTCTTCTTCTTCTTCTTCTTCTTCTTCTTCTTCTTCTTCTTCTTCTTCTTCTTCTTCTTCTTCTTCTTCTTTGTTTTATGGCAGTTGGTATTACATTACCACCACCTACTTTAGATGTACATCTTATCCTTTAGACTTTAATCTTAATCTTTAGATTTTAAACTCTAGACTTTATTCTTTAGACTTTTGTAGGAAAGATAACTCCGGACGGTGCGGACCGTAAGGTGCTAGTTCTGGGTTTGTAGAAGTCACTGCTCGAGAGTGCCTGTCAGAGCACTACTGGAGGCCAGAAATGATGATCAGAAAGACGAGAAGATACAAGGTGCTTTTGGTAGCTTTATTTAGGCTCACAAGTTGTTGTTGTTGTTGTTTTATGGCGGTTGGCATCCAAGTGTTGCATTACCGCCAGACTTTATTCCTCAGACTTTGTCGTAGTCCGTAAAAGTACTCCTTCCATTGCTTTGGTGTTACAAAGCCCATGAGGTCATGATATGTCTTTGTGACTAGAATAGTTGTTGTTGTTGTTGTTGTTGTTTTATGGCGGTTGGCATCCGAGTGTTGCACTACCGCCAGACTTTATTCCTCAGACGTTTCGTAGTCCTCAGACTCTGTCGTAGGCTCACAAGTAGACACAGAAGACGATTATAATACTCTTGTATACCCCCCAGGAACAAAGACGGAAGTTAGCTGCTATGTTGTGTCACCAAGCCAAGGAAGAACAAAGGCGGAACACCGGTGACATCATGAGGCACTCGGTGATAAGATAAGATAAGATAAGATAATCCTTTATTGTCCCACATGGGGAAATTTCATTGGTGCAACGCAGGTAGATCCAGAGGTAGATACGTAGCACAGGGCTGGGTAAACGTTTATAGAGGTGGGGGGTGTTGGAGACTGAGCCGAGGATGAGGAGCAAGAGGATGTTCTAACGCGCTTGGACTTCATGGGCCTAGAAACGCCAAAGTGATGGAAGAAGGACTTCTAAAGGATAAAACGACAAAGACGTCCCATGACCTCATGGGCTTTGTAAAACAACAAAGACGTCCCATGATCTCATGGGCTTTGTACTTCCAAAGCACCGAGCGTCGGGGGGGGCGAGGGGGGTGGGGAGGAGTCTCCCTGGAGTGAAGCCGGTTGGTCTCTGACACAACAACTATTCTAGTCACAAAAACACATCATGACCTCATGGGCTTTGTAACGCCAAAGCAATGGGAGGAGTACTTTTACGGACTACGACAGAGTCTGAGGACTACGAAACGTCTGAGGAATAAAGTCTGGCGGTAATGCAACACTCGGATGCCAACCGCCATAAAACAACAACAACAACAACAACAACTTATAGGAAGTCTGAAAAACACTTTCAGTAGAAGATCTCCTATAAATAAATAAAAACTCCCATAGACAAATGAATAAATAAATACATAAATACCATTGCATGTGATCACGACAGTAATTGCACATGAATATGTGTCACGACAGCACATAGATTGCACATGAATTTCACAGTAATTGCACATATGACAGAATTGCACATCAGTATTAGGTTAGGTCAGTATTGCGAGTGTTCAGTACTAACAGTTTTTGTCATAAAGTCTGACAGCAGCAGGAAGGAAAGACCTACTGAACCTTTCCTTCACACATCGAGGGTGGATCAGTCTCTCACTGAAGCTGCTCTCCAGAGCGGAGAGAGTGTCCTGCAGGGGGTGACACTCATGGTCCAGCATAGATGTGAATCTAGCCAGGACCCTCCTGTCCCCCACCTCCTGCACCGAGTCCAGAGCACAGCCCAGGACGGAGCTGGACTTCTTGATGACTCTGTCCAGCCTCTTCCTCTCCCTCTCTGTGATGCTGCTGCTCCAGCAGACCACACCGTACAGGAGGGCTGATGCCACCACAGAGTCGTAGAAGGTCTCCAGGAGTGGCCCTGTCACTCCAAAAGACTTGAGTCTCCTCAGGAGGTAGAGCCGACTCTGGCTCTTCCTGTACAGTGCGTCTGTGTTATGAGTCCAGTCCAGTTTGTGGTTCAGATGAACACCCAGGTACTTGTATGAGTCCACTCTCTCAATGTCCCGTCCCTGGATGTTCACTGGTGAGGGGGCAGTGGGGTGGCGTCTGCGGATATCCACCACCATCTCCTTGGTCTTCCCCGCGTTGATGAGGAGGTGGTTCCGCTGACACCAGTCCACAAAGTCCTGCGCCAGTCCTCTGTACTCCGCGTCATCGTCGTCCATGATGAGTCCGATGATGGCAGAGTCGTCAGAGAACTTCTGCAGGACACAGCTGTCCGTGTCATGTCTGAAGTCTGTAGTGTAAAGGGTGAAGAGAAAGGGCGCGAGGACAGTGCCCTGGGGCGCCCCCACACTGCAGGTCCGAGTGTCAGACACACAGTTCCGGGCTCTCACAAACTGGGGTCGGTCTGTGAGGTAGTCCAGGATCCACTCTGCCAGGTCATACTCCACACCAGCCGTCTCCAGCTTGTCCCTCAGGAGCTGATGGTGTTGAAGGCGCTGGAAAGATCGAAGAACAGAATCCTCACAGAGCTGCCAGGCTTTTCCAGGTGAGAGAGAGAGCGGTGCAGCAGGGAGATGACGGCGTCCTCCACTCCGATGCCAGACCGATATGCAAACTGCAGCGGGTCCATGGCTGAGCTCACGGTGGAGCGGAGGTGGTCCAGGACTAGCCGCTCCAGTGTCTTCATCAGGTGGGACGTGAGAGCCACTGGCCTGAAGCTGTTGAGGTCTTTGGGGCGCGGTGTCTTAGGCACAGGTACCAGACAGGAGGTCTTCCAGACCTGTGGTACCACCCTCAGCTTCAGGCTCATGTTGAAGACATGCTCCATCACTCCACACAGTTCATCTGCGCAGGACTTAAGGAGCCTGGGGCTCATGCCATCAGGTCCTACTGCCTTCCTCACTTTAATCCTCTTCAGCTCACTCCTCACCTGTGCTGCTGTGACAGTCAGTGGTTGGCAGGGGGACCGTGTGCTGGGGGGATGGGTGAGTCCAGGCGAAGTGGGGAGCTGATGGTCTGGGGCAGATAAGCGAAGAGGAACAGATGCAGGGTGGAGGGAAGAATAACATCGCCGCAATGAAATGCAGTGATGTCATAAGGCACCTTGTGTGGTGCTGGCGCGCCTCTAGTGGTCGCCACAGGAACTACAAGAGCATAGAAACGCAGGGGCCGCGGGGCCTTTTGTTGTTGTTGTTAAGATAAGATAAGATATTAAGATAAGATATTCCTTTATTGTCCCACATGGGGAAATTTCATTGGTGCAACGCAGGAAGATACAGAGGTAGATACAGAAGAACAGATCACTTATAGGAAGTCTGAAAAACACTTTCAGTAGAAGATCTCCTATAAATAAATAAAAACTCCCATAGACAAATAAATAAATAAATAAATTGTTGTTGTTGTTTTATGGCGGTTGGCATCCAAGTGTTGCATTACCAACTTTATTCTGTAAACTTTGTTGTTGTTGTTGTTGTTGTTTTATGGCGGTTGTTGTTGTTGTTGTTGTTGTTGTTTTATGGCGGTTGGCATCCGAGTGTTGCATTACCGCCAGACTTTATTCCTCAGACTTTGTCGTAGTCCTCAGACTCTGTCGTAGTCCGTAAAAGTACTCCTTCCATTGCTTTGGTGTTACAAAGCCCATGAGGTCATGATATGTCTTTGTGACTAGAATAGTTGTTGTTGTTTCAGAGACCAACCTGCTTGTGGGGAGTCAGAGTGATCAGAGTGACGAGATGGGGGTGGGGGTGGTCTCCTGTCCTCGCCCAGTCTCGTAGACGCACGGCTACCAAGCAGCGACATCAGTGGACATATTAAAGCCTATAGAATGAAGCCTAAAGAATAAAGCTGTACGGTGGAAGCGCCGAACGTCAAAGAAGGAGAGGAAGATGAAGAAGAGTCTCCCTGGAATAAAGCCGGTTGGTCTCTGAAACAACAACAACTATTCTAGTCACAAAGACATATCATGACCTCATGGGCTTTGTAACACCAAAGCAATGGAAGTACTTTTACAGACTACGACAGAGTCTGAGGAATAAAGTCTGGCGGTAATGCAACACTTGGATGCCAACCGCCATAAAACAACAACAACAACAACAACAACAACAACCGGCTTTATTCCAAGGAGACTCTTCTTCATCTTCCTCTCCTTCTTTGACGTTCGGTGCTTCCACCGTACAGCTTTATTCTTCAGGCTTCATTCTATAGGCTTTAATATGTCCACTGATGTCGCTGCTTGGTAGCCGTGCGTCTACGAGACTGGGCGAGGACAGGAGACCACCCCCACCCCCATCTCGTCACTCTGATCACTCTGACTCCCCACAAGCAGACCCCCATCACTCCGACTCCCATTTAGCGCCTTTAGCCTGTTTTCTATATCTGCCCAATCAAGCTCCTTTGTTCCAAGGAATCTCCCTGCAGCTTTAGCAATGATCCTGATCCTTTCAGTTCTGCTTTGAGTCTGAGCAGCACAGTTTACAACATCCACCATAAAGAGTACAAAATCCTCTCTATCCACAACCAGGGTATTCTCATTAATTCTGGAACCTGCACACTTGGGACCTCCACTATTGAAACCTTCACACTTCTTGGGAGCCACGCTGGCCTTTCTCATTTCGCCCTGGCTGGGAGCAGCGCTGGCTCCTCTCTCTGTATTTACTCTAAACTCGTTACTTGAAACTTTCTTGACTGCATCTGCATAGGATATACCTTGAGAGACCTTTATTTTCTGCACCTCAGCAGCTCTTTTGCTAAACCTGCATCCCCGTAGGCAGAGCTATGTTCTTCCCCACAGTTACAGCACTTCAGTTTTGCACCCACGTCACACTTCCCATACTCATGATCTCCTGCACATTTACCACATCTTTGCCTCCCTCTACAGACCGCTGCAATATGCCCAAAGCGCTGGCACTTAAAGCAACGCAGGGGCGGCGGAACATATGGCCTGACGCTATAGCACATGTACCCAATGAACACCCTACTAGGCAGGCACCTCCCTTCAAGTGTTACCATTACCGACAAGCTGTCACATCTTACCCCAAACCGGGTCACCTTCAAACGCCTAGCGTCCACCACCGTAACTCCAGTCAAATTCTCCTTAACTTCATCCACAGACGTCGCCGTAGGGACACCTAGGATAACTCCTCTGACCGTGTTTCTTTCAGCATTAGACACAAGAATGTCCTTTCCACCCAGACGTTTAGTTCCAATCGCCTTCCGTTGCTGAGCCGCGTCCTTGCACACGACCAGCAGCGAGCCATCTCTAAGGACACTCGCACTCTTGATCACTCCCACAGCTACAGTTAGGCTCTTTGACAATGCCACTGAATTCCACTCCTTAAAGGATGCACTATCCTGTGCAAGCTTTATGATCACCTTACAGTCTCCGCTCTCACCCCGGATATCAACAGCCTCAGCCTCATCCTGCTGCCCATTCCCAGAACCCTCGGACACGTTTCCGGGCACGTGCAGGCAGAAAAGGCTGCTCCTCCACGCCGTCCAGAACGTCTTCCATCCCCGATCCACTCTCCTCCGCCATCTTCCGTCTCTCCAGACCGGGTGTTGAGCAAGGTCTCCTCACAGTTGTTTTTCCAATTGTTGCATTACCGCCAGGCGGTTGACATCCGAGTGTTGCATTACCGCCAGACTTTATTCCTTAGACTTTGTCACCGGTTGTTGTCTCATCAATGTGCTGACGCCAACTAAGCCTCTCGTCAAAGGTGACCCCCAAGAACCTCACCTCCCTGACCTGTTCGAGCACCTGCCCATGCAGTCACTTTATTTTTTAGACTTTAAACATTTTAAACGTTAAGACTTTATTCTTTAAACTTTATTCTTAAGACTTTATTCTTTAGACTTTATTTTTTAGACTTTGTTCTTTAGACTTCATTCTTTAGACTTCATTCTTTAGACTTCTTCTTTGTTTTATGGGAGTTGGTGTCCAAGTGTTGCATTATCACCAAACTTTATTCTTTAGACTTTGTTCCAGAGCTGACTTTTCTTCATCTCATCTCCTTTGGTGCGCATTTTTTAGGCTTTATTCTTTAGGCTTTATACTTTATTCTCCTTTACTTCATCCACGGTTTAGTTCAGTTTAGTTTAGTTTATCAAGATCCCCATTAGCTCCTGCAAACCAGTTGCTATTCTTCCTGGGGTCTCCTCAAATTCATTACATACATTTCTTTATATGTATGTAACCATCGTAGATAACTCCTCTGACCGTGTTTCTTTCAGCGTCTGAAACGGGAATGTTCATTCCACCCAGACTTTTAATCTCAATCGCCTTCCTTCGCTGAGCCGCGTCTTTGCATACAACCAGCATCTCTAAGGACTCTCGCATCCTTGACCTCTATCACGATTCCAAAATTCCTGCCCAAGTTTATACACATGACTCTTAATAATAGGCTTGATTTCAGATTTGCTTAACTCAACCATCACATCAATCGATGGCTGCCTAAGGGAATTTTTAGTGAACGAATCAGCCACTTTGTTACCAATTAACCCCACATCTGCAGGAATCCAAATGAAGGAGACCCTCACATCCTGCCTGGACAGAGAGAGTATCAGGTAGAACAGGGGTGCCCACACATTTTCGGCTCTCGAGCTACTTTTATATTCGACAAAGCCCGAAGATCTACCTATAGATCTAAATTATTGTATAATTTAGTATTAATATTATTTTCAGTATTAAACAGGCTTTTATTTTTGTTTGACATTAATTAGGCTATAGAAACACAATGTAGGCTTTAAGATAAGATATTCCTTTATTGTCCCACATGGGGAAATTTCATTGGTGCAACGCAGGTAGATACAGAGGTAGATACAGAGGAAAAGAACAGATCACTTATAGGAAGTCTGAAAAACATTTTCAGTAGAAGATCTCTTATAAACAAAAACTCCCATAGACAAAACCTCCCATTACCCAATGAAGGAATTAATAAGCATTTAATATTGTAATGCATTAATATACCTATCATCGTCATTGCAGACTGGACACACATACAGACACTGCACATTCTTTGCTCTGTCTGCTTGGTCTGTCTCTGCTCCCCCAGCTTCTCTGTATGGGTCAAGGGTCGCATCTCACGACCATATGTGACCGGCCGTATGAAACCCAGTTACATGTCTACCCGGAGACATTTTGAGTTATTCACAGATTCGGAAAGTGTGAATTCAAAGCTTTCCAATGATGTCTCACTCATGTAGATCTGATAATATTTGAGTAAGTTGTGGTCATTTGAATGTATACAACTCTCAAACCCATTCACTGAGAAAACGGCTTCCAAAGTTTCTCACCGGAGTGAGCCCAGAGTCACAGGGGGGCTCATTTGCATCTCATTGAGATAAGCCCTCCCCCCTGTCACACTGACACCACCTTCCCCCTACAGCTGTCACTCAAGACTCAAGAGGAGTGTTGTTATTGATGGTAACTGGACTTGAATCAGAATTAGAAGTTACTATATTAAAATGGAAATACTTGGATTACAAAAGGCCCTGAATAGAATCAAAGAATCAGAATGAGAATAGGGTTCATTGCATTTGTCGATAAACATAATTCACAGGTGATTCAGTGCACCATCAATGGTGCACTGAATGATTCAACACAAACAACAAAAAGATAAGATAAGATAAAATAGCCTTTAATGTTACAACGCAGTAGATACAGGGGGAAAGGACAGTAACTTATAGGAAGTTTAAAAAACACTCTTAATAGAAGAACTCTTATAAACAGATGCCAGGGCCAGGTATACGAACTGCAACGGGTCCATGGCTTTGAATATATGAGATATGAGATAATAGATATGATATGTACACCACCAGAGTCCAATTACATCAGAGATCACATCCTCATCCTCTTCTTCGTCTGTGCACTCTTCTGTGCTGTGACTCTCGGCTCTTGGCATCAAAGCTGTAAACAAATAACAGGACATTTAAGAAATGGCTAACTATTTCACATAAAACACTCATTAACTATTTATTTTTTTTAACACAATGTGAGAGTTTCAATATAAATACCTGAAGTGCTGATAACTCTTGATCTTTGGAAGCCGTCTGAAGAAGTGGGATATTGAGGTGAGACTCAGGAGAGCTGTTTTCCACTACCTGATTACAAGGGCGACACTGTAAAAAAATGAGAAGAGAAGAAACATATCTTAAGCAGAGAGCAGCACTGAAGTTTTGCCAGGCTAATGTTTACACATTACAGTAGTCAAATAATATAAACTAACCTCAGCGATGTCTTCCAAAGTGTCAACCCTGGTCTTCATGTATGCTCGCTTGATAAGTCCAAAGCCGCAATCAGGGGAGAATTTGGTGTGGCCAGCAATGAGGAAGTGGATGTCCATTGTGTAGTGAAGCTTGGCCCCGTCTGCAGAGGGTAGTAGACAGAGAGAGAAAAGGAGATTAGATTAATACATATGACATTTGATTAAGACATATATGTCTCTATAATTGCTATTCTGCATTTGCACTATTATTAGTACCTTCTGTGCAAAGTCAAAGCTGTAATGCATCCTGATGTCTTTGCTTGCTGGCGGTGAGGGTCCGAAAGACAGCACATTAGATTTTGTTGTAGAGATCTGTGCGTGGCCTGCAGCTTCTGATGTGTGGGAGAAGCTGTTTCCACAGTGATCTGAAGCTTGATGTACAAACTGCAGGCTCACCTGAAAAACAGATGTTGCTTATGGTTAATTATACTCTAATCATTAAAACACGAAAATCACCAAAATAATGTTTTACACTTACCACGCTCCTTAGCAGACTTCACGTAGAGACAGGTCATGTCAGTCAGGGTGTCTTTGCCAATTCTGAAAAGGGGGATAAAAGGATTAGGGTTAACAGTAATATGGGAATAACACGCTTCACAGATAACAGTTCACATTGTGACGTTAACGGTGTATTTAAGATGCAAAACGCGGAGATATTGGGACATCTGCCCTCGGCTAGCGGGGCTAGCTAGCTCACTTGAGATAACACGGCTCGTAAAAGCAAAACACTTGCAGAACAGCAGACCAAAACATGAACATACACTCGAGTTTAAAACCGGCGCACATTAAAGTGATTAAAAGCGGGTGTTTTAGTCGCAAAGCTTACCTGGTTCAGCCCTCCTGTTGTCTCTCCCAACACCGTGCACAGAGAGACACACAGGAAGCTGATAATGGCCAGGCAAGCGCGTGATTGGTTCGAGTGACGCAGTGCGTGCGTGACGTGCAACGTACGTAAGCCACGTGACCAGAAGTGGTATCGGGAGTTGTAGTTTTTTTCTCTTCCCACGCCGAAAAATAACCCGATAACATAGCAAAGTTTAGCTTACAACTTAGCTCCGAATAGCTGCGTTTAGCTCCAGGCTGTGGCGCTAATAACCGGTTTAGCACCATAAAACACACACAAAGCACGACCCACACAACCCACGGGCCAACCCACGCCGAAAAATAACCCGATAACATAGCAAAGTTTAGCTTACAACTTAGCTCCGAATAGCTGCGTTTAGCTCCGGGCTGCGGGGGTAACAGCCGGTTTAGCACCATAAAATAGACACAAAGCACGACCCACACAACCCGCGGGCCAACCCACGCCGAAAAATAACCCGATAACATGGTGATAACAGCAAGTAGTCACATTAAGCCCGTATTGCAGAGTGCACTGAAGCAACATGTTAGCTTAGCATTAGCTCCACCGGAGCAGACAAGTAAGATTCTAAAGTGATCACGAGACTGCCTTAAAACACAGCGTTAAAGCAATAATTTAGTAGTAAAGTAAAAGTGTACCTGAGTAAACAGTTCCGTTGCAATGTAGTCCAGGAAATGTAAGCTCTGAAGACTGTGCTCTGCAGACGGTCTGGAGTAATGAGAGGAAAACACGGAGCACGCAGAGCACGCAGCTGTAGCCATGCGGATCACAGCTGATTGGTGGAAAATGTAAACAACACGTTGGCTAGAAAAAGGTGACGCCCCCCAGGAGAGCAGGAAAAAGACCCGAAAACTCCACATTTTTAACAGCTTAATCTACACGTTTAAGACAACCAATAGTGTTATCTGAAGCACACAGGGGCTTATTCATAACTTCAACTAGCACATTCTGCAAAAAAACGAAAATCACAAATTTGGGGAAAAAAAAGTAAAATGCTGTTTTTCTCAGTTTCACCGAGGCCGACATGGTCCAACAATTCTCGTGGCGAGTCACATATTAGGATGTCCTGGAAGGTACAGCCTGGTACCAAGGGGTGCCAGAAAAGATCCACCTTCTTATGAATATTCATATTCTTCGTCCTGTGTGTGAAAAGCCCCCAGATGAGGAGCACAGATGTCTGATGGGAACTTGAGGGACATGACATGCGTTTTTTTGTAATCGTAGGGAATAAATACTTTTAATATAATGACCATAATCTTGTCTTGTTATTCTCAGTAATTAGAACCAACACCAACAAGGGATGGAGGGGAAAAAAATAAAGATAAAAATAAATAAATACATAAATACCATTGCATGTGATCACGACAGTAATTGCACATGAATATGTGTCACGACAGCACATGGATTGCAGATGAATTTCACAGTAATTGCACATATGACGGAATTGCACATGGTTAGGTCAGTATTGCGAGTGTTCAGGACTAACAGTGTGTGTTATAAAGTCTGACAGCAGCAGGAAGGAAAGACCTGCGAAACCTTTCCTTCCCACAGCGAGGGTGGATCAGTCTCTCACTGAAGCTGCTCTCCAGAGCGGACAGAGTGTCCTGCAGGGGACAGCGTGTCCTGCAGGGGGTGAGACTCATGGTCCAGCATAGATGTGAATCTAGCCAGGACCCTCCTGTCCCCCACCTCCTGCACCGAGTCCAGAGCACAGCACAGGACGGAGCTGGACTTCTTGATGACTCTGTCCAGCTTCTTCCTCTCCCTCTCTGTGATGCTGCTGCTCCAGCAGGCCACACCTACAGGAGCTGATGCCACCACAGAGTCATAGAAGGACTTCAGGAGTGGCCCCTGTGGCAATCCGTCGCGCTAATAAACAAACGCACGTGTGTGTTGTATCAGTCCGCACGAGGGAGTGGCATTCGCACTTCCCACTGCGTTCTCAAATCGCCGAAAACTTGTCCATTGCGCCTTTAATTAATTATATTTGAAATTGTATTAATTT
The DNA here is from genome assembly GCF_026437365.1 of Eucyclogobius newberryi. Taxonomy (NCBI): domain Eukaryota; kingdom Metazoa; phylum Chordata; class Actinopteri; order Gobiiformes; family Gobiidae; genus Eucyclogobius; species Eucyclogobius newberryi. Next base: position 6,757,774 of record NW_027316278.1, on the reverse strand, counting down.
TAATTGAAAATAAAATATACTGACCACAACTACACTAAATGATGGAAGGTTGAGCTTAATCAGAACTTCATCTCTCCTTCCTTTGGGTTACACAGCGCGCTTTCCACCGCTGCGCTTCGGCGCACCGCCCGCCTTTCAGTGCAATTCGGCCCTTTCCAGTGCTGTTGGCGCGATCGACCCTCATGCCTTTGCGATTGACCGGTTGATCGCGATCGACGTATTGATCCCTGAGATAGAAGATGCTATATAGAACATCCTGTCTGCAATCCGACTACAATGCCGCAACACTGTAAAGTAGATTCAGCCCATTCCAACACTAACCGTATCGAAATGACTTCATGGTGAAGACATAGAGAGACAATCTGTTAACCTCTTCTTGACCGCTACCTCCAGGTCAGGTGCGAAATAAGCAGCACCAGTTTGCTCACTCTCAGGATCCTTAGACCCATCGGTTTAAAGAAACACATCACCTGAAAGCTTATCAATGAGCTCTTGTACAACAAACTGCGGTGCCCTCTTAGTGCCTCCTTGAAGTTTGTGACGCAAGCTAATATCAACAGCAGCCGAAATAAACTTTCAAGGAGTGTGACGAAGGATGGCCGGACTGGTTGAAGTCAAGGGAGACGAGAAATAATTGTGGTCCACATTTTCAAAATTTTCAATCAAAATAAAGTGAGAAGTGCATGTGCAAAAGGTAGGGAGGCCATGAGCTGTGTCTTCTCCAGCAGCAAGTGTTGCATTACCGCCAGACTTTATTCCTCAGACTTTGTCGTATTCTTTAGAAGTTCTTCCATTGCTTTGGTGGTTCAGGCGCCTTTTATCTTGTCCACATAATTGGGTCGAACTATAAATACTTATCAGGGATGTTCACCTTATCTTTAGCTCATAAAAATGTACTAAAACCCCCATAAAAAACAGTAAACACATTTACATATATATACATAAATATATACATAAAACCCTAAAACCAACACCTAATCAATTATAAAAACCCTTAAACCCCTGTGCTAACCCCACGGTGCTCCTCTACACTGTCTTGGTCCAGCCGGGAAACTTTATAAGGGAGCTTGTTTCTGGAGGGAACCCTTTGACTCCTGGACACAAGAACAGAGGAAGTGAGTAACACACAATTCACTAAAAACACAAACCACATTAACACACAAACACCTAAACATCTTCAGAAAATATTGCACTATATATTGCACATCACCAATTGATCTAACAATTTATTTTGTCTCCCTTTTCCCTCCAGGACAGACAGCTTCAATTAAAGTGCCCCTTTGCACCAGATCTAAAAATGCGATAAAAAGAGACATTACTTCAATAAATATTTAAAATCAATTTTGTGAAATTGTCTTTTTAAAGTGCTAATAGATGTCGAAAGTGCTGTGTGCAATGAAAGTGAAATGTAATTTAAAGTGCAAATAGTGAAAAGTGTAAAGTGCTAGTGTAACAAACTGGCTCTTTGTTACATTCCCCCCCTCCTCTCGGAAGGCGAAGCCTTATTCTTCATCCACTCTCGATAACCAGTCAGCCACAATGTTAGTCTTCCCTGGTTTGTAGTGGACAGTAAAGTTGTAGGGTTGGAGGGCCAGGTACCATCCTGCAATTCGGGTGTTCGCCTCCCTCATGCGATGCAACCACTGAAGTGCCCGGTGATCAGTCTCCAGAATAAAGTGTCTTCCGAGCAGGTAGTAGCGCAGAGACTCGATGGCCCACTTCATTCCCAGACACTCCTCAGCCGACGACTCAGGAACATAACCGGCCTTCTTTCTCCGTCCTTCTCCTGTATTAGGACTGCTCCTAGTCCTGGTCCAGAAACATCTGTTTGGAGGATGAATAGCAGGTTAAAATCAGGGCTTTGGAGTACTGGTCGGGTGCAAATGGCCTCCTTTAAATCACTGAAGGCTCTGTCACACGCCTCACTCCAACAAACCTTTTTAGGTGCCGAGTACTTCGTCAGGTCATTCAGAACGGCAGTTCTGTCTGCAAACTGAGGGATGAACTTCCTGTACCATCCCACAAGGTAAATTAATCCCCTAACCTTCTTTTTCATCATGGGTACAGGAACGAATGGCCTCCATCTTTTGAACTTGTGGCCTGATCCTCCCAAATCCAATAGTGTAGCCAAGATACTCAACTTCCTGGTGAGCCACTGTACATTTTTCGGGATTAATAGTAAGTCCTGCGGCCTGGATTCTCTGCAGTACCTTTTGGAGGTGATGGACATGTTTCTCCCAGGACCGACTAGAGACCATCACGTCATCCAGGTAGGCTGCTGAGAACTTGGAAACATCTCGGAGCACATGGTCCATGAGCCTCTGAAATGTGGCTGGGGCCCCCTGTAGGCCAAAGGGCATCACTCTGAACTGATACAGACCAAAGGGTGTTTTGAAGGCAGTCAATTCTCCTGTCTCTGGTGCCAAGGCCAACTGCCAATAGCCCCGAGAAAGGTCCAGTGTTGTGATGTAGACCGCACTCTCCACACGTTCCAGAAGTTCATTAATGCGAGGCATCGGGTAGGGGTCGAAGTTTGAAATGCCATTCAAATATCTGAAACCGATACAAAAACGTAGAGAACCATCCTTTTTTGGCACAAGCACAACAGGGCTACACCATTCACTGTCAGAAATTTCAATAATTCCCAGTTCCAGCATGAGTTCAGTTTCTTTTTTCAACACTGGCACCAACCGCTCTGGGATTCTGTAGCTCCTCTGTCTCTTTGGAGCATTCTTTTTGAGGCGAATCTGATGTCGGACCAGCGAGGTAAATCCAGGGGTCTCCTGAAACAAATCTGGGTTAAGCAGAGGTCATCCTTGCATAAAAAAATCAAGCAAAAGTAACCAATATTGTTCAAATCTTTATATGGAGTGCTCAATTTGTCATTTGTTATTGTAAATGAGCCTAAGTGACGCTTGAATTGAAACCGTCACTTCCAGAAAGCTCCGGAAAGGGCGCTGGAAAGCGCCGAAGTGATTAATTGATCTGTGTGATCTGTGTGTCCTTTCCTGTAGAGGAGACAAACTTGCGAAGCATTGTTTAAAGTGTCTGGTTGTACCTCTCCACCAACCCATTTGTTTGGGGGTGATACGGAGTTGTTCTAATTCCCTTTATCCCCAGCAACTGATAAACCTGGTTGAGAAACTCAGAGGAAATTTGCACCACAGTCAGAGAGTATTTCTTTTGGTACCCCCACCCATGAGAACAGCTGTAAGAGACAGTTGGCAATCTGTTTCGTCTCAATTGATCTAAGAGGAAAGGCTTCAGGGTAACGTGTGGCATAGTCAGATATTACCAAAATGTAACGGTTGCCTGCTGAGCTCCTCTCCAGGGGGCCCACAATGTCCATACCCATCCTCTCAAATGGAGTCCCAATGATTGGCAGTGGCTGCAGGTTGGCCTGTGCCACTCCTTTGTTTGAAGTAAGCTGGCAAACCTTACAGGAATTACAAAAATTGTAGACTTGGGAGAACATCCCGGGCCAAGCAAACCGACTGCCAATGCGTCTTAGTGTCTTTTGAAAAGACATGTGGCCTGCCCATGGGACCGAATGGACTAGCTCCATGACTCTGACTCGCAACTTCTCAGGTAAGGTAAGGGCCTCATTTTTGTCCTTAATCTGGTAAAGGAGACCTTTTCTGACAATGTAGCTAACCTCATCCATGTAGCTTCCTTTGCCCGTTTCAACACCCTCCTGCTCTCTAACCTTGTCGAACCAGGGTTTAAGCGTTGGGTCCTCTTTCTGTAAAACTCCAATGTCTGAAGGGAGGTAGCATTCTAACGGACCAACAGGTTCAGGGAGCTCATCTTTCCCTTCCTTTGAGCCAACAAACTTTTCCCTTCTCTTTTGGGCCTTGGGCTTTTTCATCTTGCAAGGCTGAGCTTCAAGCTCCTCACCCCAGAAAGGCAGCTCCTCCAAAACTCCCCTGGAGGACATTACGGGGTTTGGCAGGTTCAGGAGCAGACTGAACACTGGACTCTAAAACTGTCTCAGAAACCTTTTCAGGCTGGCCGCTATCTGTCTGGATAATCAGATCTCGAAGTGTTGGAAGGTCATTCCCCAAGATAACAGCAAAGGGTAAATGTTTGGCTAATGAAACCGTAACCAAATAAGTCTGCGCAATTGCGCACTGCTCGCACATGGTGCGCGCAGAAGAAAATCTATGGCGCGCAGAACATTTTATTCTCCATAAACCTATTAATTAATATCTAATATTATACCTAATCTAATCTAATTACCAAACCGCCACCGGGAGCAATCTAGAATGAATCGTAAGCGTTTGACACACTGTAGAAGACTCTAGTGGACAGTAGAAGCACTGTCCAGGGAACACGTCGTGTAACTCGTGTTTTCTATATTTTTAGTTTCAAAACGCTGTGTGTTTTATTAAAATCAGACTCATATTCACTGTGATATTAGTCTAATTACTCCCGCAGCGCAGCGGGCCGTGGGTGAGCCGTGCGGACGGCGGGTGGGTGCGCCGGGCGCCCCGGTTCAAAAGACGCATCACTACCGCGTTTATTTATGGGTAAATATGTGTCATGTTACATATCTCATGTTACAACGTGGGCACCTGCGGTTTATTGACAGTATATGGACAAGTTCTATTTTCTTCGTAAATATCTTGTGCGCGACTTTAATTCAGGAGCACTGTATGTATCATTGGCTGGACACCTGGCCGTGACGGGAGTGTCTACAGAGCCGCGGTGCACGGCCGAAACTGCTTGGCTATTGTGTGCCGCGGCTCCTGAAACTGCTGGGCTATTTGACCGCACCTGTCCAGCCAATGATACAATACAGTTTACATACGCTAAAGAGCCAATCAGAGCATTGATAGGGAATAAGTGCCCTGCCCATACGGACCTTGCAGGTTCACTAGCTAAGAATAATGCGGCAGAGTTAAAAGACACAACCCCTTATCATGGCGAAATGAACGGGCAGCGCCTGGGACACATCCACTCACCAAGCCAGAGTAAAAAAGAAATGCGGTTCGTTTAGGATGGAATGGCTTGTGCCACTGGACCACAGCCAGGCCAAAGCAGGACTCTCACATATAACTACTATACATCTCATGAACAGGATTTTTATTTTTTTCATTTTAAGTGGGTCTAATTTATTGTAATAAAAGTAAACTAATAAAAATTGCTGCTGTAATTTGATTCTTGTAATCTGATTCTGTAACTTGCTATGATGCAACGTTTTGAAGAGGCGTGCCGCGTGGCCACAGCACATCTGATGTTGCTCACAGTGGTCCTCGGTGTGCCCAGGGAGCTAGTGTGTTTGCCCAGACACATACAAAATTAGAGGGAACATTGGGTGCCACCGATGCTAGTCATCTTTTTGACATTATTGTGGCGACTGGGCCTGAGGGGGATGCCGTGAGCACCGGGGTGGCAATCCCTCTGCCCATTAACTATTGTGGTTTCTTTGAATGAAGAAGAAAACAGGGGAAATGATGTTCAACTGCTCAAACACAAGGTTTGGTTAGGCATGCTGTTAGTTGAATGGACATTGAAAAATATAATGTACATGTAAGTATATGGAGTGTTAGAAATGCATGCATAAGAATTTTTTTTTTTTTTTTTTTACATCAATGAATACACACAAAATAGTATATTTCTATAGAAAAGCAATCCATTACAAACAATAAAGTATTTGAATAAGATTGAAATAATAATGGATACACAGCAATGTTGGTTCAATCCCAGCAAACTAAGTGATAATAAGAACAGGGGAACTTGTCATACAGACTTTACAGTCTCAACTTTCTTAACACAACATCTTCATAACATCTGATATTTCTAAATGCAAACATTGAAAAGCCAAATATTTGTACTTTAAATAAAAGTATTAAACGGCACAGTTCCTTCAATGTTCTGGTGAGGGCTGGTCCCAGGTTCAGCGTAAACACCACAGCTTCTTCAGCTGCTTCAGCTCATTCAGCTCCTTCAGCAGGATGAAGTCTCTGAGGGCCAAGGGTAAGTCCAGGGCCTGAACCTTGGTCTCCAAAGGCCAGGGTCTAAGTGCGCGGCGGATCACCCTCCGACAGAGGCACTGCAGAGGGGCCACGCTCAGCTCCTGGTCCCTGACGCTGCAGTGGAAGTCCCTCAGAGCTGTGACGTCTAGGGGAGGCACGGGGCCCGTCACACGCATCTGAGGCACGGGGCCCGTCACACGCATCTGAGGCACGGGGTCCGTCACACGCATCTGAGGCCAGTCCGTTTTAGTCAGTTTCAGCAGCTTCGCCGCCTGCTCCAGAGAAGTGCCTCTCGTCACAGAGGAGGCCATAGCCCCAAACAACACCTCGTACCGGGACAAGCAGCTGTCGTAATGGGGGCAGAAGGTGGCCACACTGTTCAGGAGCAGAACGCTGAGAGGCAGCAGAGCGGGGGAGTACTGCAGGGAGAGCTTCAGCAGGCAGTGTCGTTCACAGCAGTGCAGAGAGAAGCCGTAGCGCAGCAGCAGAGACACCAGCTCCACAAAGACCCCGGCGTCCTGCAGCCGCAGCTGCTTCCGACGCAAGAACCGATTAGGATGGTACTCTTCTCGAAAAGGACGATACTCTTCCCAAAAACTGAGCAGAGGACAAAGGTTTGGAACAGTTGCTATGAGAGCTGTTGGTAAAAAAGTAAATTGACCGAAAAGGTTTATATCTAACTTTCATCTGTGGTTAAAAGTATCAATATTATTTGCAAAGATATACTTAGATTTGAATAAAAGGATTAAAATGTATTCAATGTCTTTATTTGACAGGACAGTAGCATGAAGGGGGAGAGGGCACAGACAGTCGGCAATCTCTGTACAACGCCCTCAACTACTGCAGCAGCGGCGAACGGTGTGTGGACACATGAACCAAAAATATTTACTTTGAAATTCTTAGTGTCTGTGAATGGCATTGGACTTATGTACTTTTGGACTTTACATTTGAATTGGACATTGTTATTTCTTTCATAATTCCTCTTTTCTCTATAATCGGGTTAGATTGTATACCTCACCTGCTTTCGATATATTTACATAACATAGCCTCCACTGACATCACGGACCATGTTCTGATGTTGGGGTCTGCTCCTGAAAGAACCACAAACAGCTGTAACATCTCCAAACGTCCACGAGCAGGTTCAGTTGTACCTTTTTGCAGAAGTGGAGGAAGAAATTGTAAACATTCTTCTAGACTCATATTGTTAATCACCAGATACAGCGCCGTCTTCCCTAAAAACAGAATATGTTATGCATATTATAAAGAATACCATTAAAATACTGCTTTTTTATTAACCAGTGTGCACAGCTCATGAGTTTGTAGTAAAAGTTGAAGTACCCTCCGTATCATCTTTTTTATTGACATCTGCTCCGAGCTCCAGCAGAGTCTTCAAACACACTAGCTTTTTCCGTAGACAGGCCAGCATCAGAGGAGTCTCGTATTTGCACTGGAGAACATAACATTTAGATTACTGTGCTGCAACTACTACTACTACTACTACGTGTGTGTAAACATTCAGTCAAAGTATTTAGTATAATTTTATTTTTATCAACATTTTCATTCATGCCTTATTATTATATCTTTTATAATACGCTATGATATTGTTGTTTCATGTTGCACCTTATCACCTTACTATTTAATTTTGATGTGAAGGAGCAGCTTCTCACTGAAGCATACTGTTACTAAAGTTACAGCTGTAATAGCAGTTCTGCTTCAAACACATTGTGGGGGTCAAACACATGTGATCGACCACGGGAAAAACCGCCACAAGTCGGCAAGGACCAAACAGAGATAACGCGAAAATAAGATTAAAAGTGTGATTTTCGTTCTTTTGCAGAATGTGCTAGTTGAAGTTATGAATGAGCCCCTGTGTGCTTCAGATAACACTATTGGTTGTCTTAAACGTATACATTAAGCTGTTAAAAATTGGTAGTTTTCGGGTCTTTTTCCAGCGCTCCTGGGGGGCGTCACCTTTTTCTAGCCAGCATATGTTGATCTCAACGCATCAACAGGCCCGGGTTTTTGCCTCGGAGGCCATGGAGGAGGACTATCGGTCGGCACCAAAGAAATTCTGGCAAACCGTCCGGCGCCTCAGGAGGGGGAAGCAGTGTCTCACCAACACCGTTTACGGTGCGGGTGGAGGCCTGCTGACCTCGACTGGGGATGTCGTCGGACGGTGGAAGGAATACTTTGAGGATCTCCTTAATCCCTCAGTCACGTCTTCCGAAGAGGAAGTAGAGACCGGGGACTCGGAGGCTGGCTCATCCATCACCCAAGCTGAAGTCACTGAGGTTGTTCGCAAACTCCTCGGTGGCAGGGCTCCGGGGGTGGATGAGATCTGCCCTGAGTACCTAAAGTATCTGGATGTTGTAGGACTGTCTTGGTTGACACGTCTCTGCAACATCGTGTGGCGTTCGGGGACCGTGCCTCTGGACTGGCAGACCGGGGTGGTGGTCCCTCTGTTCAAGAAGGGGGACCGGAGGGTGTGTTCCAACTACAGAGGGATCACACTCCTCAGCCTAAGGTCTATTCCAAGGTACTGGAGAGGAGAATCCGACCGATAGTCGAACCTCGGATTCAGGAGGAGCAGAGTGGTTTTCGTCCCGGTCGTGGAACACTGGACCAGCTCTATACCCTCCATCGGGTGCTCAAGGGTTCATGGGAGTTTGCCCAACCAGTCCACATGTGCTTTGTGGATCTGGAGAAGGCTTTCGACCGTGTCCCTCGGGGTGTCCTTTGGGGGGTGCTCCGGGAGTACGGGGTCCGGGGCCCTTTGCTCAGGGCTGTCCGGTCCCTGTATGACCGGAGCAGGAGCTGTGTTCGCATTGCCGGCAGTAAGTCAGACCTGTTCCCAGTGCATGTTGGGCTCCGCCAGGGCTGCCCTTTGTCACCGGTTCTGTTCATAATTTTTATGGACAGAATTTCTAGGCGCAGTCAGGGGTCGGAGGGTGTCCGGTTTGGGGACCACAGGATCTCATCTCTGCTGTTTGCAGACGATGTTGTCCTGATGGCTCCATCAAACCCGGACCTGCAACATGCACTGGGACGGTTTGCAGCCGAGTGTGAAGCGGCTGGGATGAGAATCAGCACCTCCAAATCCGAGGCCATGGTTCTCGACCGGAAAAAGGTGGCTTGCCCTCTCCAGGTGGGTGGGGTGTCCTTGCCCCAAGTGGAGGAGTTCAAGTATCTCGGGGTCTTGTTCACGAGTGAGGGAAGCATGGAGCGTGAGATCGACAGGCGGATCGGTGCAGCGGCTGCAGTGATGCAGTCGCTGCATCGGACCGTTGTGGTGAAGAGGGAGCTGAGCCGAAAGGCAAAGCTCTCTATTTACCGGTCGGTCTACGTTCCTACCCTCACCTATGGTCATGAGCTTTGGGTAGTGACCGAAAGAACAAGATCGCGGATACAAGCGGTCGAAATGAGTTTCCTCCGCCGGGTGGCTGGGCACTCCCTTAGAGATAAGGTGAGGAGCTCGGCCACACGGGGGGAGCTCGGAGTAGAGCCGCTGCTCCTCCACGTCGAGAGGAGCCAGCTGAGGTGGCTCGGGCATCTGTTCCGGATGCCTCCTGGGCGCCTCCCTCGGGAGGTGTTTCAGGCATGTCCCACCGGGAAGAGGCCCCGGGGAAGACCCAGGACACGCTGGAGAGACTATGTCTCTCGGCTGGCCTGGGAACGCCTCGGGATCACCCCGGAGGAGTTAGAGGAAGTGTCTGGGGAGAAGGAAGTCTGGGAGTCCCTGCTCAGACTGCTGTCCCCGCGACCCGGCCCCGGATAAAGCGGCAGAAGATGGATGGATGGATGGATATGTTGATCTTTTTCCACCTATCAGCTTTGAACCACATGGCTACAGCTGGTGTTCTCCGTGTCATCCTCTCAGAGACAGTATTCATTTGTCCAGACTGTCTTCAGAGCTTACATTCCCTGGACTGCATTGCAACAGAACTGAGGTACTTTTACTCTAAAGTATTGCTTTAACTCTGTGTTTTAAGGTGGTTTCGTGATGTCACTTTAGCCTCGTCACTTTCGCCTCGGGCACCGGAGCAGAGACAGCAATGCTAAGCTAACATGCTGCTTCAGTGCACTCTACGTTATAAATACGGGCTTGAATTTAATATGACCACTTTCTGAATAATTAACATCACGTAGTCTCTTGAAACTAGCTGTTTTGGGACGGTGTAATGTCTGTATCTTCGTGTTTTTTTTACTGTTTTTTACTGTAGCCCGCGTTAGCCGGTTCAGCTCGTTCCAAACTTCTTTGTTTCACTTTTCAGAAGAGGCGCTCACAGCTGGAGTTTATCAAAAACTATGCAGAAGTCCATTGCATTACAGCTTCGACTTTGCACAGCAGGTACTATTTATTACACATCATTTACCTAACTTCACTTTATTAAATGTACAATAAAGTGCAAATGCAGAATAGCAATTATAGACACGCAATAATGTCACATTCATGTGCATATAACTGATGTAAATAGAGTGTTTATTTTACCATTATTATTAGTATTATTTTGTCTTGCGCTAGCTGTTTTTATTTTATCTTTATTTTTCCCCTCCATTCCTTATTGAGAAATGAGAGGTTCTGTCTATAGGAGATTTTGTTTATAAGAGTTCTTCTATTAAGAGTATTTTTTTAAACTTCCTATAAGTTATCTGTCCTTTTCCTCTGTATCTTCCTGCGTTGCAACAATGAAATTTCTCCATGTGTGGACAATAAAGGAATATCTTATCAAATGTCACATGTCTTAATGTAATTCCTTCGCTCTCTCCCTCTGTCTTCTACAGATACACTTTCCCTCAAACCCTCTGCAGCCGGTCAGCACGGAGAGGCGCGCTGACCCCGCACGTCGCTACAAGCAGCTTCCAAAGATCAAGAGTTATCAGCACTTCAGGCATTTATATTGAAACTCTCACATTGTGTTAAAAAATAAAATGAGTTAATGAGTGTTTCATGTGAAATAGTTTGCCATTTCTTAAATGTCCTGTTATTTTCTTACAGCTTTGATGCCAAGAGACCAGGTGTGGTGCTTGCAAAAAGTCACTGTGAAGCAGAACCTGTGGAATTTCAGCTACTACGCAATTCAGCTGTTCTGCCTCCGGTTGACAATCTCCATGTCCTGGTCCCACCTGGACTGAACATTGACATTCAGACCTATCTGCATGAAAAAATCAGGCCTTTCTGTGCTGACGAGGCAAAAGACATCACATGCCCAGCGCCGAGAGTCACAACACAGAAGAGTGCTTCCTATTGCACTGCATAACTTTATACCTTTATATTTCATTATGTACATATCATGCCGTTTAGTGCTCAGAGTTCAATGTTTTGCTGTTTGTGTTGCATTGATTCACCTGTGAATTTTGTTTATCGACAAATGACAATAAACCCTATTCCGATTCTGATCCTGATTCTTGGATTATAAAAGGCCCTGAATAGCATCAAAGTATTTCCAATTTAATATAGTAACTTCTAATTCTGATTCAAGTCCAGTTCGCATCAACATCAATAACACTCCTCTTGAGTCTTTAGTGACAGCTGTAGGGGGAGGTGCTGTCAGTGTGACAGGGGGGAGGGCTTATCTCAATGAGATGCAAATGAGCCCCTGTGACTCTGGGCTCACTCAGGTGAGAATCTTTAGAGGCCGTTTTCTCAGTGAAAGGTTTTGAGAGTTGTTTACATTAAAATGACCACAACTTACTCAAATATTATCAGATGTGCATGAGTGATACATCATTGGAAAGCTTTGAATTCACACTTTCAGAATCAGTGAATAACTCAAAATGTCTCCGGGTAGACATGTAACTTGTTTATCCACGGTCAGTCACACATGTTTCCACTTAATGAATTCCATCAAAGTTATTTTTCTTTATAGATGGGCTGCAATGTTATTTGAAATTGTGCTGTTAAGTCCTTGTTGGCCGTTAGTATCCAAGTCTTAATATATTCAGATACTCTGCTTAAAAAAATAAACTTTTATTTCAAAGTATTACGCTCTTTTGTTTCATCTGTGTTTTTGCCTTCCCATAACCCGGAAATGTGTCGTCACATCGTGACACTGTCTAGTCAACACTGAGGATATTTACACTGAAGTGGACAGCGATAGCGACCAAAATACAACTAAATCCTCGTCAAGCGAGCAGATTTCAACAGATGATGAACAGCATATGTTGAAGAACATGTCCTGCAGCTGCTGCCTCATATTTGAGCCTGACACCTCGTCAGACCATGAAAATAGAGCGGATGAGAATGATGATGATGAGAAGACGAGAATGTACTGCTGCTCACCGCTGCGGACTCCACGTTACGCAACAGCAGTATGCAGTGCATTGATCCGCGTGAATGCAGAGCACATGGCCGCCGCGGCCGTGGATGCACTGCACAGCGCTGCACCGGGCTCTCCCCAAGGACGCGCACTGACAAGCACTTCCCAGTTATTCAGATAACTATACCACACACCGGTCCATTCAACTTCCTGGTATATTTATTACAACCAGTGATAAGGTTAGCCCTCTCCCCGTGAACAACAACATCACGCACACGGCGTCAGTCAGACAGCGCATACGGCGGTTACGAAAAGCACAGACAACTGAAAATATCTTGCAACTTACTTTTGTCGCATATCCAAGTCGATGCTTCGCAAGGTTTTGGAAATTGCCGTGAAATGTCGGTAGCATAGCATACCAGACTTGTCACACGTTGCCGCTTACATTCTCTTAGTCCAAGACAAATCATGTCCAAAAACGTGCTCTAATCTTCTGTTTTGGCCACTCAAAGAGCCCGCTTTCCTTTTGAGAGCAGTGCAGTGCTACACATCTCCGTGTTATTGTAAGATTTGTCGTGTAAAACGTAAAATTCCGCTCTGTTTAGCACATTTCAGACGAGAACAATGAGGGTACACTGCAGTGTGTTCACAGTGTGACGACCAAGGCGGTTGCTATGGCGTTTTCTTGGGTTTGGCCGAATTAACTCGTGACATTTTTTGTCATTGGTCAAAACTAACCGTCCAGACTTCGTTGGGAAAAATTTAAAGCTACATTCCACTTATTAAAAAACGTTGCAGCCCATCTTTAATAAAACTTGTTTGCCCAGCACGAACAGACATGTGTTTCGGTGTGTTCTTATGTGAGAGTTACGCAGCTGTGCATCATCAAAAGGCAGCAGGACATGGTGTTGGAGCTGATGTTTTGTGCTGCAGTGTGTTTAAGAGTGTTAAAGTCCTGGCTCAGACTACACCTGGTGCAGCTGCTGTGTTGGGCCAGTTTTGGTGCAGTGTGACACATATGAATGAATCTGCTGCTCCTTGGCTGCGCGCCAAAGACTGTCTGAGCTCCTCTCATTATTTCTAATTTTTGGGGAATTCTTGCGGCCTCTGCGCCTTGTTCAGTCTGAGCCAGGTGTTAGTCTTGATTGAAGGCTCTTTACCCCATGTTCAATGTCTGCTCCGTGCTGCACCAGGAGTTTCACCATCTCATTGTGTCCATTCGCCACAGCTAAGGTCAAAGCCGAGTGCCCAGGTTTCCCTCGAGCCCACCAATCCTTCTCCGCACGGAAGTAGTTGACATCGGCTCCGTGCTGCAGCAGGACTTGTGCCTCCCGGAGCAGTCCTCTCTCTGACACAACATGCAGGGCTCGGCTCAGCGCCACCTCAGAGCCCTTTTGTGGACAGAGAGAGTCCAGCAGCTGCCCCAGAGCTTCACCTCTGCAAAAAGCAGAACCCATTTCAGATGAAGTGCACGAGCCTCTAACTATGGGTGACTCACTGTTTTATTGAACCTTATGAGCAGATAAGACATTCATCTTGTGTCTAACGGACAGGTCCAGAAATGACACAAATATTAACCTTAAATTAGGTCAAACACCTTAACAGTTAAAATATCTCGTACTTGTCCTCTGCCGTTTCATCTGCTGTGATCACATTTTTTATGGCTTGAAACAGAGTCAGCCCAGGGGCCGGAGAAGGGTCCTCATCTTCCGGGGTCCGAACTCTGTACAAAGACACAGTAAAGAGTTAAAAGCACATACAACAGAACAATCCACCCCAGTCAGAGGTGAAAAAAACACCATTATTATGGAATTTTGAATCCCTGGAGAGGTAGACGCCCAGGGCATTCGGAGGCTAATCAGGCCCTCAGGGAGGAGGGAGAGTAAGCCAGGCTACAATAGGAGGCTGATAGCCCATTAAAGGGATGATAGTAAACAAAGAGGATAGTTTGATAGTAACAAAGAGGTTTAGTTTCTGGTGAAACTAAAAACACCCTTTACCAGGAGTTGGGCGGGGCCTATTCAGAGTAGGATAAATATCTGAGTTCCCGGTCTTAAGTTGCAGATTGAGAATGACTCAGATGAGTCAGGCCACAGCACAGGCCTTATAGTTCTGATAAGACTGCATAAAGAATATGCAAAGGAACCAGGGTTAGCCCTGGTTTAATCCAGGTTTAGTCCTGGTTTATAGTCCTGGTTTAGTCCTGGTTTAATCCTGGTTTAGTCCTGGTTTATAGTCCTGGTTTGATTCTAGTTTAGTCCTGACTTGAACCTGTTTTAACAATATTAAAATAAATAGTAAATTAAGGAAAAAACAATCATGTCTATTCTAACATGTAATAAGTGTAAGTAAAGTCAAAGTATGAAATGTAACCTGAAGACATCATTGATCTTCTCGATAATCTTTGAGAGTGGAACTTAATCATGCTCTGGACTCTTCTTTGTCCAAAAATACAACAGATTATCAAAACGGTGCTCCGCACATCAGATTCTGTGACAGGTGCGTAGGAGAAAGGCGTATGTGACGCTAACTGTAATACTTTTCAGGCAAATGGGTGACTGAGGATGGGACAGAGGTTTAAATAGGAGTGGCCTAAAAAATAAAGAGTTGCCAATCACAGATGTTTTAGAAACACATCAGAACAAACACAAACATTATCATAACCATTAACAATACCCAAAACAATAAACAAATAGTGACACCTCATAATGAATTATGCATACGTCAAAAATAGTGATTAATACAGTACAAAATTAATAGCAGTGTTCCCTTGATTTAATGCTTCTGATTATCGAACAAGTGGCGACTAGGCAAAAGCCGTCAAAATTGAGATTGACGAGCAAGAAAAAACATTACGGGAGACATTTTACACATTACCCCCTGCAATTGACAATTTCATTAAAGACACTGGCGAAATACAAAGAAAAGCTTCTGAGCATTAAACTGAAGAAATACAACCGCGACACAGAAGACTATCTGAGCAATCAGATCTACCACTGGGACCAAACGGCACGGGTGGAAGCCTCCGCACCTGCTCGGGCACTTCACGTGCACCAGAACGCACCGACAGTGGTCAGGTGCCAACCGCATTCACGAGGCCTCAAACCTGGACAGCGACCACCAAGAGGAAAACAAGGAGGGGGAAGCGCGCATCGCACAGGCCATCGACCGTGGACGCGCAGTGCCTCACAGAGACGGTAATCAACATCTCCTCCAAGGAACTCACTGAACACCAGACGTCCGTGCTTTCTAAAGGTTTATCATGTGTACCCTATAATAAAGTGAATACATTCGGCCTAAAAGTGGACCTATTTAAATGTTTTAGACATATAAAATTACGACACTTTTTCTCTAAATCTGGGCCTTCCACGGACATACAACCTATTTTTAGAGCCAAAAGCACCTTCTTCCACGATGTTCCAACACTTTTAATGCCTCCATCAACACATTTTGTCGCATAGTCGAACAAGACGTCCAAAAATCTAGTGATTAGCCACAAATAATAATAATTTATCTAATGAAGGGAAATTAGTCTTGAAGGAACTTATGTTAGACAAAGAAGATGTGATTAATTCATATCCAATCCGCCATCTGCATACAGGACACTATCAAATATAGAGCAGAGATCCTGTCTCAACTTTCAGACGCCAGATTCTATAAGGAATTAAACAGTGATCCCACAGTTGCCTTCCAACAACAATTACTAGATTACCTTGAAAAAGCAAAAGAAAATAAATGGATTTCTGATCATGAATTTGCTTTTCTTTACTGCAAACATCCTGTCCGACCAGTCATATACACCTTGCCGAAAATACATAAATCCCTCACTGACCCTCCTGGGCGTCCCATTGTGGCACAAACTGACTCTCTCTGGTCCTTCTATCGTCTTTTGTTGACCACTTCATCAAACCGTATGTACTCAAGTGAGACTCTACAGACCTTAGGCTAGGCAAAATAATATGTCTGTTTGCCGTAACCCGACCGACCCGCTATGAAACTAGCCGACTAAAAAATAAATATCAGCATTTTGTTGAAAAAACGTCAAAATCTTTTATTTTTCAATTATTTCGCCGACTCACCGACCGGTCTTTCCTGAACCACCGTGTCAAATATTTTGATCACGCTGGTAAACCTGACTTTCATGTCAAAGAACTGATGACGCACTGCGCAGCGCATGCGTGTCTTCATTTTCAGTCCTCCGCATGCGTCTATAATAAAACAGACCGCGCGTAGGAGTCGTCATATTGCCTTTTACAAGTTGGTTTGCCCTTGTCGGCGCCCCTGACCTGTCCATAGTAATGTCACCCTCTGTCAGAGTGTGAAATTTGACTTGTCCCCCGCATGTTCCCCCGCTCGCCTTCGCTACCAAAATAAAGGATAGCGGCGTACAAAAGGTCGATAGAAATATCTTAAAATCGTGAGATTTAGTCTCCCGATCGGGTTGATAGAGACGTTTTCCGTCATTGACTGTTGAAGCCTGACCCCTGGTGGTCACTCCGAGTCAAAAAATGACAAAATTTTGATCCTTTTTTTTGGCTTCAAAGTAAAAAAAATAAGAATTTGCCTACCGTCCGAACCACTTAAAAAATGTTTACTCAGGTTACAGCAAACAGACAATTTATTTGGGGTAGCCTTATAGAGAAATAAAAGATTTACCAGACGATGCCCTTCTGTTGACCATGGACATCACAAGTCTGTACACTAACATACCGCACACTGGAGGCTTGGAGGCTCTTAAGTTCTACCTCCAACAGCGCAGTGAGGAATCTAACCCTCAAACCAACTCATTTTTGATTTAACAGAATTCATTATGAAGTACAATTACTTCAGTTTTGAAAAAGACTTTTTCTGGCACAAGTATGGGCACTATTTGTGCTCCCAACTAAGCCAATTTATTTGTTGGACATTTAGAAAATAAATTCATCTTCAATGGTACGAACAATCCCCCTTTAACAAAAATTATCCAATGGTACAAATACATTGATGACATTTTTTGTATCTTTAGGGGCAGCATCCACGATGTCACAGAGTTTATAGCTCTGCTCAACAGTTTTGAGCCTAGTCTCATTTTTACACCTCAAATCAGTAAAGTGATTAAAGACAGTGGGACTATCATAAGATAAGATAAGATAAGATATTCCTTTATTGTCCCACATGGGGAAATTTCATTGATCGCCAGTGGATAGAGGTAGATACAGAAGAAAAGAACAGATCACTTATAGGAAGTTTGAAAAAAACACTCAGTAGAAGATCTCCTATAAACAAAAACTCCCATAGACAAAACCTCCCATTTCCCAACAAGGGATGGAGGGGAAAAAGCATAACTACACTCTACAGAAAAGACACCGATAGAAATACTTTATTATTAGCGTCCAGCTTCCACCCGACCTCGCTCAAAAAAAGCTTACCCATTAGTCCATTTTTGATACTCCGCAGAACATGCCACTCTAATGCATAACCCAATTCTCTTCACATTCTGCAACCATCAGAAGGATATTCAGGAAACATTGCACATCCTCAAATCCGATCCGGAACTTTCCTCCACGTTCCGACATCCACCCTTGTTTGTCAACAAAAGAGGTAAAAATCTGAGAGACCACCTCGTACGTGCCAACGTCACCCCTGCTGCAACACCCACCCAAACGCTCCTGTCCCCCCTCCCAAATGGAAACTACAGGTGTGGAAACTGCGCACAATGCAACAACACTGTAAAAACAAACTACTTCCAACATCCTCACTCTGGAAAAAAAAGGTCTTTATTAAGAAGAAAAAGCTTCAGTTGTAGTCATCTGGACTCAGTTAGAAAAATTAGACGTTTCGACTCTCATCCAAGAGTCATTGTCAATAAAAGAATTTAGGTCGAGAACTCCGATATTTATCCTATTCTGTGGTAAGTCCAGCCCATTGGGCGGAGCCTTCCTGAAGTAGAAAGAGTTGTTTGTTTCAACAGAAACTCCCCCCTTGTATCTACCGAGCTAGCCTATTCAGAATTTTAATGGGCTATTAGAATCCTCTTTGTCTTTGTGAGACCCTGGTTCACCCTGAGTACCTGATTAGCATCTAAATGTCCTGGTCCTGGTCCTCTACCTTTCCAGGGGTTCAGTATACCATTATAGATACCAGGGAGATTGAATCTTAGCCCTCCATTCCTGTTTAAAGAAGGTCTTTCTTTTTTAACAAAAATAGCTTCCTTAACTCCTCTTTCAAACCATCTTCTCCCTGCTTAAAATCTTCACCTCACCGTCTTCAAATGAGTGAAACTGCTGTTTCCTCCCTACCTGTAGATCGATCGCTCGCTTGCCCAAATAGACTAATTCTTCTTGTTCTCTGGTGTTTTATGGTGGTTGGCATCCATATTGTTACATTACCGCCACCCACTGTAGTTGTGACTCTTGAAGTCACTTTCGTTGCTGTCGCCGTTCTCCATGGCAGCCGGCAGTTGAGCGTGGACAGGAGATTGTTGTCATTAATAAACTTTTACTATTGTAATGCATTAATACACCTTTAATATTGATATTAGCTTCACATACACACTGCAGAAATATATATTTCTTGCCTCTATCTCTGCTAGTCTCTCATATACTCTAAGGTCGTCTCGGTATACTCCCCATTGCACCTGTCTTGGAAGAATAACACATACCCAGTTTCGACTGGTTTTCTGAACATTACGAGACCATATTAGGAAATCAGACTGAAGAAGATCTCGGCGGAGAGGCTGGTCCTGAGAAAGTCAACTTCATGAATATTCATAATTATTGTCTGTTCATATTGTCCAGCGCGAGGGTTAGACGAGAGTTCCTGTTAGAGCACCTGCCGGACTCCGTGCATGTCAGGGAGAGCGTGTGCTGTTTTAATTTCTATTAGTCTGTAATGTCAGGGAATAAATTTGTTTGATCTACATGAGCACGTCCTGTCTTGTTTTCTCAGTTATATTGAATCTGACAAGATCAACGATTGTAGTGTAACATTATGACGACGCACCCTAACTCTATAATCTTCCAATTGACCCTGTGTTATATAAGTAACTACAGCCTTACATGATCCCTGTGACTGGATTGTAAGAAGATTCCGCAGATTTAATTCCTGCTTATTATTTTGAAACCATAAAATCAATTCAGTTTTCGCTCTTTATGCTGTACAGTGAATCAGCACATGCTCAACAGTCTTTGGCTCTCGACAGTGATTACACAAACCAATTACACAAACCAATAGGATGTTTGTCTATCCTATTTAGTGACCTATTGAGTCCAGTGTGGCCCATTCTCATGCGAGCAAAGGCTCTCTCTTTCCCCTCGTTCCTGCCCATGGATCTGCATGGACCAACACTACTTTGTATCTGATACAGATGACGTCCAGTATCACAACGCTTCCAATAGAACTGCCCAAGTTTATACACATGACTCTTAATAATAGGCTTGATTTCAGATTTGCTTAATGGAATCTTTAGCCAGTGAATCAGCCATTTCATTACCATCCATCAGGAACCCAAATGAAGGAGACCCTCACATCCTTCCTGGACAGAGAGAGTATCAGATAGAAGATGCTATATAGAATATCCTGTCTGCAAGCCGACTTCTCAGATTTAATGCTTTGCAGTGCAGTGAGGCTGTCAGAAGCGATCACAATGTTGTGACACTGTAAAGTAGATTCAGATTCAGCCCATTCCATTGCTAATCATATTGCTATGAGTTCTGTGGTGAAGACAGAAAGATGGTCTGGTAACCTCGTCTTAACCACTATCTCAAGGTCAGGTATAAAAAAGCAGCGCCTGTTGTGTTTTTGCATTTCTTACCTTGCTATAACACTGATCATCCGCCTCATGATGTTCCCCACTCCGAATGACTCCCCCGGCTTCTTCTTCTTTGGTGTTTTATGGCGGTTGGTATCCAAGTGTTACATTACCGCCAGACTTTATTCTTTAGACTTAATTTTTCAGAGTCCGACAGGCGTTAAATTACAGCCAACTACTGTAATTGTTGATTCTTTAGACTTTATTCTTTAGACTTCATTGTTGTTGTTGTTGTTGTTTTATGGCGGTTGGCATCCAATTGTTGCATTACCGCCAGACTTTATTCCTCAGACTTTTCGTAGTCCTCAGACTGTCGTAGTCCGTAAAAGTACTCCTTCCATTGCTTTGGTGTTACAAAGCCCATGAGGTCATGATGTGTCTTTGTGACTAGACGCTAGGCGGTTGAAGGTGACCCGGTCTGGGGTAAGATGTGACAGCTTGTCGGTAATGGTGACACTTGAAGGGAAGTGCCTGCCTAGTAGGGTGTTCATTGGGTACATGTGCTATAGCGTCAGGCCATATGTTCCACCGCCCCTGCGTTGCTTTAAGTGCCAGCGCTTTGGGCATATTGCAGCGGTCTGTAGAGGGAGGCAAAGATGTGGTAAATGTGCAGGAGATCACGAGTATGGGAAGTGTGACGTGGGAGCAAAACTGAAGTGCTGTAACTGTGGGGAAGAACATAGCTCTGCCTACGGGGGATGCAGGTTTAGCAAGAGAGCTGCTGAGGTGCATAAAATAAAGGTCTCTCATGGTATATCCTATGCAGATGCAGTCAAGAAAGTTTCAAGTAACGAGTTTAGAGTAAATACAGAGAGAGGAGCCAGCGCTGCTCCCAGCCAGGGCGAAATGAGAAAGGCCAGCGTGGCTCCCAAGAAGTGTGAAGGTTTCAAGAGTGGAGGTCCCAAGTGTGCAGGTTCCAGAATTAATGAGAATACCCTGGTTGTGGATAGAGAGGATTTTGTACTCTTTATGGTGGATGTTGTAAACTGTGCTGCTCAGACTCAAAGTAGAACTGAAAGGATCAGGATCATTGCTAAAAGTGCAGGGAGATTCCTTGGAACAAAGGAGCTTGATTGGGCAGATATAGAAAACAGGCTAAAGGCGCTAAATGGGAGTCGGAGTGATGGGGGTCTACTTTTGGGGAGTCAGAGTGATCAGAGTGACGAGATGGAGGTGGGGGTGGTCTCCTGTCCTCGCCCAGTCTCGTAGACGCACGGCTACCAAGCAGTGACATCAATGGAAATATTAAAGCCTATAGAATGAAGCCTAAAGAATAAAGCTGTACAGTGGGAGCACCGGACGTCAAAGAAGGAGAGGAAGATGAAGAAGAGTCTCCCTGGAATAAAGCCGGTTGGTCTCTGAAACAATAACAACTATTCTAGTCACAAAGACATATCATGACCTCATGGGCTTTGTAACACCAAAGCAATGGAAGGAGTACTTTTACGGACTACGACAGAGTCTGAGGACTACGACAAAGTCTGAGGAATAAAGTCTGGCGGTAATGCAACAATTGGATGCCAACCGCCATAAAACAACAACAACAACAACAACAACAACAACTAGAATAGTTGTTGTTGGGTTCTCTGTATTTACTCTAAACTCGTTACTTGAAACTTTCTTGACTGCATCTGCATAGGATATACCTTGAGAGACCTTTATTTTCTGCACCTCAGCAGCTCTTTTGCTAAACCTGCATCCCCGTAGGCAGAGCTATGTTCTTCCCCACAGTTACAGCACTTCAGTTTTTCTCCCACGTCACACTTCCCATACTCGTGATCTCCTCCACATTTACCACATCTTTGCCTCCCTCTACAGACCGCTGCAATATGCCCAAAGCGCTGGCACTTAAAGCAACGCAGGCACCTCCCTTCAAGTGTTACCATTACCGACAAGTTGTCACATCTTACCCCAGACCGGGTCACCTTCAACCGCCTAGCGTCCACCACCGTAGCTCCAGTCAAATTCTCCTTAACTTCATCCACAGACGTCGCCGTAGGGACACCTACGATAACTCCTCTGACCGTGTTTCTTTCAGCATCAGACACAAGAATGTCCTTTCCACCCAGACGTTTAGTTCCAATCGCCTTCCGTTGCTGAGCCGCGTCCTTGCACACGACCAGCAGCGAGCCATCTCTAAGGACACTCGCACTCTTGATCACTCCTACAGCTACAGTTAGGCTCTTTGACAATGTATGTTGGAGACCATACCGAGGATGAGGAGCAAGAGGATGTTATAACATGCTTTGGACTCATGGGCTTTGAAACACCAAAGTAATGGTAACTTCTAAAGAATACAACAAAGTCTGAAGAATAAAGTAATGCAACACTTGGATGCCAACCGCCATAAAACAACAACAACTTCATTCTTTAGACTTCTTCTTCTTCTTAGTTTTATGGCGGTTGGTATCCAAGTGTTGCACTACCGCCAGACTTTATTTTTTAGACTTTATTCCAGAGCTGACTCTTCTTCATCTTCTTTGGTGCTCCCACCGTACAGCTTTATTTTTTAGGCTTTATACTTTATTCTCCTATTCTCCAGTCCAGTGTGGCCCATTCTCTTTCCTCCCCCGCGATCCTGGACCATTGATCTGCATAGACCAACACTACTTTGTATCTGATACAGATGCCGTCCAGTATCACGATTCCAAAATTCCTGCCCAAGTTTATCCACATGACTCTTAATAATAGGCTAATAACCATCACAACAATCGATGGCTGCCTAAGGGAGTTTTTAGCTGACAAATCAGCCACTCCGTTACCATTTAACCCCACATGTGCAGGAATCCAAATGAAGGAAACCCTCACATCCTTCCTGGACAGAGAGAGTATCAGATAGAAGATGCTTTATAGAACATCCTGTCAATACGACTACAATACCGCAACACTGTAAAGTAGATTCAGCCCATTCCAACACTAACCATATCGAAATGACTTCATGGTGAAGACAGAGAGGCAATCTGTTTGCACATTTACCCAGTAAAATAACAGAAGTTTTTACCTCTGGACCCGTAACGGCAATTCTCCCAATTCAACCTGCATTACAGAGACAGGGGAGGTCCTAAAAGCCCTACAACAGATACACAAGGCCTGGGGCTGCTCTAAATCAAGTTTCTTTAAGTTAGTCTCATCTGCAGACATACAGGCAATACAGCCGTAATCAATAGTTGCCCTCATGATTGCCCAATACATATTCAGGACCTTCTGCTAGCTCCCCAGTCCTGGCCGGATAGACAACGCAGCAGCATTATTCACTTTTTGCATTTATCACAGTAAGCTTATTTTTGTTTTTATCCTATAGTAGATTTTAATTGTTTTTCTTTAATGCATTCCCTTTTTGATTTTATTTATGTTGTTTTTTTATTGCTAATGTTTTTTATGTTGCATCGAATCAACAAAGCAAGTTCCTCTGTTTGGTTCATTGGCAATGGCAAAAGCTTTTCTGATTCTGATTCTGAAACATACTCTCACCATAAGTTCTCACTATCTCACTATTTCACTTACATTTGAAGCACCAAATTTCACAATCAATTACCACAATGTCTTCAGTTACTTTCCAACCGTGTTTAGACATTTATAAAAATCTTTTGAAATTATTTTGATTCTTGTATTGGTTATGTCAGTTCTCCTGGACAGGGTAAAATGTGTACTCCGAGTTTGTGGTGTAGTTTTTCATGTTTATTTTTACACCGTGAAGTGTATAAGCGTAAAGACCGTAAAGTGAGCAGCAGTGATCCCGCCTCAGGCCCGAAGCAGCTGGGCTTGTTAGTTAGACAGTATCAAGTTCATTTCTGTCTGTGATTGACTCTAAAACGTGCAGCCTCAGGAACAAATAAAGATCATGCATCTGTCCAATGTGTACTTCATTAAAATGTTAGCTGTTGCTAGCTGCTGTGCATGTAGCCTTGTCCTATTTTAAGCTAAGCTATGTCTTCAGACCTTTATTGAGTGTCTGCGTCATAAAGCAGACACTACATGTGAGGGCCAACAAAAATGAATATGAGGGCCGCATTTGGCCCCCGGGCCATAGTTTGGACACCCCTGGCTTAACTTGTTACAGAGAAGCCCTGACGATGACAAACTAGCCGTGTCTATAAATGTTCCTTGCGATCATGGACAAAGAAGTGTATATGAACACTGACAACCACTGGGTGGCGCCTTTGCCCTTTCGTAAACCGCGCCCTCCTTCCCAACAACAGAGAACAGGTTCTGAAGCGCCTCGCTGTTTTGAGACAAACAGCAAGACATGAAAGAACAGTTCATCAAATTCATGGAAAAAATGACCGAGCAGAGATTGCTCCAGAGCCAGGACCAGGTGAACAATGTTGTTACCAACACCACCCCCAGAAACCGGGCAAAATCCGAGCTGTGTTTGATTCAAGCGCCAGTTTAAAGGCATCTCACTAAACTACGCTCTCCTTAGGGGACCTGACTTAAACAATGTGCTACTCGGTGTTCTTTTGCGCTTTAGAAGAGAGCAGGTATCAGTCACTGTCGATGTAGAACAGATGTTTTACTACTTCAGAGTCAAAGAAACTATCTCAGGTTCTTATGGTTCGAAGACAATGACCTGAACAAAGAAATAACTGTTTGTATACATGGCAGTTTTAGGGATTTTTTAGCCAGCAAAGCGTTGCGCGGCGCAACACAGCGCTCCGCTGTGCTGTGCAGCGCTGCTTTACTGCAGCTCCACTGTCACTAGAGCAGCATGGAAAATAATAAAATTAATATTTTTAATAATGGGACCATATTGGATATATCGACTCATATTATATGAGACCATATTGTCTGGGGGTCCAGGCTTGGCCCGCAGGCCGCTTATTGGAGAGCCCCTGGTCTAGTGCAAACCGTGGTTGTGTCCTTAGGCAAGACACTTTCTCACATTTCCTAGTGTGAATGTGGTGTGTACGTAGTAACTTTCCACCCTGTGTAAGCGTAACAAAGTATTTGAGGAAACTATATTCAAGTAAGTGTAAGAGTGTCTAGATCTGACTGAGAATTTTAAGTTTTTATAATTGGAAGAGCAAAACCTAAATTAAATAATGCAGATGATCTGGTATTTTCAAAAGATAAAGACACAGAAATGAGAAAAGTACATCAAAACACAAAGAAACGAATATAAAGCTTTTGTCATTCTTAGATTTACTCACAGTGAGACGAAAACCAACAATTTTACTGAAGTAAGAGACGTTTATACTGTACAATATAATACTAATGTAGAAGTAAAAGTATGCAGCCTGAAAACTACTCAGAAGTACAATTGTATTTAAAAGTTATTCAAGTAAATGTACAACACAGGCTACAAACTCTCTGTAATATCACACTTCATTTTCTCTGTGCACCAGCTCAAACTCTGGACTCAGCAGCAGTACTTTTGATAAAGTATGAGTACTACTACAAACACACTGTGTGTATTTGATGTTTTTAATGCAGTTCGTACACTCACCAGCAGAGGTCAGTGCAGCTCAAGCTTAGCATTTCTGTGTTTGAGTTTTCTTTGGCGTAACAAAGTTGAACCTGCTGCTGCTCCGTAAAGTACAGTTTGTCTCAAATAAACGCTCTGAGCTGCGACTTTGTCCTCGTCCACAGACAGAGAGGACACAAGTGACCGCTGACCACGACACGAGCGCCACAGACAGAGAGGACACAAGTGACCGCTGACCACAGCACGAGCGCCACAGACAGAGAGGACACAAGTGACCGCTGACCACAGCACGAGCGCCACAGACAGAGCGGACACAAGTGACCGCTGACCACAGCACGAGCGCCACAGACAGAGCAGACACAAGTGACCGCTGACCAAGACACGAGCGCCACAGACAGAGCGGACACAAGTGACCGCTGACCACAGCACGAGCGCCACAGACAGAGAGGACACAAGTGACCGCTGACCACGACACGAGCGCCACAGACAGAGCGGACACAAGTGACCGCTGACCACAGCACGAGCGCCACAGACAGAGAGGACACAAGTGACCGCTGACCACGACACGAGCGCCACAGACAGAGAGGACACAAGTGACCGCTGACCACGACACGAGCGCCACAGACAGAGAGGACACAAGTGACCGCTGACCACAGCACGAGCGCCACAGACAGAGCAGACACAAGTGACCGCTGACCACAACACGAGCGCCACAGACAGAGCAGACACAAGTGACCGCTGACCACAGCACGAGCGCCACAGACAGAGAGGACACAAGTGACCGCTGACCACAGCACGAGCGCCACAGACAGAGCAGACACAAGTGACCGCTGACCACAACACGAGCGCCACAGACAGAGCAGACACAAGTGACCGCTGACCACAGCACGAGCGCCACAGACAGAGCAGACACAAGTGACCGCTGACCACAACATGAGCGCCACAGACAGAGAGGACACAAGTGACCGCTGACCACAACACGAGCGCCACAGACAGAGCAGACACAAGTGACCGCTGACCACGACACGAGCGCCACAGACAGAGAGGACACAAGTGACCGCTGACCACGACACGAGCGCCACAGACAGAGAGGACACAAGTGACCGCTGACCACAGCACGAGCGCCACAGACAGAGCGGACACAAGTGACCGCTGACCACAACATGAGCGCCACAGACAGAGAGGACACAAGTGACCGCTGACCACAACACGAGCGCCACAGACAGAGCAGACACAAGTGACCGCTGACCACGACACGAGCGCCACAGACAGAGAGGACACAAGTGACCGCTGACCACGACACGAGCGCCACAGACAGAGAGGACACAAGTGACCGCTGACCACAGCACGAGCGCCACAGACAGAGCAGACACAAGTGACCGCTGACCACAACACGAGCGCCACAGACAGAGCAGACACAAGTGACCGCTGACCACAGCACGAGCACCACAGACAGAGCAGACACAAGTGACCGCTGACCACAGCACGAGCGCCACAGACAGAGAGGACACAAGTGACCGCTAACCACAGCACGAGCGCCACAGACAGAGCGGACACAAGTGACCGCTGACCACAGCACGAGCGCCACAGACAGAGAGGACACAAGTGACCGCTAACCACAGCACGAGCGCCACAGACAGAGCGGACACAAGTGACCGCTGACCACGACACGAGCGCCACAGACAGAGAGGACACAAGTGACCGCTGACCACGACACGAGCGCCACAGACAGAGCAGACACAAGTGACCGCTGACCACAGCACGAGCGCCACAGACAGAGCGGACACAAGTGACCGCTGACCACAGCACGAGCGCCACAGACAGAGCGGACACAAGTGACCGCTGACCACGACACGAGCGCCACAGACAGAGAGGACACAAGTGACCGCTGACCACAACACGAGCGCCACAGACAGAGAGGACACAAGTGACCGCTGACCACAACACGAGCGCCACAGACAGAGAGGACACAAGTGACCGCTGACCACAGCACGAGCGCCACAGACAGAGCGGACACAAGTGACCGCTGACCACAGCACGAGCGCCACAGACAGGGTGGACACAAGTGACCACTGACCACGACACGAGCGCCACAGACAGAGCGGACACAGGTGACCGCTGACCACGACATGAGCGCCGGACTCCGCCTCCTCGCCTTCCTCGTGTGGAATGTGAAGCAGAGGTTTGAACGTGCTCCCAGTAAATATCAGCCGCGTGTAAAGCAGAGCATGTGCCGTGTGGTCAGGACAGACGTGTTACCATGTGTTCGCCGGTTCAACAAACGCCACGCGCTTGGACTTCGGTGTTGGTTCAGGTTACACAGAACATAACGTTACACAGATGCAAACAAGATCACCGATCACACGTCCATGTCCACGTCCAAGTCCAAGTCAAGTCCAAGTCATGCCCAAGTCGAAGTCGAGTCCAAGTCCACGTCCAAGTCAAGCCCAGGTCATGTCCAAGTCCAAGTTGAGTCCAAGTCAAATCCAAGTTATGTCCAAGACAAGTCCAAGTCGAGTCCAAGTCATGTCCAAGTCCAAGTCTACATCCAAGTCCAAGTCGAGTCCAAGTCATGTCCAAGTCCAAGTCTACATCCAAGTCCAAGTCGAGTCCAAGTCATGTCCAAGTCCAAGTCTACATCCAAGTCCAAGTTGAGTCCAAGTCATGTCCAAGTCCAAGCCAAGTCCAAGTCGAGTCCATCTCCAAGACCAAGTCATGTCCAAGTCCAAGTCTACATCCAAGTCCAAGTTGAGTCCACGTCATCCATCCATCCATCCATCTTCTGCCGCTTTATCCGGGGCCGGGTCGCGGGGACAGCAGTCTGAGCAGGGACTCCCAGACTTCCTTCTCCCCAGACACTTCCTCTAACTCCTCCGGGGGGATCCCGAGGCGTTCCCAGGCCAGCCGAGAGACATAGTCTCTCCAGCGTGTCCTGGGTCTTCCCCGGGGCCTCTTCCCGGTGGGACATGCCTGAAACACCTCCCGAGGGAGGCGCCCAGGAGGCATCCGGAACAGATGCCCGAGCCACCTCAGCTGGCTCCTCTCGACGTGGAGGAGCAGCGGCTCTACTCAGAACGTAGACCGACCGGTAAATAGAGAGTTTTGCCTTTCGGCTCAGCTCCCTCTTCACCACAACAGTCCGATGCAGCGACTGCATCCCTGCAGCCGCTGCACCGATCCGCCTGTCGATCTCACGCTCCATCCTTCCCTCACTCGTGAACAAGACCCCGAGATACTTGAACTCCTCCACTTGGGGCAAGTCATGTCCAAGTCAATTCCAAGTTGAGTCTAAGTCCATCTCCAAGTCCAAGTCCACGTCCACGTCCACGTCCAAGTCATGTCCAAGTCATGTCCAAGTCATGTCCAAGTCATGTCCAAGTCGAGTCCAAGTCGAGTCCAAGTCAAGTCCAAGTCAAGTCCACGTCCAAGTCGAGGCCAAGTCCAAGTCAAGTCCAAGTCGAGTCCAAGTCAAGTCCAAGTCAAGTCCACGTCCAAGTCGAGGCCAAGTCCAAGTCAAGTCCAAGTCAAGTCCAAGTCAAGTCCAAGTCGAGGCCAAGTCTGATAAACGGAGCAGAGCTGAGTAAAGTCTGACTTAAGCTGTAAAACAGACTTAGAAACGATCTCTTTTGCCTTTAAAGCAAGCACTTTGGGGCTGCACAGTAAACATGTTTTAAAGAGTTAAACTAATGAAAAAGGGGCCAAATCGGGCCCTGTTATTATGTCACCGGAGTTAAAAGTAGTTCAAATAAAAAATCAAAAACAAAATAAAAAGTAATCATACAGACTTAAACTATGAATAAATTACATGCATTTTAATCAATAATTTCAACTATAAAAGCAGATATTTTTGTAATGCATATGGATATGTATCGTATAATAAAAAGTAAACATAAATAAATAAAAGGGCCGGAGCAGAAAAACACTGTTCATGTTCATAAAGTGATGCAATACCATTTACCATACTTCAAATATGTGTATAATGGTTGTTATGGATTTAGTCGACTAAATTTTGACTAAAACTAAAAATGTCAAAAAGCTAAAACTGAATCTCTTTTCTCAAAATTAACTCTGATGTTTTCTCTTCCGTTTCTGTGGAAAACACTAACAATCCAAGATGTCGCCTCCGGCTCCTCCAGACTTTATGAACCGACAGTTAGCGACATGCCTCGTCCAGCTGGTCAGTGAGGTCAGCATCAATCAACCAATCAGAGCCCGGGACAATTTAATTTACTTTGGTTAATTGTCCTGATTGGTGGAGTATATTAACGAGCTGCTCTGTAATTGGCGGTAATGAACGAGCCACATGGGAACGTCCTGTTTCCTTCTGTACTTGTCACCTGTTATTAGCCAAGAGGAAGCTAACGCTAATGGGGCTGTTAGAGGGTAATGCTAGCAGGTAATGTGGTGGCAGAACGGGACAAAGCATTTCCTGTTTCTAAAGTATCTAAAGTTTAAAATATCTACGCGCAAACGGAGGTAAACGTCGACTTTTGAGATGATTGATTATTTCATTTTATAGATGAATATTTGACTGGGATTATTAAACATTCCCACATACAAAACTGATGTCCATGTACTCAAGACTCAAGACACAGGCTAATTTTGAAAGTGTTAGACATAAAAATATCGTATTATCCGGCCTATAAGTCACAGCTTTTTTCATAGTTTTGGCCCGGGGTGCGACTTATACTCCAGAGTGACTTAGATGTGATATTATTTCGTTATTTTCACATTGACAACCACAAGAGGGCGCTCTAGGCTCTAAGCGACGTAGAAGAAGAATCTGCACTTCCTGCACTTCCTCTACCTCTGGAGTTTGTGGAGTTGTTTAGAAGTGACACAGAGGAAGAAGAATTCAATGGATTGAGTGATCAATTATTTATTTTTTTAAATCAACTTATACTCCAGTGCGACTTATATATGTTTTTTTCTTCTCTATTATGCCTTTATTGGCTGGTGCGACTTATACTCTGGAAAATGCAGTAAATAACTCCATATTACGTATTCTATGTTACGTAAGGAGCAAAACGGTTGTTGAAAACTGTGCTCATATTCATTTAGAAGCTGGTCATACAAATGTAGGTCTAAAACATGTTTTTATAAATGCAACAGAAAGCGTCAGCTCAAATGTCCTGATAAAATAGTCGGCAGCTGTAGATGTTTTTGGAGCTCCAGTCGTCAGCGCAGAGCGGGAAGAGCAGAGTAACAAGAGTGAAAGCTCCGTGTGATCTCTGGAGCAGTGATGGAGCCTGGGGACCACCAGGAAAATACTGTACATGAACTAAAGAGAAACATATACATTCAGTTTACTTAGAACAGTCTTCTAAACGTCTGAGGGGGATCGGGGGCCCCACCTAGAATTTGTGCTCAGGGCCCCGCATGGCGAGCAGCGGCCCTGCTGGCATCAGACACTATTGACTGACAATATATTTGAACAGAAAAGACTAAACACGGGTAAGCTACTTTTGAACACTGTTATTAATATATCCTCCTAAAATATTTAAACTTTAGACCCACTGTAACTCTCACAGTGACTAAAAGAATATGTTCAGTTATTTCTTACTCGATACTTTAGTGACTAAAGCATAAATGTTACAACTCAACAGCTATAGTGTTTATCAGCCTAAAATCCAGACCAGAGCTGAAACTAACATTTCTGTTGAACCTTGAGACTTCCTTTATACATTCTCAACCAAACAAATGAATGTTTTTGAATAGAGAATATTGAAAAGCAGGGCTGGGGGTTGTCGGGGGGGGGCATGGAGGAGGACTATCGCTCGGTCTTTGTAGTGAAAGAGTCTTCTGTGTTTTAGAGTCTGTAAAGTCCTGAGAAAGATGACGATCAGATTAGTAGATTACCGTACCATTTCTTCATAGTTTTGGCCGGGGTGCAACTTATATTATCCGTTATTTTCGCACTGGCAACCACAAGAGGGCGCTCTAGGCTCTAAGCAACGCAGAAGAAGAATCTGCACTTCCTCTTCCTCTGGAGTTTGTGGAGTTGTTTAGAAGTGACACAGAGGAAGAGGAATTCAGTGGATTTAGTGATTTGGGGTAAAACTGATGCTTTGGTAAACTTGTTAGCATGTTCTTTATGCTATAGTTATCTGAATAACTGTTCATATGTTACGTTAACATACCAGACACTTACCACAGTTCTGTCTGTGCCTCATGTAGCTGAAGGTGTTAGCGTTAGCATACGTCATGTAGCTGAAGGTGTTAGCGTTAGCATACGTCATGTAGCTGAAGGTGTTAGCGTTAGCATACGTCATGTAGCTGAAGGTGTTAGCGTTAGCATACGTCATGTAACTTAAGGTGTTAGCGTTAGCATACGTACACCTATTCACCATGTTATTATTTTAAACTGCATTTCAAGATTACATATCTGTTCTTGGTCTTGGATTTTATCAAATACATTTCCCCAAAAATGCGACTTATACCCCAGTGCGACTTATACTCCAGTGTGACTTATTTTTACTTCTCTGTTATGCATTTTTTGCCGGTGCGCCTCATATTCTGGAAAATAATCAGTAATCATCGCAGCCATGATCACGACGCGCCAAGACAATCCTCCAGCTCGGTTCTCCTGACGACGAACACAAGATCCATGACATGTTTTAAATCTATGGGACAAAGAAATGCACCTAAACTTTGACCCGCTGCCATTGGTCGCCCACAAGACTCTGCTTTCACAAACGGGCACATTTAAAACCCGAGCGCTCGCCGTGACATTCCGTCCGCTCGCGATCGCGCACACCCACCCACACTGCACCTCGTCGTCAGTTTGCTCCTGTCGCACACGGGGGTCCGGAAACTGGACACTGGGCGCCTGTGAGAGGGCAGAGCGTCGCCGCCGGGGGTTCGGGAGTGGAACCCGCAGTTACCATAACACTCGTCTCCTCGTTGACCACAGTGGACTCAGCTCTGGTCCAAACGCTGGCCCGGGACGGAGAGACAGGAGACCACCCATGTTCCTCAGTGCCACACGAACACCATTCATTCCAGCACTGCTCTCAGAAGGAGCCGTTTGACTTTCACCGTTCATTTGGATTGAGAAGAGATAGTTTTTCCTCACCCATGTTTCCGTCAGGTGCACGTGAGCTTTTTGCAGCTCATGATGATTATTTTGCACTGAACTGCTGTAAACATACTTTGTGTTTGTATTAAAGACGATTAAAAGTGCTCTTTGTCATGTATAATGCACGTCTTGAGGCTCGATTCACTTTTTTTTTTTACCAAATCAGATTTCTTTGGAGCAACGGTCACGTTGCATTTTTCACATTTCCTGCTCCCCAGACGAGTACTTTCAGATTGAAAATGACTTCAGCTGAAACGTCTCGATTTCAAAAACTGTCCAGATCCGCGTTTTACAGGCGCAAAACTCTGGGGGCAGAAGAAGATACATTTTTCATGGTATTTATGTAATTTATCTGCTTTCCTCGCTGTAAATCTCAACTTAAAGCCTTTTTCATGCTTTACATGCTTATTTGCTTATTATTATTATTATTATTATTATTATTATTATTATTATTATTATTATTATTATCTAAATTCAGAATCATTGCCATTGAACAATATTCACAAACGAGGAATTGTCTTCTGTGATAAAGTAAAATGTTACGATAAATAGACTAAAACACAAAGTATTTGCAGTGTGGATCAAATGAAACGCCTGAAGGACTGAACCGTCCAGACTTCGACCTAAATGTGGCCGATGGGTTAAACCAGCCAAAAAACACTGGATTTTTCACCACCTGCTTTTTATGAACCAGGAAGTGTTGTGAAAGTCATGAAAAGCACTTAAAACTGTAAATAAATAGCACGCTACACATGTGTACGGAAAGTGAGGACGAGGTTTGGACTCTGCAAACTGTTGAGAAAGAACCAGTTCTGTTTTTCACGTGTTTAAGACGGTAACAACCAGGTACAACGCCTTTAATATGACTCAATATTATACATGAAGCATTTGTAACCGTTAAGAGCGGTTATAAACGCTTCATTTATCTTTTTGCATATGAAATGTGGATGAGAGCTTTACTGTAAGTGAATGAAAAGAGTGTGATTTTGACCCATCGGAGAATGTGACCTTCAAAGAATGAGCGCCTCCCCATGGCCTCGGAGTCAAAACACTGTCAGGAATTTAACAACGGACCAGGCAAAAGTTTGAACAAAACCACAATCTGGTTCTTACGCAAATGTAAATCTATTCTGCACTTTACGACTTTAATGGTGAACAAGTAAAACACAACAAACCAACTACAAATCCTGTCTTATTCTGGATAAAACCCACACGTTTGCTTGTAGTTTCCACATCTAAAAACCTTTGAATTCTTGTTTTAGTTTTATCTGTTCATATCACAGTCTTCTCTCAGATGTTACTGCACCTGAAGTACTTTACTACTAACACGTACTGCAGTTCTCATCAAAAGTACAGGTCAGAAACGAGCCGTTCAGCCCAAATATTTAAAAACTCTCCTTCACTTCTCATTGTTGGACACTATGTCGCATTAGTCAGTTTGTTGTTTCCCGCAGTGACGAGGGGGCGGAGCCTGCAGTGGACAGTCATGACTTCGCAGTGATAAAGACCATGGTGAAGGGTCCAGCTCAAGGTGAGTGTCCGAGTACTTTTCCAGTTCCTCCTAAGTACTGTCTGACATGCTGGAGTATTACGTATATCATGTACTGCTGTTTTAAATATAACTAACTAGAATATTACCAATTATTATATATCTGTTCATTGTAATTAGATTGTCCAAATGTCCAAAACTCTATTAACATGTCTCGTAAATAAGTCTTTGTGTATATGTCTTTGTGTACTGCCAGAGGTCCCCGCACCCCTGCTTGGGAAACACTTTTAATTGTTAAGTAAATCAGTGATATTGTTCATCTCTCTTTCGTTCTTGGTATGAAACGTGTCAAAAATAGTCACGTTGACGACCCAGAAGCCACTGCACACAAGACTGTACCAACACAGGCGACACTCACGTTCAGGTCTGCAATGGGCGGTCCACGTTCATCTTGAATCTAGTAGAGAACTCTCGAGGAGGCGGAGTCGCACGGGACTGTGGGTGGAGTCGCTGGCTCTCAAAAAACACCTCCCCACATTTCAAACGATTCAATCTACAAAAATAAACTACTTTGGGTTGATTTGACACTAATAGAAGGTTAAAATGTCACAAAAGTAGATGTTTGCATAATATGGTCTGTTTAACTCGAGTGTCTTTGTAGACTCATTGGAAAGAAAACCTTATTGTTGTGACAATTTAGTTTTACTTTAAAGTAAAAATTTGGCTTCAATGGGAGTTATTTGCAAAGTAAAATAGAGAGTGTGTAATATAAAACCAAATCCTTCTCTTTTTTGAAACGTTTTGTGCTTTTTATAATGAACAAAATGTAAACTGAGGATTCTCTTTTACACTTTGTTTCTCGATACCAGAATTGCGTAACGTGTCGTCTTCGCGCTGTGGCCTTTAACCGCTATTTAATCCTATTTTAACCGTGGATGCAGTATATAAATAAGACATATAAATGCATGCGCGGGGATATGTTTGGTTTGGGATTACACGGGCACATCCACAAACCTTGCATAACGTCCAGGAGTGAACAGAGTGCGTGTGTTTGACTGCGACTGTAGCCGAGCGGCTCCGTGTTTTCACTAAATTAACTGGCAATATAATCACGCCGCGGAGCCCCAACTGTTTTTTTAGCATAAGTTACGGCGTCCAGAATGTCAGCTAACCCGAAGAGACGGCTAAAAATAACCCGCTTATTTAGAACCAAAACTCCATCTACTTTTACGGCCTGGTGAATAAAGCGCGCCTGTACAAAAAGGTTTGGAGGTGTAAAAGTGATTTAGGGGCCGTGGCGCGGTGTTGTTGCAGGCGGTTAGTGAGTTATTTTCCGTGGACCGAGCGCGACGCCTGTTGTGAAACGGGTCGTTTTGAAGCAGACTTCTCGTTCCGCGCAGTGAAGCCCATTAAAGGTCAGTGCGCCGGCGCCTTCCCCCGTCACACGCTCAGAAAGATCATATTTAGCAAAGACGCCGGAGCGGTCGTGGCGAGAGGGCGGAGTCGGGCTGCGGCGGCACCGTCGGGCCGGACAGCAGGGGGCGCACGCACGCTCAGAGACGCAAAATGAACTGTTCCGAAAATCATTTTGTTTTACGTCAAAACTTGCTCATGAAATATAGAAAATGTCCAATCTACATATATTTATGTTATAGAACATTAATTTAGGAATGATCTATATGTTGTGCTTATAATATTGTGTAGTTAAATGGCACACGTTATGCAATTTTCTGTTGTTCCCTCATCAAAAACATACCTAGAGTTGTATTTAGCTTCATTCACACTTGTTTGATGAATCGTGATTGGTTAGTCCTCGTCCCTGTGAGCCTCAAAAATACTCAGTTTCAAATTCCCTAGTTTTTGTTGTTGTCATAAGTAGAGATCTGGGGGTCTCCTGTGCTGTTTGTAAGTCTATAAATCATCACCAGACTCGTTGCATGTCATAATAATGATTTAAAAAATAAAAAAAGAATAAAAATAGGCTTACTATGTACACAAATTTAATCACTTCCTGAATTTACAGTGCAGGAAGTGATTCAATACATAGTAAGCCCATTTTTATTCTTTTTAAAAAATATATATATATATATCTTATAGCCTATTGTTATTTTTATCCCATAGCAGATTTAAATTGTTTTTCTTTTTGACTTGTACTTTATACTTTATATACTATATACTTTGACTTATACAGGTTGTTTTATCATTGTTCATTGTTTTATGTTGCACCGACTCACCAAAACAAGTTCCTATGTTTGTGAATTATGTTCATTGACAATGGAAATAAACCTTTTCTGATTCTGATGGGTCGGGTCGCTTTTGTTTATTTCCCCATGGTAATTCCCTCTGTTGCCAGTAGGTGCCGTGCTCAAGCCAAATCCTGATGAGGAAACACCTGACTTAAATGTGGGTCCTTAAATGACTTGTCAAAGTACAGTTTTTTATGTTTAAATGACAATAACAACACAAATATGACATCATCTGTGTCAAGGGAAAGATTTGACAGAATTCACAATAAATCAATAAATAGTGCTGTTGATTTCACAATTTTGTCCACACAATTTATTCATCTTATATCACGTTTCGCCGTCATTGTAGCACTGCTTTTTGGAACTGCATCTTCTCAGGAGATGGTGGTGGACTTCCACAGGGGCCACGCCCCCCTCACCAGTGAACATCCAGAGAAGGGACATTGAGAGAGTGACTCATACAAGGACCTGGTGTTCATCTGAATCACAAACTGGACTCATAACACAGACGCACTGTACAGGAAGAGCCAGAGTGGGCTCTACCTCCTGAAGAGACTCAGGTCTTTTGGAGTGACAGGGCCGCTCCTGTCACTCCTGAAGTCCTTCTATGACTCTGTGGTGGCATCAGCTCCTGTAGGTGTGGTCTGCTGGAGCAGCAGCATCACAGAGAGGGAGAGGAAGAAGCTGGACACAGCTCCGTCCTGGGCTGCGCTCTGGACTCGGTGCAGGAGGTGGGGGACAGAAGGGTCCTGGCTAAACTTACATCTATGCTGGACCATGAGTGTCGCCCCCTGCAGGACACTCTGTCCGCTCTGGAGAGCAGCTTCAGTGACTGATCCACCCTCGCTGTGTGAAGGAGACGTTTCGCAGGTCTTTCCTTCTGCTGCTGTCAGACTTTACAACAAAAACTGTTATCCCTGAACATGTGCAATACTGTCATACCCATGTGCCTAAGCGCATGGATCTATCATAATATAGTTCCCTCAGTGTACGGGGCAAAATGAAGACGGAGAAAGACAGTTCGAGCTGACGCAGAAGTGGACAGAAATCTACGGGAGACGAGAGATGTGATGCGCTCCGTTGCGCTAATAAACAAACGCACGTGTGTGTTGTATCAGTCCACACGGGGGAGTGGCATGTGCACTTCCGCCTGCGTTCTCAAATCGCCGAAAAATCGTGTGTTTTTTTTAAGGGAGTGTCTACAGAGCCGGGGAACTGACATGTTATTTTGTGCCGCGGCTCCGGAAACTGCTGGGCTATTTGACCGCGCCGGGTTAGGGTCAGGGTCAGGGTCAGGGTCAGGGTTAAGGTTAGGGTTAAGGTCAGGGTTAGGGTTAAGGTCAGGGTTAGGGTTAAGGTCAGGGTTAGGGTTAAGGTCAGGGTTAGGGTTAAGGTTAGGGTCAAGGTCAGGGTTAGGGTTAAGGTTAGGGTTAAGGTCAGGGTTAGCGTTAGCCATGAGGCTATATGGCTGTGCCGCGGCTCCTGAAACTGCTGGGCTATTGCAGCCACGGCCTTTTTTTAAAGCTTTCTATAAGTTATCTGTTCTTTTACTCCTGTATCTACTTGTGTTACAACAAAATTTCCCCGTTGTGTGGACAAATAAAGGCTTATCTTATCTTATCAACAGTGTCTCTCACTAGCTTTAAGATAAGATAAGATAACCCTTTTTTCGTCCAATCCGAATGCAAAGACGCGAGAAAGACACGTCTCCGTCCGGTCTCGTCCACCTTCACCCGCAGAGGACGTGTTCAAACCTGCGGGACGTTCAGGGACACTGCAGAGGCAGATGTTGTGACAGCCATGACTCCTGCTGGTCTAAAGAGAGAGGGCAAAGGTCACATAACTGGCACACCTGCAGGAGACGAACGCCAGTGGGTCCTTTGCACCCACGACACGTAAAGACGTCCCCCACAAAAAAACATTGGTTGTGAGTTTTCTTTCTCGTATCGATCGAGCAGGATTTTCCTTTCCTTTTTCTATTTTTGCATTTTTGTAACCTTTTTATTTTATGTCTTTACTTATAAGAAATAACAAGACACGCAGCATAAGCAGCAGCATAAATCTGGCAAGTGTCTGTTTTATGTCGAATTTGTGCCAACGACAAGATGCAATAAAAGAACCTTTATTTGTACACTTTAAAATTTACTATAAATGTTTTTTTAATTTCATTTCATAAACATATGGAGCCCGATCCTTAACAGTCGGCTCGTTTGGTGTCACTTTTCTGTGGCAAAAAGATACCGATCGATTTGTTTTCAATGCAAGCGACTAATATTTATCTCTGACTTCAACTTCAAATAAATACATGAGCCTTCTTTTGGAATGTGGGCTCTGTGTATCGGCTCAGAGACTCCGCGCGGGCCCATCCCACGTGTGAGTCCACATGGGCCCGTCCCACGTGTGAGTCCGCGCGGGCCCGTCCCACGTGTGAGTCCATACAGGCCCGTCCCACGTGTGAGTCCATACAGGCCCGTCCCACGTGTGAGTCCACGCGGGCCCGTCCCACGTGTGAGTCCATACAGGCCCGTCCCACGTGTGAGTCCGCGCGGGCCTGTCCCACGTGTGAGTCCATACAGGCCCGTCCCACGTGTGAGTCCATACAGGCCCGTCCCACGTGTGAGTCCGCGCGGGCCTGTCCCACGTGTGAGTCCATACAGGCCCGTCCCACGTGTGAGTCCATACAGGCCCGTCCCACGTGTGAGTCCGAGCTGGCCAGTCCCACGTGTGAGTCCATGCGGGCCCGTCCCACGTGTGAGTCCACGCGGGCCCGTCCCACGTGTGAGTCCTCATGGGCCCGTCCCACGTGTGTGTCCATGCGGGCCCACCCCACATGTGTATCCGTGCGGGCCCGTCCCACGTGTGAGTCCACGCGGGCCCGTCCCACGTGTGAGTCCTCATGGGCCCGTCCCACGTGTGTGTCCATGCGGGCCCACCCCACATATGTATCCGTGCGGGCCCGTCCCACGTGTGAGTCCACATGGGCCAGTCCCACGTGTGAGTCCGCGTGGGCCCGTCCCACGTGTGAGTCCATGCGGGCCCGTCCCACGTGTGAGGATCTTTCAAACCAGGTCCTAGAGAGCACAATCTTTAAACTACTTTTAAAAATATGCAGCTGCGCCGTCATTTCAGGCGTATCTGCATATTTTCTGGATGATTACAGCCTCAGCATTGCAGATATTCAGAGTTTGTATTGGATGTTTACTTCACAAACTGCACAACAAGAATATAACCCACACACACACATACACACACACAGACACACACACACACACACAGACACACACACACACACACAGACACACACACACACACACACACACCCACACACACACACACACACACACACAGACACACACACACACAGACACACACACACACACACACACACACAGACACACACACACACACACACAGACACACACACAGACACACACACACACACACACACATACACACACACACACACACACACACAGACACACACACACACACACACACCCACACACACACACACACACACACACACACACAGAGAGACACACACACACACACACACACTCACACACACAGACACACACACACACACACACACACAGACACACACACAGACACACACACACACACACACCCACACACACACACACACACAGACACACACACACACACACACAGACACACACACAGACACACACACACACACACACATACACACACACACACACAGACACACACACACACAGACACACACACACACACACACACACACACACTCACACACACACACAGAGACATGAAGTGTCCATCATGTGATTGCTCCAGTTCTGAACAGGCGTGTAACTACAGCGCCTCAATGCGACGTGGACATTAGGCCCACTGTCCAGCTCTGTGCTCCTGCTGTCACACTGTCCCTTCTGCTGTCACACTGTCCCTCCTGCTGTCACACTGTCCCTCCTGCTGTCACACTGTCCCTCCTGCTGTCACACTGTCCCTCCTGCTGTCACACTGTCCCTCCTGCTGTCACACTGTCCCTCCTGCTGTCACACTGTCCCTTCTGCTGTCACACTGTCCCTCCTGCTGTCACACTGTCCCTCCTGCTGTCACACTGTCCCTTCTGCTGTCACACTGTCCCTCCTGCTGTCACACTGTCCCTCCTGCTGTCACACTGTCCCTCCTGCTGTCACACTGTCCCTTCTGCTGTCACACTGTCCCTCCTGCTGTCACACTGTCCCTTCTGCTGTCACACTGTCCCTCCTGCTGTCACACTGTCCCTCCTGCTGTCACACTGTCCCTTCTGCTGTCACACTGTCCCTCCTGCTGTCACACTGTCCCTCCTGCTGTCACACTGTCCCTTCTGCTGTCACACTGTCCCTCCTGCTGTCACACTGTCCCTCCTGCTGTCACACTGTCCCTTCTGCTGTCACACTGTCCCTCCTGCTGTCACACTGTCCCTTCTGCTGTCACACTGTCCCTCTTGCTGTCACACTGTCCCTTCTTCTGCCACACTGTCCCTCCTGCTGTCACACTGTCCCTTCTGCTGTCACACTGTCCCTCCTGCTGTCACACTGTCCCTTCTGCTGTCACACTGTCCCTCCTGCTGTCACACTGTCCCTTCTGCTGTCACACTGTCCCTCTTGCTGTCACACTGTCCCTTCTTCTGCCACACTGTCCCTCCTGCTGTCACACTGTCCCTCCTGCTGTCACACTGTCCCTCCTGCTGTCACACTGTCCCTCCTGCTGTCACACTGTCCCTCCTGCTGTCACACTGTCCCTCCAGAGGCAATATTGAAGAAACTACAGTTATTGAGTGTTTTATTATACATATATATCAAAATTGGTATTGAGCATTGAGCCTTAATAAAGCATGAACAACACTTAATACCCTAAACCTAACGCCTTAATCAAGCATTTACTAAGTCTTTGTTCATGCTTTATTCAGGCTGATGAAGGTCGTCGTCATGGTAACGCGGCACCGCTCACCCTGAGCGTTGGGAGGAATGTCTTGCTTCACGTCTCTAATATGACTTTATTGTGCCGGAGGTCCCATGACGGGGCTTACACAGGGCCAGCTTTTCCCAGCTTTGGTGCGCGCTCAGGGCCAGGGATCAGGGGTGGACCCGATCAGCGCGGAGGGGCGCGAAAACAGGTTATAAGACGCCGTAAGCTGCTCGGAGATGTGTGAGAAATGGAAGGCTGAAGGGTCAGAGCATGTGACGCCACAGCTGGAACATTGAACGTCTGTTTCTGTTTCAGTCAAATCACTTCAGGGCTCAAGGCTTGTGCTGGAGATTACTACACGTCCCTGATTTAGGTGTTCTAACACTTTAAGCACTGAAGTACTCCTTAATTAGCCTTAATAAAACATGAACAAAGACTTAATTCATACTGAATAAATAGGTTATTAAGAAC
Source organism: Eucyclogobius newberryi (assembly GCF_026437365.1). NCBI lineage: Eukaryota > Metazoa > Chordata > Actinopteri > Gobiiformes > Gobiidae > Eucyclogobius > Eucyclogobius newberryi. Next base: position 6,716,106 of record NW_027316278.1, on the reverse strand, counting down.
AATTCAGACTTAGTAACTACTTAATTGAAGCCCTAAATTGTAATTCCTTATTTAAGTCGTTTTTAAGCCTGATTCATTCTTAATAAATGTGTTCATTATGAATTATGTCTTTAGGTTTTAAGTATTGTTTAAGTACTGTAGTATCATTTATGTCCTCCCACTTATGAAAGAAGGTGACATTCAAAGTTGATAGTGATTAAAGAATTGGATCAAGGTTTTAAACGTGACACACTGCATAAGTGTGGGTATGTTTGTTATCATAATTTTACGAGTCCTTTGGGACACCAGCCATAGAAGGCACTCAACAGTTAACAATTAATGTGTTAAAAAGAAATAATTTGCTCGTTAATCTGGGTTTATGTGAACGTAACCATGACATTGACCACACTTTTTTAAACAGATAAATATAAATATGAAAATATAAGTATGGACTATGGAAATAAGTCAGTAACAGATGGAGCCACTAGATATGATTGTTCTTGATCTGTCTAGTTGTGTGGTACAATTAATGTTTATTCAAAGATGATCTCATCAGCCAGATTGTCAAAAATGTGTCATGCGACCATCTGCAGGAGCTGTGATCCAGAGGAGATGGACCTGTGTCCGTGCTGAGAGAGCGGACGGAGGCCCCCAGGGTTCTCGGGGTCACGCTGGGCAGGGCATGGCCACTCTGGAGCTCTGGCCCATGGATCAGGTCCTCTTGGCTTGGTTTTCCTTGGCTCTAAGGTGTTCCGCAGATAACAAAAAGGCTGTTGCACTGATTCACAGATGAGGCTGTTTTGGAGAGATTGTCCAGGATCCAAGTTTAGTTGTCGACTTGAAAAGTTACAAAAAGATCCTTTGCTTTTGAGTCAGGTCTGGCCAAGAATGTCTCATTTCAACCTGCAGGTTCTAAACTGCAGACTGCCATATATCGCATGTCCGCGCTCCATGTGTCTGCATTTTGCGCGACTCATTTCTCCATGAATACGAGTCTGATTGTAATAAAACACACAGCGTTTTGAAGCTTAAAATACAGAGAACACGACGTGTCCCCTGTGACCACTGTCCATTGACGTGTTCGTCTACAGTGTGTCAAAACCTCACGTTTCCTGCTAGATTGCCCCACGGTGGCCATTAGCCAGTAAAATGTATAAATTAGTCGTACCTTTGTAATGACCACGGAGTTCAAAATGTGGGAAGAGCAGAGCAGACGTGGAGGAGGGCAGACACAGGGGGGCGGACAGTGGCAGTGACATGTTCTCTGTATGTTAAGCTGCAAAATGCTGTGTTTTATTACGAAGAAAAGAGTCTGATAAGGACATTGATAAAGACGCGCCTAAATGCCGAGGTGCAGAGGAAGTTTTCCTGAACTTGAAGAACAGAAAGTCAGGTACAGACCCTTTTATGTAATTATTGCTCTTTCCTCGCAGCAAGAACGTCCCAGGTTTGTGTGGAGTTTTCTCAAGTTCCCCCCTGTCTGGATTGGTTTCCCCCATCAACCTACAAAATATACAATAAGATAATAGTCCAGACCAGACGTAGGCTCGAACTGAAGTCAGACAAAAACACCTTCTTCCTTCTCCTTTTATAACCTTTGAGTGCTGCGTCAGGAGGTCAACACAAAGGACCGAGTAGTTGTGAGGCACAGTGTGGAGAAGGAGCTGTTGCTGCTTTTGTTGGATCTGAATCCTCCTGACCAACGGCTGGAACTACAGCTGACCAGGAAAAACTAGAGAAGCACATGCATGATCCCCTTCTGCACTGATCTGTATGTTAACGGTACACGAAGAACTCAAGTGACTGAACCTGAGTTACTGCTGCGTTAAATAAAGAGCTGCACTAAACACGCACAGTGTGGACCATGAACCACCTCAGCATAGCTGAGCAAAACATTTCACTAAATCCCGTGCTTTAGTCCATCATATATGCAAATGACCCCTGCAAAATTGACTTTTTTGATGTTCGAACATTGTTCCCTCATCAAAAACATACCTGGAGTCGCATTTAGCTTCATTCGCACTAGTTCTATGAACATCAAAAACACTGAATCTCGTTTTCTTGATCCGCTCTCCAACCTGAGATTTGAAAATTTCATACAGCAGCCTCAATATATACATAATAAAAGCTATATAAATAAATTAAACTTGTGTGGGAATCCTTGCAGTTTCATTCAAGAACCTATATTATAAAACGGCTCAGTGGCGCCCTCTTGAAAAACAAAATACCAGCCAGTGGAGGAGGCGGAGCCTTTTTTTTCCATTGTTGACAGATGAAACTTGGCATGTAGCATCACGAGATAAACTAAACAAAATGATAATGGCTCCGCCCTAAACCGGACATGGCGGATCTAGATGCACTTTTAATTTTTCAAAAAGAATAATACAAAAACATTTTTGGGGAAGATTTTTATTTTTAGGTCAAAATACACAAAAATTCATTCATTTGATATCTTGCAACATCTCAGAGAAACATTTATACTCTCATGAACATAGACTTTCAATTCTCCTTTCATGGAGATAATTACATCATATTTTCTTGTTGGGTTTAATGGACACAGAACTCTGAGTATGAGTTCGACTGGATTCTAGCCTCTCCTTTGTGGCCAGAATCTAAACCCGATTTCGATGGTTTGCCATGTTTTTTTCCTGTCTCTTCACTTGTTGACTTCTCTTGGCATTTCTAAGATTCACTTCAAATCTGAGAACATCTTCGCCAGTTTGTCGTGTTCAGTTTGTGTGGCTTGGAGCTCCTTCCTTGTGGCTTTGAGGGAGACTTTCAGGATTGAGTTGTGGAGTCTCTGAGAAGTGTAGACAAGTCCGTTTGTTCTGATCTGGTCTTTCCAAGATCCTTTGTCAGAGACTTGTTGCTCTTGCTTTTTTGTTTCAGTCCTTGAAGAAAGGTCCTACTCTTCTTTTTCGGTTTCAGTTTCCCTTTCAGTCTGCCACGTTCAAACCTCAGATTGTCCTGCTCTTCTCTGGCTTCGTCCAGGTCTTCCCTTAATTTGTCGTTCATCTGAGTTTTCTGTTCCAGTTCTTGCAGGAGTTTCTTCTTCAGTTGACTGTTCTCAGACATAATGTCCGCAATGTCCTCTTTGGCCTTTCTAAGCTGTTCACTTACAACTGCATTGGTCTCATCTTGAAGTTGGTTTACCTTCAAATCGGAGAACATCTTCACCAGATTCTCGTGTTCAGTTTGTGTGGCTTGGAGCTCGGTCCTTGTGGCTTTGAGGGAGGCTACCAGCATTGCGTTGTGGAGTTTTATATTACTGTCAGGTTTTCTCACATACGTCTCCAGTATTGCAATTTTTTTATTTTTTAAGTCAAGTTGACCCTTCAGAAAGTTGATAGTGCTCTCTGCCTGGATGGTTTTCTCCTGAAGCAGTGCTGTGTATTTCCTCTCTGTAAATTCAAGTGCACTTTTGAGGTCTTGAATCTGTTTGTCCTTTTTAGATCCACGGTGGTGTGAGAAACGCTTGAACATGTTTGCTACTAAGGTTTTTACCAAAGGCTAGTGAAAGGGTTAATGAACTTTCCTTAAAGGTTTGGCGAAGTGAATTGTGATATCTGTTGCAGAGAAACAACGAGAGTCTTTACCGAAGTCTGGACGAAGTATGAACAACGGAAGTTTAAGGACTAATAACAAGAAATCCCCTTTATGGCGTCATTGAGAACTGATGTCATTAAGTAGAATGTCTTCTTCTGTTACTTTATTCTGAAGAATAAGGGGGAGTCTTAAGAATAGGAATATAGGACTACAGAAGATGTACAACTGCAGTGCCTGACCTGGGGCTAGCGGTCAAGAAGAGGTTGACAGATCGCCTTTCTGTTTTCACGTCGGAACTTATAGCGATACGGTTGGCGTTGGAATGGGCGGAATCTGCTTTGCAGTGTTGCGGCATTGTGGTGGCCTCTGACAGCCTTTCTGCATTGCAAAGCATTAAATCTGGGAAATCGGATTGCAGACAGGATGTGTTGAATGGCATCTTCTGTCTGATGCTCTCCCTGTCCAGGAAGGATGTGAGGGTTTCCTTCATTTGGGTCCCTGCGCATGTGGGGGTGGATGGTAACGAAATGGCTGATGCACTGGCTAAACGTTCCCTTCGGCGGCCATCAATTGATGTGGCGGTTGAGTTAAGCAAATCTGAAATCAAGCCTGTTATCAAGAGTCATGTGGTCGGCCTTTGGCAGGAATTTTGGAGCCACTGTGTTACTGGACGGCATCTCTATCACATACAGGGTAGTGTGGGTCCTTGCGGGTCTATGGGCAGGAACGCGTGGGAGGAAAGGGCCTTCGCCCGCATGAGGATTGGCCATACTGGACTCAATTGGTCACTGAGTAGGATAGGCAAACATCCGACCGGTCTGTGTGGTCACTGTCGGGTGCCAGAGACTGTCGAGCATGTGCTGATTTGCTGTGAGGCTTATGATAGGGAAAGGGCCGGGTTGGCCTTGTGGTTTCGGAATAATGGGCGGGAGTTCAATCTGCGGAACGTTCTGGCGATCCAGTCACAGGGTTTGTGTCAGGCTGTGGTTGCTTACTTATGTAGCACAGGGCTGGGTAAACGTTTATAGAGGTGGGGGGTGTTGGAGACTGAGCCGAGGATGAGGAGCAAGAGGATGTTCTAACGCGCTTGGACTTCATGGGCCTAGAAACGCCAAAGTGATGGAAGAAGGACTTCTAAAGGATAAAACGACAAAGACGTCCCATGACCTCATGGGCTTTGTAAAACAACAAAGACGTCCCATGATCTCATGGGCTTTGTACTTCCAAAGCACCGAACGTCAAAGAGGGCGAGGAAGGTGAAGAAGAGTCTCCCTGGAATAAAGCCGGTTGGTCTCTGACACAACAACTATTCTAGTCACAAAAACACATCATGACCTCATGGGCTTTGTACGCCAAAGCAATGGAAGGAGTACTTTTACGGACTACGACAGAGTCTGAGGACTACGAAACGTCTGAGGAATAAAGTCTGGCGGTAATGCAACACTCGGATGCCAACCGCCATAAAACAACAACAACAACAACAACAACAACAACTGCAGTAGGTGGCGGTAATGTAACACTTGGATACCATCTGCCATAAAACACCCAAGAAGAAGAAGAAAGGAGCTATCTCTCTTTTTTTTTTTTTTTACAGTAAAGCATAAAACACATAGTTTGAAGACGTACAACTACAGTAGGTGGCGATAAAAGCATTCACTGAAAATGTGAATTTACCGCCACCTTCTCATTTCCCCTATATACTTCTATTTGGAGCTTCCTGTCCTCTCCTCTGATAGCGGTTCCCCTCAGAGTCTTCTCTTGTAAACCTGATGTTCAGGTCCACAGCATTGATGTGCTCTGAGAGGCTTCCAGCTCTTGTTTCATGATTGTTACAAATGTGTCATCCAGGTAGTGGTACCAACGTTTTAGTACCGAAGACGCGAGATAGACAGTGGAGCTGGACCCACTCAGGAGTAGAACCAGTTCTTCAGGAGTAGAACCAGTTCTTCAGGAGGAGAACCAGTTCTTCAGGAGGAGAACCAGTTCTTCAGGAGGAGAACCAGTTCTTCAGGAGGAGAATCAGTTCTTCAGGAGGAGAATCAGTTCTTCAGGAGGAGAACCAGTTCTTCAGGAGGAGAACCAGTTCTTCAGGAGGAGAATCAGTCTGGCGGGCCAAACCCGCTGAACATTTCAAATTTATAGTTAAAAAAAAAAAAGAAAAAAAAGAAAAAATGATTCATAGAACCGTAGTTACATCCATAACCGTTTTTATCGCTAAAACTACGCGCCCCACAATGCCGCCGGTGGCCGCCCCTCCCCCACGGGGCTCTGCTGCACTGCTGTGTGAGCTGCTGAGGGAGAAGTGCACTTTAAGCACTTTTGAGCGGAAGTTTAGTGGTGTGTCAGTTCAGGTGAACAGATAACTACACAGACGTGGAAATGTTAGTAAGTACATTTAAAAGTTTTTTTTAGATCTTGAGAAGTTTATTTTGTTATAAAGTCAAAGGTTTATCTCTGTGTAGAACTGTAGATCAACTCTGAAGTTGTAATGCACATAAACTGAAGCACAGTGTTGGTGAAATTACTCGTTTTTCTAAATACATTAAATACAAAAAAAAATTTACCAAACATTTGTTCTCATAAACTGATTATGAGAACAAACGTTTGGTAATTTTTTTTTTTTTAATCGATCCAGTAATTGCTTCAAAACAGGCTATATAAAGCTGTTTATTTCTTATATTTTTAATAGTTTTATGTTTTACGTTATGTTCGGCCCGTGACCCAGCCTGAGCGTCGAAATTTGGCCCGCGGCCCAAATGATATTGACACCCCTGCTCTCGGGAGTTGAGAAGCATCTGGATCCACAGGTCATCGATGTGCCTGTTCCACTCCCGGGCAGGGAAGTAGGAGAAGTCTTTAGCAGAGGATAGTGCGCAAGCTGCCATACTTGCCCCAGCCTAACTGGCCTGACCACAAGCCATTTCAAAGAGGAACGTTTTAAGCCTGGTCTTAAATGAAGAGACTGTGTCGGCCTCTTTAACATGGACAGGAGCAGATGATATGGCACTACAGCATCTTTAAGGTAGGATGGGGCAAGTCATCTATAGCTTTGTAGGTCAGGAAGAGAAAAACAAAAACATTTTCCATATTTTTCAAATTTGACTTTTAAATGTAATATCGAAAATTGTTGTTTGATTAAAATAAGTCGACCACGGCATCATAAGTCCTGGTTTTAGCACGTAGAACCTTAGAATTTCAAATAAATATTGAACTTTTTGAATGATAAGCTTTTGTCACTTTCCAAATTAATTTTCTCAATTTTGACCCTCCTTACGGCGCCCTTCATTCCCATGTATGAAAGTTATCAAATGGAATGAAAAGCGAATGAAATAAATCCTTTGAAGTGAAGTCTTTGTGTTTGAAGCTGCGCGTGTGAAAGTGTGTTTCCAGTTGAAGGTCAGAGGAGCAGATAGTGCAGAGGTGGGCCGGGCCTGAGTCTGAGAAGGACGCAGAGGAAACCTGGAGGAATGTGTCCAACCCAAAACACTCAAGGACGTCTCTGCACTGCCCACTCCACAGGCTGATTCTGAGCCAACTTTCACGTTAATGAGTAAAACAGTATTTGGGGAAACTGCTACTGTCTGGACGGATTTATATTTTGGGAGTAAGTGGGGTGATGCGATGTCGTTCTGCACCTGTATAATAAGCTGATGTAATTAGATTGCTATATAATGTATAAGTTGTATATTATAGCGATAGATCGTTGGGTCAAAATAATAAGAGCAGATATGACTCCAAGAGAGAGAGAGAAGACAGAGACTGTTCAATTGTGTTTGAAAAGTGGTGCCAAATATTAGATATTTAGAGTAGAATAACAGGAAAAAACAATTAAACAGAATGGCCATTCACAAAGGTTGAGGTGCGAGGCAAAAACGTTCAAAGGCTACAGTGAGCCGCCTACCGGCCCGCCTACCGGCCCGCCCAACGGTCCGACCACCGGCCCGTCCAACGGTCTGACCACCGCCCAACGGTCCGACCACCGGTCCGCCTAACGGTCTGACCACCGGCCCGCCCAATGGTCCGACCACCGGCCCGCCCAACGGTCTGACCACCGGCCCGCCCAACGGTCTGACCACCGGCCCGCCCAATGGTCCGACCACCGGCCCGCCCAACGGTCTGACCACCGGCCCGCCCAACGGTCCGACCACCAGCCCGCCCACCGGCCCTACTCCCGGCCTGGCCCCCGGCCCAACCCCCGGCCGGACCACCGGCCCGTGCAGTGCAGTGTCGTACAGGATCTTCAGGTTTGGGCTCAAGGCTTAATCCATTAGCTCGTAGCCATCACAAAAGGTCTGGCCTGAATAAAAACACAGGACCGCATGTTTAAATAATCACAGTAAATCATTTGTGTGCACACTACATATCAATCTTCAATAACAACACTAATGGTATTAATAAATATTCATCAAGCAAATATTGCTACATCAAAGGCAATGTGAACTAGAGCAGGGCTTACTCCAGGCAAAATGCTTAAAATGTTGCTCAATTCATTAGCAACAATATAATGCTTAGAAAATACTTCACAACACTGCTTTAATACTTAAGTTAAATAACACTGGACGGATAATACATCAGTTCCCGGAACAAAAGCAGTGGGGAAAATGGGTTAAAACCCAACGCTACTCTCCCATTACAAATGAATGGATGTTTGGCTAACGTTAGCATTGACAACAAACCCCCTGAATCCCTGTTTAGTTCTGACTCAGATGTCACTCGTGACACAAGGACTGGATGATCGACACCTAATGATGGAACAGTGGGTTGTGTAAAGTTGACGCGATGTAGCGGCAAAATCAGACCAGCTGATGACTTATAATATTAGCCCCTGATTGGCCGCAAAGTGCCAGGTGCCCGGACACAACGGGTCACGTGGACCAGCGCACTAAATACAGCGGCCCCAGCGGAGACTGCACGCTTTTTCACCCGGGTTACACCTCCCCCAGTCTAGACTGTTTCAAAAATGTTATTATGGGATAGCAGAACGGTTGTAGTAGACTTTATTGGTCAGTCACCGTTTGCCTTGATTGCCCTGACCACACGCCACCCGTTCTTACTAAAAGTGTACCCAGTGGCGGACTTATACCATTAGGCAGCGGGCTGATTTTGCCTTGAGCCCCCAAGCTGGAAGGGCCCCCCGATCAGACGCCCTCCCCGACCATCACTGACCCAAATCCTATTCTCTCAGTGTCACAGTAAATGATGATAGTGTACTTTAAAAAAGAAAAAGACAAAAAAGTACTTTCTGAATGTCAAATGTACATTATCGGTCCCGCCATGGCTGCGCTAGTTTCTTTTAATTTTTTTTATTGAGAGAAAAACAAAAACAAAACCCCAGACCAATCAAAACTTGTGTAAATAAAGATACAATAATAATACTAACGAAAATAGGGAAAAAAGAAGAAAAAAAGTACAGACAGGGCAGCACCAGAGAAAAAAAACATAAGAATAATGCATCCAGATGAAAATAAAGTGCAAGGTTAAAGCACACCATGTCCACAATTTGAGTCCCATTTAGTCCAGTTTATGTCAAATTTGTCCATTTCCAAGTTCAGTCCATCTGGGATTTTTTTCCATTTTCCTTATGTCCATTATGATGTCGGTCCAGTCCTTTATTGTCGGTGCAGGACAGGGTACACGCAGCGACCGTACACTGAGCACGAAGCTTCCTATGCAGCAGTGAAGCTTCCATTTGTGCTTTATAAACGTATGAAATTAACAAGACAAGAGGTGCGAGTTACGCCGTATCTGTAGAAGTGCGGCTGGGTTTAGTTTACCCTCGACAGGCATCGATCACTGACACGTATCGGAACTCAAGTGCTTCTTTGTACATCCTTTACATCACTCTTTTGTTCTCACACAGTCACATCGCAGAGGACTCACACAAGTTGTAAATAGGGATGTCACGATTATAAGGTTGATCGATAATCGGGATTATTCAGCTCATAATATAATCGAAAGAACCAAAAGATTATAATCGTGACAATTTAGACGCAAATGTAAGTCTTTTCTTTCGTTCAAAATACAGAATAGACCAAAAATAATGTGTTTGTCACATTTAGAGCGTTCGATTTCGTAAAGTCGGTCACAAACTCGAGGAATGGTGTGTGTCAGACCACGAGAAAGAAGGAGATTGAAAGATTTTACTGTCTCAATTGTGACTCATTTTTTAAATCCTGATGTTTTTTCTCACAATAATCACGACACTAACATTTGACATCGCGACATACCCTAGTTGCGACTTCCTTTGTTCTCTTTTTCCGCACACACGCAAACGAATGCCGGGGACAAGTATGGAAGGCGTAGGGTGCAAAATGAACACGTTTGAGCTTTTAGCCATGTCGAGCTTTCGTCCAAAAGCCACAGCTTGAAGAGTCGTGTCCAGCGCTGGTCCAGACCCTTCTATGAGGACCACAATGCATCGCGAGTGTCTGAAAAAGAACTGCGACAACAACTGGACACAACACAAACTGTTTTACCAAAGCAATGACGACCAATGAATCAAAGCGTATGTAAAGTTAGACGCTTACCTAAGCTCGAGCTGTTAAAAGATCACCGTCACCGGCAAAAAGCGGAATATTCCAGTCTGTTTGATGTTTAATGCGGGATTCAATTGAAATTAAACTGATGATGGTTAGTCCTCCCTCTCAACTTTAGAACTATGTATGTGGGCCTCAAAACTCCTGCCATGGACACGATTAATGGATACATTTGGCGTGTACTTTTGGCAGCAGAAAAAAAGGCAAAGAAACAAAGAAATGTCTACTTTTGCTTTTCTTTTCATTTGTTCTCTCGGGCCGTTTTGTGTTCTCTTTTATCTACTCATAAATATGTGCGTGTCTGACAAATTTGGTCCATATTTACCACAGAAAATACATTTTTATTTCCTTTTTCACCCTGTTTTTTTAATCAACCATCACCGGACTCATTCTGTGGTTTGCAACATACACTTTAGCATCACAGTCACGTTGCCTATGAGCTTCATTTCCCACTCCTGACAACAGGGGGCGCTCCGATGCTCAAATACCACATTGGAAACCGAGGTGTAGTTTCTAACGTGCATTTTTTCCAAATGCGGCACGGTTAAAAGCGAAATAAAAGCCACGAGAATACAGACCATGTCCACGTTAGCGCTAGCCGAGGATTGCGCGGTAGCCGAAACGCAACCGAGCGACCGACGTCTTACAGCGTGACATTTTTTAGTCTCAGTCTGTTCCCCCCCCCCCCCGGTCGGAGGATAATGCGAGCGATTGTGCTGTATGGTGAAACGTCATGCCTCCGCTGCAGCTCCCCGGGCTCTGCGCAACACACTCAGGCACGCACACCGTTAGCCCGGGCCGCTAACCCGCTAACCGAAGCCAGCTGTGGCTCCGTGCGCCGAATGAATGAGCACATGTCCAGATGTGTCCACCATATTTCAGCTCACCTCATGCACAAAGACCAGGGGCCCTAAACATGGATCAGGGGGAGAAAGGGTACAAATTATACCGCTAAGAGAAAAGTACTTTTTACTTCCTGGTTGTGTTTCTCCCCAAACATTAGCAGCACCTTTCTATAAACGAACGATATAAGTTAGAAATATTGAAGTCTCAACACTAATTTGACCTCTCCTGAACTGTTTTTTAAGTTTTCTTTCTGGCTTTTTGTGACAGGACAGTTTTAACCTGAAGTAGGAAGAGGGAGGGGAGAGACATTCGGCAAACGGTCAATGCTGAGAATAGAACACACAGCGCTGCGATGGTGCAACGCCTTAAATGCCATAAATGCTTTATCAAAACTAGAATCAGACCAAAGTATACTGCATAATAAAGAAGTTCACGAGGAAGCGCCGGCTGCTGGAGAAAGCGCGGTTGCCAGGAGACACACGTAAACACACCACTGCCACGCCTTCTGGGACCGTCCTGGTGCTCGGAGGCTGCAGGCTGTTTGTGACATCGCCGCTCCTCTCCCATTTTAAAACCATGTACTTGGGCCTCAAAAATGGAACATACTGTCGGAAATAAGGCCGTGACAAAGAAGTGGATTTTACAAACTGAAGCAACATTTAAGAACTGGACAAAAATGAAACGCAAAATAGATTTTTCTGGAACATTTGGGCCAAATTTGATGAATAAGATGAGCCTTTATTTGTCCACACAATGGGGAAATTCCAGTGTTGCAACACACATTATGTACAGAAGTAAAAGAACAAATAACTTACAGAAAACTAAAAACTAAAAATCATAGAAAAGCGCTTATAAAAAAATGAAATAATAAACTTATAAAAAGCCTCTTATATTCTTAATAAAAAGTAAACAAATAAAAATATAGTAAAATAGTAAAAGTAACACTCTTATTTACAGCAGTTGGGACTTTTTTATAATTTTATTTTGTTTCTTTGTTTGTTATGGGGTTTTTGTCATTTATTTTGAAAACCGCATAGGAGACCTCAGAGTTTGACCTATGACCTCACAGATCTGGGAGTGTGAATACAGTGTTGAATCATTATTATGGTGCAATATTTCAATAGGATTAATGCAAATATTTATACATGAGATTCAAATAAATGTACACTAAGATCTTTGATATTTAAAAAAAAAAAAAATTGCTATTTATTTTTTTTATTATAACATAGATCAACAAAAACAAAACAACAAAAACACAAATAACGAACTGGACCAGGTCGAACATTAGGCAAGTAAAGGAGTAAAAGTAGAAAATAAGGGCGTGGTATCAGAAAAAATAAACACAATTAAAATAAATGATAACAAATAATAAATAAATAACAAAGAGGAATTAGAGCATAATAAGTTCTGAATGATTATACAATTTTGTCAGAAAAAAACTAAGAGAGAGATCAGCTTCAGTGAGAGACTGATCCACCATCGCTGTGTGAAGGAGACGTTTCACAGCTCTTTCCTTCTGCTGCTGTCAGACTTTATAACAAACACTGTTAGTCCTGAACACTCGCAATACTGACATATGTGCAATTACTGTCGTGATTCATGTGCAATTAATGTGAAATTCATGTGCAATCCATGTGCCGTCGTGACACATATTAATGTGCAATTACTGTCGTGATCACATGCAATGGTATTTATGTATTTATTTTTATCTTTATTATTTTTCCCCTCCATCCCTTGTTGGAAAATGGGAGTTTTTGTTTATAGGAGATCTTCTACTGAAAGTGTTTTTCAGACTTCCTATAAGTGATCTGTTCTTTTCTTCTGTATCTACCTCTGTATCTACCTGCGTTGCAACAATGAAATTTCCCCATGTGGGACAATAAAGGAATATCTTATCTTAAATTATTTGAAATCTGTCAGGTGGGTCACATGTCACTGTGCTCACGGCTGATTGGTCTGGAGCAGTGCTAACAGTAGAGAAAACAACACAAAAGAGAACAGAACTATATAGGTCCTGCAGTGTGAGAGCTGCAGTGTGAGGGACCCGCAGTGTGAGGGACCTGCAGTGTGAGAGCTGCAGTGTGAGGGCCCTGCAGTGTGAGGGACCTGCAGTGTGAGAGCTGCAGTGTGAGGGACCTGCAGTGTGAAAGACCTGCAGTGTGAGAGCTGAAGTTTGAGGGCCCTGCAGTTTGAGGAACCTGCAGTGTGAGGGACCTGCAGTGTGAGAGCTGCAGTGTAAGGAACCTGCAGTGTGAGAACTGCAGTGTGAGGGACCTGCAGTGTGAGAGCTGCAGTTTGAGGGACCTGCAGTGTAAAGAGCTGCAGTGTGAGGAACCTGCAGTGTGAGGGACCTGCAGTGTCAGAGCTGCAGTGTGAGGGACCTGCAGTGTGAGAGCTGCAGTTTGAGGGACCTGCAGTGTGAGAGCTGCAGTTTGAGGGACCTGCAGATTGAGGGACCTGCAGTCCGAAGGACACTGGACCTGCAGTGTGAGAGCTGCAGTGTGAGGGACCTGCAGTGTGAGAGCTGCAGTGTGAGGGCCCTGCAGTGTTAGGGACCTTCAGTGTGAGGGACCTGCAGTTTGAAAGACCTGCAGTGTGAGAGCTGCAGTGATAGGGACCTGCAGTGTGAGGGACCTGCAGTGTGAGAGCTGCAGTGTGAGGGCCCTGCAGTATGAGTGCCCTGCAGTGTGAGGGACCTGCAGTGTGAGAGCTGAAGTTTGAGGGCCCTGCAGTTTGAGGAACCTGCAGTGTGAGGGACCTGCAGCGTGAGAGCTGCAGTGTGAGGGACCTGCAGTGTGAGAGCTGCAGTGTGAGGGACCTGCTGTGTGAGAGCTGCAGTTTGAGGGACCTGCAGTGTGAGAGCTGTAGTGTGAGGGACCTGCAGTGCGAGGGACCTGCAGTGTGAAGGACCTGCAGTGTGAGAGCTGCAGTGTGAGGGACCTGCAGTGTGAGAGCTGCAGTGTGAGGGACCTGCAGTGTGAAAGCTGCAGTGTGAGGGACCTGCAGTATGAGACCTGCAGTCTGAGGGCCCTGCAGTGTGAGGGACTGCAGTGTGAGAGCTGCAGTGTGAGAGCTGCACTGAGAGAGCTGCAGTGTGAGAGCTGCAGTGTGAGGGCCCTGCAGTGTTAGGGACCTTCAGTGTTAGGGACCTGCAGTTTGAAGGACCTGCAGTGTGAGGGACCTGCAGTCGAAGGGCCCTGCAGTGTAAGGGACCTGCAGTGTGAGGGACCTGCAGTGTGAGGTCCCTGCAGTTTAAGGGACCTGCAGTGTGAGAGCTGCAGTGTGAGGGCCCTGCAGTGTGAGGGACCTGCAGTATGAGGGACCTGCAGTGTGAGAGCTGCAGTGTGGGGCCCTGCAGTGTGAGGGACTGCAGTGTGAGAGCTGCAGTGTGAGGGCTGCAGTGAAAGAGCTGCAGTGTGAGAGCTGCAGTGTGAGGGACCTGCAGTGTTAGGGACCTTCAGTGTTAGGGACCTGCAGTTTGAAGGACCTGCAGTGTGAGGGACCTGCAGTCGAAGGGCCCTGCAGTGTAAGGGACCTGCAGTGTGAGGGACCTGCAGTGTGAGGACCCTGCAGTTTAAGGGACCTGCAGTGTGAGAGCTGCAGTGTGAGGGCCCTGCAGTGTGAGGGACCTGCAGTATGAGGGACCTGCAGTGTGAGAGCTGCAGTGTGGGGCCCTGCAGTGTGAGGGACTGCAGTGTGAGAGCTACAGTGTGAGGGCTGCAGTGAAAGAGCTGCAGTGTGAGAGCTGCAGTGTGAGGGACCTGCAGTGTGAGAGCTGCTGTGAGAGAGCTGCAGTTTGAGGGCCCTGCAGTGTGAAAGACCTGCAGTTTGAGGGACCTGCAGTTTGAGGGCCCTGCAGTGTGAGGGACCTACAGTGTAAGAGCTGCAGTGTGAGGGACCTGCAGTGTGAGGGACCTGCAGTATGAGACCTGCAGTGTGAGGGCCCTGCAGTGTGAGGGACCTGCAGTGTGAGGAACCTACAATGTGAGAGCTGCAGTGTGAGGGCCCTGCAGTGTGAGAGCCGCAGTGTAATAGCTGCAGTGTGAGAGCTGCAGTGTGAGGGCCCTGCAGTGTGAGAGCTGCAGTGTGAGGGACCTGCAATGTTAGGGACCTGCAGTGTGAGGGCCCTGCAGTGTGAGGGACCTGCAGTGTGAGGAACCTACAATGTGAGAGCTGCAGTGTGAGGGCCCTGCAGTGTGAGGGCCCTGCAGTGTGAGAGCTGCAGTGTAATAGCTGCAGTGTGAGAGCTGCAGTGTGAGGGCCCTGCAGTGTGAGAGCTGCAGTGTGAGGGACCTGCAATGTTAGGGACCTGCAGTGTGAGGGACCTGCAGTGTGAAAGACCTGCAGTGTGAGGGACCTGCAGTGTGAGGGCCCTGCAGTGTGAGGGACCTGCAGTGTGAGAGCTGCAGTGTGAGGGACCTGCAGTGTGAGGGACCTGCAGTGTGAGAGCTGCAGTGTGAGGGTCCTGCAGTATGAGGGACCTGCAGTATGAGGGACCTGCAGTGTGAGGGACCTGCAGTGTGAGAGTTGCAGTGTGAGGGCCCTGCAGTGTGAGGGACTGCAGTGTGAGAGCTGCAGTGTGAGAGCCGCAGTGAGAGAGCTGCAGTGTGAGAGCTGCAGTGTGAGAGCTGCAGTGTGAGGGACCTGCAGTGTGAGAGCTGCAGTGAGAGAGCTGCAATGTGAGGGCCCTGCAGTGTGAGGGACCTGCAGTGTGAGAGCTGCAGTGTGAGGGACCTGCAGTATGAGGGACCTGCAGTGTGAGAGCTCCAGTGTTAGAGCTGCAGTGAGAGAGCTCCAGTGTTAGAGCTGCAGTGTGAGAGCTGCAGTGAAGGACCTGCAGTGTGAGGGCCCTGCAGTGTGATGGACCTGCAGTGTGAGAGCTGCTGTGTGATGGACCTGCAGTGTGAGAGCTGCAGTGTGAGAGCTGCAGTGTGAGGGACCTGCAGTTTGAGGGACCTGCAGTGTGAGAGCTGCAGTGTGAGGGACCTGCAGTGTGAGGGCCCTGCAGTGTGTGGGACCTGCAGTGTGAGAGCTGCAATGTGAAGGCCCTGAAGTGTGAGTGTCCTGCAGTGTGAGGGACCATCAGTGTGAGAGCTGCAGTTTCAGGGCCCTGCAGTTTGAGGAACATGCAGTGTGAGGGACCTGCAGTGTGAGAGCTGCAGTCTGAGGGACATGCAGTGTGAGAGCTGCAGTGTGAGGGACCTGCAGTGTGAGAGCTGCAGTGTGAGGTACCTGTTGTGTGAGAGCTGCTGTTTGAGGGACTTGCAGTGTGAGAGCTGCAGTGTGAGGGACCCGTAGTGTGAGAGCTGCAGTGTGAGGGACCTGCAGTGTGAGAGCTGCAGTGTGAGGGACCTGCAGTGTGAGAGCTGCAGTGTGAGGGACCTGCAGTGTGAGGGACCTGCAATGTGAGGGACCTGCAGTATGAAAGACCTGCAGTGTGAGGGACCTGCAGTGTCAGGGACCTGCAGTGTGAGGGACCTCCAGTGTGAAGGACCTGCAGTGTGAGGGCCCTGCAGTGTGAGGGACCTGCAGTGTGAGAGCTGCAGTTTGAGGGACCTGCGGTGTGTGGGACCTGCAGTGTGAGGGCCCTGCAGTGTGAGGGACCTGCGGTGTGAGGGACCTGCAATGTGAGGGACCTGCAGTATGAAGGACCTGCAGTGTGAGGGACCTGCAGTGTCAGGGACCTGCAGTGTGAGGGGCCTCCAGTGTGAGACCTGCAGTGTGAGGGCCCTGCAGTGTGAGGGACCTGCAGTGTGAGGGCCCTGCAGTGTGAGGGACCTGCAGTGTGAGGAACCTACAATGTGAGAGCTGCAGTGTGAGGGCCCTGCAGTGTGAGGGCCCTGCAGTGTGAGAGCTGCAGTGTGAGGGACCTGCAATGTTAGGGACCTGCAGTGTGAGGGACCTGCAGTGTGAAAGACCTGCAGTGTGAGGGACCTGCAGTGTGAGGGCCCTGCAGTGTGAGGGACCTGCAGTGTGAGAGCTGCAGTGTGAGGGACCTGCAGTGTGAGGGACCTGCAGTGTGAGAGCTGCAGTGTGAGGGTCCTGCAGTATGAGGGACCTGCAGTATGATGGACCTGCAGTGTGAGGGACCTGCAGTGTGAGAGCTGCAGTGTGAGGGCCCTGCAGTGTGAGGGACTGCAGTGTGAGAGCTGCAGTGTGAGAGCTGCAGTGAGAGAGCTGCAGTGTGAGAGCTGCAGTGTGAGGGACCTGCAGTGTGATAGCTGCAGTGAGAGAGCTGCAGTGTGAGGGCCCTGCAGTGTGAGGGACCTGCAGTGTCAGAGCTGCAGTGTGAGGGACCTGCAGTATGAGGGACCTGCAGTGTGAGAGCTGCAGTGTGAGGGACCTGCAGTGTGAGAGCTGCAGTGTGAGGGCCCTGCAGTGTGAGGGACTGCAGTGTGAGAGCTGCAGTGTGAGAGCTGCAGTGAGAGAGCTGCAGTGTGAGAGCTGCAGTGTGAGGGACCTGCAGTGTGAGAGCTGCAGTGAGAGAGCTGCAGTATGAGGGCCCTGCAGTGTGAGGGCCCTGCAGTGTGAGAGCTCCAGTGTTAGAGCTGCAGTGAGAGAGCTGCAGTGTGAGAGCTGTAGTATGAGGGACCTGGAGTGTGAGAGCTCCAGTGTTAGAGCTGCAGTGAGAGAGCTCCAGTGTTAGAGCTGCAGTGTGAGAGCTGCAGTGAAGGACCTGCAGTGTGAGAGCTGCAGTGTGAGAGCTGCTGTGTGATGGACCTGCAGTGTGAGAGCTGCAGTGTGAGAGCTGCAGTGTGAGGGACCTGCAGTTTGAGGGACCTGCAGTGTGAGAGCTGCAGTGTGAGGGACCTGCAGTGTGAGAGCTGCTGTGTGATGGACCTGCAGTGTGAGAGCTGCAGTGTGAGAGCTGCAGTGTGAGGGACCTGCAGTTTGAGGGACCTGCAGTGTGAGAGCTGCAGTGTGAGGGACCTGCAGTGTGAGGGACCTGCAGTGTGAGGGACCTGCAGTGTGAGAGCTGCAGTGTGAAGGCCCTGCAGTGTGAGTGCCCTGCAGTGTGAGGGACCATCAGTGTGAGGGACCTGCAGTGTGAGAGCTGCAGTGTGAGGGACATGCAGTGTGAGAGCTGCAGTGTGAGGGACCTGCAGTGTGAGAGCTGCAGTGTGAGGGACCTGCGGTGTGAGGGACCTGCAGTGTGTGGGCCCTGCAGTGTGAGGGACCTCCGGTGTGAGGGACCTGCAATGTGAGGGACCTGCAGTATGAAGGACCTGCAGTGTGAGGGACCTGCAGTGTCAGAGACCTGCAGTGTGAGGGGCCTCCAGTATGAAGGACCTGCAGTGTGAGGGCCCTGCAGTGTGAGGGAACTGCAGTGTGAGAGCTGCAGTGTGAGGGACCTGCAGTGTGAGGGACCTGCAGTGTGAGGGACCTGCAGTGTGAGAGCTGCAATGTGAGGGACCTGCAGTGTGAGGGACCTGCAGTGTGAGAGCTGCAGTGTGCGGGACCTGCAGTGTGAGGGACCCGCAGTGTGAGAGCTGCAGTGTGAGGGACCTGCAGTGTGAGGGACCTGCAATGTGAGGGACCTGCAGTGTGAGGGACCTGCAGTCTGAGGGACCTCCAGTGTGAAGGACCTGCAATGTGAGGGACCTGCAGTTTGAGGGCCCTGCAGTGTGAGGGACCTGCAGTGTGAGGGACATGCAGTGTGAGAGCTGCAGTGTGAGAGCTGCAGTGTGAGGGACCTGCAGTGTGAGGGACCTGCAGTGTGAGGGACCTGCAGTGTCAGAGCTGCAGTGTGAGAGCTGCACTGTGAGGGACCTGCAGTGTGAGGGACCTGCATGCGCGCTCTACTATTTGAGAAGGACTGGTCTAGAGCGTGTCACATGTCACTGTACTCACGGCTGATTGGTCTAGAGCGTGTCACATGTCACTGTGCTCACGGCTGATTGGTCTAGAGCGTGTCACATGTCATTGTGCTCACGGCTGATTGGTCTAGAGCGTGTCACATGTCACTGTGCTCACCGCTGATTGGTCTAGAGCGTGTCACATGTCACTGTGCTCACGGCTGATTGGTCTAGAGCGTGTCACATGTCACTGTGCTCACGGCTGATTGGTCTAGAGCGTGTCACGTGTCACTGTGCTTACGGTTGATTGGTCCATATTGTCCAGAGCCGTGTGGAGCCTGGATCTGTGAGGATTTAAACTCAACACAACTAAACAAACCTCTTTTCAGAGACAGAAAATGGTTTATTCAAACTAAACCTTAACTAAATTTTGTATATAATTTGTGTCTTTTAAAATATGTAGAGACAAGTCAAAATTCTATACAAAACAATATAAAAAAATACATTTATAAAAAGCACTTTGACAGCTTCAAACAGGGGAAGGACGGGACTATAACGCCTCATTTACTGCAGACTTTGGATGGAACTCTCACATTTCATTAAGTTATCATTGATTATTTGACGTGTGGCCAACATCTACTGGAGGAACCGTCAGAAACATGTATCCAAAGCCTCAGGCCACTCCCACACCAGCCGCGCCCTAACCAGCCGCGCCCGCACCAGCCGCTGCAGGTGAAGAGTCGAGCCCGATCTGCATGAGCGATGACTGTGCTCCACTAATGTCCAATTTCCTGCGCGCGCGTCTGCGATTCTGATCAGGAGATAGAGCCGGGGCCCCGGGGCCTCATGCACATGCACACACACAAAACTCCTCTTAATTATTCTGTCAGCCTGATTTATCGAGACTTTCCACCCGCTATCTGCCGCTGCATCTCCCCGCGCACGCAGACCCGGCTGAGGAGGACACGGAACGCAGAGGGGCCGCCCGGAACGTTCAGCAGTACGACATTAAACGTATACATCGTGCATTTGTTCCATTTCTGCATGAATACCGTATTTTCCAGAGTATAAGTCTCACCAGCCAAAAAAAACACATGTAAGTTGCACTGGAGTATGAAATGCGGTTGCAAGTGTGAAAATAACAAATAGTATCACATATAAGTCGTTTTGGAGTATAAGTATAAGTATATAAGTATAAATAAAGTATAAGTCGCACCCGGTATCTTAAAAAAGCCTCTCCACAGATCTGATACAAGGTGAACGCCTTACTCCAGAGCATTCTGGGCAAAACAGTGACATCTCCATGGAGACGAACAGAGAAAAGTTACATAGAGCCACTTTATGCTGTGCCTTTGATTAAAAGGGGGGAAATCAGACAATTTAGCTTGTAAAAATAAATTAATATATATATTTAAAACAAAACATAGCATTACATGTATCAATATTTATAGCTGAAAAACAATCTATATATATATATATATATATATATATATTTTTACATGATATACATAACAATTTGTTGGTCAAATGGTGCGTGGTTCACAACAGCAGAAATATCCCTTTATAATGTGCCTTTGTTTGGAAGATTAAACCAGTTTTTCTTTCTCTTTTTGAGCTAATTTAGAAAATATCATTATATATAAACGTTAGAATTAGAACTACTTCATGCCACTGACTCGAGAATCCTCAATGTTGTTAATCCTACTAAACCTTCTTTTCCAAATGTCCAAAATCGTTAAAAAAAAAACAGCAACAAAATTACAGCAAAAACATAAATAGAAGGACAAAACACGACGTATCTTAATATGTAACTAATGAGTCGTAGCAGTGACTTATTCAACCGTATTTTCTGGACTATAAGTCGCACCTTTTTTCATAGTTTTGGCCGGGGTGCGACTTATACTTATACTTATATACTTATACTCCGGAGCGACTTATGTGATATTATGTTATTTTCACACTCACTTGCAACCACATTTCATACTCCACAGCGACTTATATGCCGTATTTTCCGGAGTATAAGTCGCACTGGAGTATAAGTCGCACCAGCCAAAAAATGCATAATAGAGAAGAAAAAAACAAGTCGCTCTAGAGTATAAGTATAAGTATCCAAGTGTATATATAAGTATAAGTTGGACCCCGGCCAAAACTATGAAAAAAGGTGCGACTTGTAGTTTGGAAAATACGGTAACTCAAACCCCATCGCACTGCAACAAAATAACAAACACGATGGATAAACGCAGTGTTCCGCCTCTCGTTGATTGAATTTGATGTATTAATTGCGGTGCGCGTCCTTTAGCAGTGACCTGTGACTTGTGACCTGTGACATGTGACCTGTGACCTGTTACCTGTGACCTGTACCTGTGACCTGTGACCTGTGACCTGTTACATATGACCTGTACCTGTGACCTGTGACATGTGACCTGTGACCTGTTACATGTGACCTGTGACATGTGACCTGTGACCTGTTACATATGACCTGTACCTGTGACCTGTGACATGTGACCTGTGACCTGTTACATGTGACCTGTGACATGTGACCTGTTACATGTGACCTGTGACCTGTTACCTGTGACCTGTACCTGTGACCTGTGACATGTGACCTGTGACCTGTACCTGTGACCTGTGACATGTGACCTGTTACCTGTGACATGTGACCTGTGACATGTGACCTGTTACATGTGACCTGTGACATGTGACCTGTTACCTGTGACATGTGACCTGTTACCTGTGACATGTGACCTGTGACATGTGACCTGTTACCTGTGACATGTGACCTGTTACCTGTGACATGTGACCTGTTACCTGTGACATGTGACCTGTGACATGTGACCTGTTACCTGTGACATGTGACCTGTTACCTGTGACATGTGACCTGTTACCTGTGACATGTGACCTGTTACCTGTGACATGTGACCTGTGACATGTGACCTGTTACATGTGACCTGTGACATGTGACCTGTTACCTGTGACATGTGACCTGTTACCTGTGACATGTGACCTGTGACATGTGACCTGTTACCTGTGACATGTGACCTGTTACCTGTGACATGTGACCTGTTACCTGTGACATGTGACCTGTGACATGTGACCTGTTACCTGTGACATGTGACCTGTTACCTGTGACATGTGACCTGTTACCTGTGACATGTGACCTGTGACATGTGACCTGTTACCTGTGACATGTGACCTGTTACCTGTGACATGTGACCTGTGACATGTGACCTGTTACCTGTGACATGTGACCTGTGACATGTGACCTGTTACCTGTGACATGTGACCTGTTACCTGTGACATGTGACCTGTGACATGTGACCTGTTACATGTGACCTGTGACATGTGACCTGTTACCTGTGACATGTGACCTGTTACCTGTGACATGTGACCTGTGACATGTGACCTGTTACCTGTGACATGTGACATGTGACCTGTGACATGTGACCTGTGACATGTGACGTGTGACATGTGACCTGTGACAAGATAAGATAAGATAAGATAAGATAATCCTTTATTGTCCCACATGGGGAAATTTCATTGGTGCAACGCAGGAAGATACAGAGGTAGATACAGAAGAACAGATCACTTATAGGAAGTCTGAAAAACACTTTCAGTAGAAGATCTCCTATAAATAAATAAAAACTCCCATAGACAAATAAATAAATAAATAAATACCATTGCATGTGATCATGACAGTAATTGCACATGAATATGTGTCACGACAGCACATAGATTGCACATGAATTTCATGTGCAATCTATGTGCTGTTCAATGACATGTGACCTGTTACCTGTGACCTGTGACATGTGACCTCTGACTTGTTACATGTGACATGTGACCTGTGAACTGTGACATGTGACATGTGACTTGTGACATGTGACCTGTACCTGTGACATGTGACCTGTGACATGTGACCTGTGACATGTGACCTGTGACCTGTTACCTGTGACCTGTTACCTGTGACCTGTTACCTGTGACATATGACCTGTACCTGTGACATGTGACCTGTGACCTGTTACCTGTGACCTGTTACCTGTGACATGTGACCTGTGACATGTGACCTGTTACCTGTGACATGTGACCTGTTACCTGTGACATGTGACCTGTTACCTGTGACATGTGACCTGTGACCTGTGACCTGTGACCTGTGACATGTGACCTGTGACCTGTGACTCCTCGCACTGTCAGGTGGAACTGAAGACATCGTCTGCATTATTTACAGGCTGGAGCTGAGCGGGTTCGTGTGGGAGAAATGTCACTGCGGATTTACGACTTTTTAATAAGTGAGAGAGAGAGAGAGAGAGGAGGGGGGAGACGAGTGTGAGGGAACGAGCAGGAACGGGAACGTGCATGTCTAAAGGTGCCAGTGCATGTCTAAAGGTGCCAGTGCATGTCTAAAGGTGACAGTGCATGTCTAAAGGTGCAAGTGCATGTCTAAAGGTGCCAGTGCATGTTTAAAGGTGCCAGTGCATGTCTAAAGGTGACAGTGCATGTCTAAAGGTGCAAGTGCATGTCTAAAGGTGCCAGTGCATGTTTAAAGGTGCAAGTGCATGTCTAAAGGTGCCAGTGCATGTCTAAAGGTGCCAGTGCATGTCTAAAGGTGACAGTGCATGTCTAAAGGTGCAAGTGCATGTCTAAAGGTGCCAGTGCATGTTTAAAGGTGCAAGTGCATGTCTAAAGGTGCCAGTGCATGTCTAAAGGTGCAAGTGCATGTCTAAAGGTGCCAGTGCATGTTTAAAGGTGCAAGTGCATCTCTAAAGGTGCCAGTGCATGTCTAAAGGTGCCAGTGCATGTCTAAAGGTGCAAGTGCATGTCTAAAGGTGCCAGTGCATGTTTAAAGGTGCAAGTGCATGTCTAAAGGTGCCAGTGCATGTCTAAAGGTGCAAGTGCATGTCTAAAGGTGCCAGTGCATGCCTAAAGGTGCCAGTGCATGTTTAAAGGTGCAAGTGCATGTCTAAAGGTGCCAGTGCATGTTTAAAGGTGCAAGTGCATGTCTAAAGGTGACAGTGCATGCCTAAAGGTGCCAGTGCATGTCTAAAGGTGCCAGTGCATGTTTAAAGGTGCAAGTGCATGTCTAAAGGTGACAGTGCATGTCTAAAGGTGCCAGTGCATGTCTAAAGGTGACAGTGCATGTCTAAAGGTGCAAGTGCATGTCTAAAGGTGCAAGTGCATGTCTAAAGGTGCCAGTGCATGTCTAAAGGTGACAGTGCATGTCTAAAGGTGCAAGTGCATGTCTAAAGGTGCCAGTGCATGTTTAAAGGTGCAAGTGCATCTCTAAAGGTGCCAGTGCATGTCTAAAGGTGCAAGTGCATGTCTAAAGGTGCCAGTGCATGTCTAAAGGTGCCAGTGCATGTCTAAAGGTGCAAGTGCATGTCTAAAGGTGCAAGTGCATGTCTAAAGGTGCAAGTGCATGTCTAAAGGTGCCAGTGCATGTCTAAAGGTGCAAGTGCATGTCTAAAGGTGCCAGTGCATGTTTAAAGGTGCAAGTGCATGTCTAAAGGTGCCAGTGCATGTCTAAAGGTGCAAGTGCATGTCTAAAGGTGCCAGTGCATGTCTAAAGGTGCCAGTGCATGTCTAAAGGTGACAGTGCATGTCTAAAGGTGCAAGTGCATGTCTAAAGGTGCAAGTGCATGTCTAAAGGTGCCAGTGCATGTCTAAAGGTGACAGTGCATGTCTAAAGGTGCAAGTGCATGTCTAAAGGTGCCAGTGCATGTTTAAAGGTGCAAGTGCATCTCTAAAGGTGCCAGTGCATGTCTAAAGGTGCCAGTGCATGTCTAAAGGTGCAAGTGCATGTCTAAAGGTGCCAGTGCATGTTTAAAGGTGCAAGTGCATGTCTAAAGGTGCCAGTGCATGTCTAAAGGTGCAAGTGCATGTCTAAAGGTGCCAGTGCATGCCTAAAGGTGCCAGTGCATGTTTAAAGGTGCAAGTGCATGTCTAAAGGTGCCAGTGCATGTTTAAAGGTGCAAGTGCATGTCTAAAGGTGACAGTGCATGTCTAAAGGTGCCAGTGCATGTCTAAAGGTGACAGTGCATGTCTAAAGGTGCAAGTGCATGTCTAAAGGTGCAAGTGCATGTCTAAAGGTGCCAGTGCATGTCTAAAGGTGACAGTGCATGTCTAAAGGTGCAAGTGCATGTCTAAAGGTGCCAGTGCATGTTTAAAGGTGCAAGTGCATCTCTAAAGGTGCCAGTGCATGTCTAAAGGTGCAAGTGCATGTCTAAAGGTGCCAGTGCATGTCTAAAGGTGCCAGTGCATGTCTAAAGGTGCAAGTGCATGTCTAAAGGTGCAAGTGCATGTCTAAAGGTGCCAGTGCATGTCTAAAGGTGACAGTGCATGTCTAAAGGTGCAAGTGCATGTCTAAAGGTGCCAGTGCATGTCTAAAGGTGCAAGTGCATGTCTAAAGGTGCCAGTGCATGTTTAAAGGTGCAAGTGCATGTCTAAAGGTGCCAGTGCATGTCTAAAGGTGCAAGTGCATGTCTAAAGGTGCCAGTGCATGCCTAAAGGTGCCAGTGCATGTTTAAAGGTGCAAGTGCATGTCTAAAGGTGCCAGTGCATGTTTAAAGGTGCAAGTGCATGTCTAAAGGTGACAGTGCATGTCTAAAGGTGCCAGTGCATGTCTAAAGGTGACAGTGCATGTCTAAAGGTGCAAGTGCATGTCTAAAGGTGCAAGTGCATGTCTAAAGGTGCCAGTGCATGTCTAAAGGTGACAGTGCATGTCTAAAGGTGCAAGTGCATGTCTAAAGGTGCCAGTGCATGTTTAAAGGTGCAAGTGCATCTCTAAAGGTGCCAGTGCATGTCTAAAGGTGCCAGTGCATGTCTAAAGGTGCCAGTGCATGTCTAAAGGTGCCAGTGCATGTCTAAAGGTGCCAGTGCATGTCTAAAGGTGACAGTGCATGTCTAAAGGTGCAAGTGCATGTCTAAAGGTGCCAGTGCATGTTTAAAGGTGCAAGTGCATGTCTAAAGGTGCCAGTGCATGTTTAAAGGTGCCAGTGCATGTCTAAAGGTGCCAGTGCATGTCTAAAGGTGCAAGTGCATGTCTAAAGATGCCAGTGCATGTTTAAAGGTGCAAGTGCATGTCTAAAGGTGCCAGTGCATGTTTAAAGGTGCAAGTGCATGTCTAAAGGTGACAGTGCATGTCTAAAGGTGCCAGTGCATGTTTAAAGGTGCCAGTGCATGTCTAAAGGTGCCAGTGCATGTTTAAAGGTGCAAGTGCATGTCTAAAGGTGCAAGTGCATGTTTAAAGGTGCCAGTGCATGTCTAAAGGTGCCAGTGCATGTCTAAAGGTGCCAGTGCATGTTTAAAGGTGCAAGTGCATGTCTAAAGGTGCCAGTGCATGTCTAAAGGTGACAGTGCATGTCTAAAGGTGCAAGTGCATGTCTAAAGGTGCCAGTGCATGTTTAAAGGTGCAAGTGCATGTCTAAAGGTGCCAGTGCATGTCTAAAGGTGCAAGTGCATGTCTAAAGGTGACAGTGCATGTCTAAAGGTGCAAGTGCATGTTTAAAGGTGCCAGTGCATGTCTAAAGGTGCCAGTGCATGTTTAAAGGTGCAAGTGCATGTCTAAAGGTGCCAGTGCATGTTTAAAGGTGCCAGTACATGTCTAAAGGTGCAAGTGCATGTTTAAATGTGCCAGTGCATGTTTAAAGGTGCAAGTGCATGTCTAAAGGTGCCAGTGCATGTTTAAAGGTGCCAGTGCATGTTTAAAGGTGCCAGTGCATGTTTAAAGGTGCAAGTGCATGTCTAAAGGTGCCAGTGCATGTCTAAAGTACATGTCTAAAGGTGCCAGTGCATGTCTAAAGGCGCCAGTGTATTTAATGTAGTATGAAGTACGTGTAACTGGTCTAACATAAAGGAGTCAGTGTATTGTGTAGTGGGTAATGACAGCTCACTTCTGATGTGCAGAGATCATACGGAGTGAAGTGAGTTTTCGCTGAATGCCTTTCCAAACGCAAACCGAGTGTGACGTGTGTGGATCCACTCGGGTCAGGGAGCGCTTTGAGAGTTCGGGAATGACCTTCTCATCGGAAGAGGGCGGTGCCCCCGGGACGTCTTTGTATCAAAACTAAATGAACCCAACGGGAAACGCTCACTTTTGAAGCGCGAGGCGACGTCCGTCCAAATATTTGCACATCTTTTGCGTAAGATTGCGCCCGGAGCCGTTTTGTAATCACTGATCCATCATGCATTATGAATTACTGTATTTTCCGGATGATAAATTGCACCAGCCAAAAAATGCATAATAGAGAAGAAAAAACCTATATATACATTTTTTGGGACATTTATTTGATAAAATCCAAGACCAAGAACAGACATTTCCTCTATAAATGCAGTTTAGAATAATAACAGATGAGAGAACATGGTGAATAGGAGTACGTATGCTAACGCTAACACCTTCAGCTACATGACGTATGCTAACGCTAACACCTTCAGCTACATGACGTATGCTAACGCTAACACCTTCAGCTACATGACATTTGCTAACGCTAACACCTTCAGCTACATGACGTATGCTAACGCTAACACCTTCAGCTACATGACGTATGCTAACGCTAACACCTTCAGCTACATGACGTATGCTAACGCTAACACCTTCAGCTACATGACATTTGCTAACGCTAACACCTTCAGCTACATGACGTATGCTAACGCTAACACCTTCAGCTACATGACGTATGCTAACGCTAACACCTTCAGCTACATGACGTATGCTAACGCTAACACCTTCAGCTACATGACATTTGCTAACGCTAACACCTTCAGCTACATGACGTATGCTAACGCTAACACCTTCAGCTACATGACGTATGCTAACGCTAACACCTTCAGCTACATGACGTATGCTAACGCTAACACCTTCAGCTACATGACATTTGCTAACGCTAACACCTTCAGCTACATGACGTATGCTAACGCTAACACCTTCAGCTACATGACGTATGCTAACGCTAACACCTTCAGCTACATGACGTATGCTAACGCTAACACCTTCAGCTACATGACATTTGCTAACGCTAACACCTTCAGCTACATGACGTATGCTAACGCTAACACCTTCAGCTACATGACGTATGCTAACGCTAACACCTTCAGCTACATGACGTATGCTAACGCTAACACCTTCAGCTACATGACATTTGCTAACGCTAACACCTTCAGCTACATGACGTATGCTAACGCTAACACCTTCAGCTACATGAGGCACAGACAGAACTGTGGTAAGTGTCTGGTATGTTAGCGTAACATATGAACAGTTATTCAGAGAACTATAGCATAAAGAACATGCTAACAAGTTTAGCAAAGCATCAGTTTTACCCCAAATCACTAAATCCATTGAATTCTTCTTCCTCTGTGTCACTTCTAAACAACTCCACAAACTCCAGAGGAAGAGGAAGTGCAGATTCTTCTTCTGCGTCGCTTAGAGCCTAGAGCGCCCTCTTGTGGTTGTCAGTGTGAAAATAACAAATAATATCACATATAAGTCGCACCACGGCCAAAAGTATGAAAAAAGGTGCGACTCATATACGATATCTGGGGTTCTAAACGTTTTGGACACTTTGGAGAATATGTTTTTTTTATCGTTATTATTCTACTAACGGTGCACTATGTAACATTCTGGTGACACCTTCTTGTCATAGAGCGATTGTAAATATGGTTAAATATGATTACTGTGGAACGTTCCAGGAAAAGTAATAACGTCTTTATTTACGAGCTCCTCTTCTCTGCTCATGCCTTAGAAAACACTCCGTTTCATGTTTCCCGCATGTGTGACGTCAGAGGTAGTGACGTCAATCATCACCAGTATGGATGGAGTGCTAACACAAAATCCTGGTGAGGGAACGCCTGACTGATAAAGGTTTTACATTAGTTTGAGTTTTAAAACATGAGATGCCAAAGCAAAAATACTCAGGAGCATGATTAAATGTTTAAAAGCAAAAACAACACACTACAACTATATATATACTGACAAATACTGCAGAATATTTGCTTTAAGTCAATAGTAGTATCTCCAACGAGCGCCTGTCTGTATTTATCATCAGCGAACATATTACTTTGATTACACGCACACCCGAAATCTAATCATGATCTGATTTCTGGAGTTATTAGATTATTGAAATGTCATTTAAAGGGTTGGATCTGATTGTTCGAAGGTTTTGGCACGGAAAACGATGCAAAACAAGGGCAAAGACAAAATGAGTGAGAAAAGAAAAGAAAATGTGTTAAAAGTCAGTGTACTATGTCTTCCAAATACAATTCCTCTCTTCTCGCACCTAAAATCAGATCTAATGATTGTGTTATCTGATTATTCAGGTTGTTGCTGGCCATGTAAATACATATGCAGTGTTTAAAAGCTTTGAATACAATATACACCATATTTTCCAGAGTATAAGTCGCACCAGCCAAAAAATGCATAATAGAGAAGAAAATATATATAGTAGTTGCACTGGAGTATGAAATAAGGTGTGAAAATAACAAATAATATCACATATTAGTCGCTCCAGAGTACAAGTATATAAGCATAAGTCGCACCCCGGCCAAAACTATGAAAATATGTGCGACTTATAGTCCGGAAAATACGGTATCAGGCTTTCCATGTTTAACACCACTTTGTGAGACTTTTGACGTTGCCATTTTCCATAAACTTCACTAGTTTTGATCTTGACCTTTGCACTTTCCAAACTTATTATTTCCCCATCACACACACACACACACACACACACACACATACTACACACACACACACTCACACACCCGTCCTCCCTGCTCGCCCTGCACTCCCCCGCGGCTGATGTCTTGATGTCTCGTCGGGGCCGTGATTGAGTTGGTTCGGTTTCCCTCGTCTGTAATTCCGGGAGGCCAACAGTTCGCGGGGCCCTCCTCCTCCTCTTCCTCACTTCCCCTGCTCCTCTGCACCCTTTGAACACGACGGTGGAGAGGTGGCACCCTCAGCGTTTCGGGGAACAAAGCCCTGAATGTTCGGCAGGACGTGTCAGGGGATCACGGTAATCAGGACATGATTTAGGGACTCTACGAATGTCAAGACAAGGCCAACTCGTGTCACGAACCGCCATTGGTTTCTGGATTGTTTGGGCTAGAAATGCTTGGTCGACAAGGACAAGGAGGTGACATGTTGTGCTGACAAAAGAGTATGAAGTATCTCTATGATCAGACCTGCTATCTACCCGTAAAAAGTAAAGAACTGTAATTAAAGGCTACATGACACGTTCTCCTGTTTTTTCTAATTGTGACTCAGTTTGCGAGTAATGCACCAGTGGTAAATATATATCATAGTTTTCTCACGTTACGTTGTTTAAAATTACAGGAAGTAGAGCTCTAAAACAGAATCCCTCTATGATGTCATCAATGTGCGACGTGCCATTGAAATTAAACTTTTCTGACAGTTTAAAACAAATCATTCAACAAAATGAAGATGCTGTATAGTGTTGTTGTGTGTCAAATCATAACTGTTGTGTGGTTTGTATGAATTTTGGCTCTTGTTTACAGTACGGTTGCCAGGTAACAGTTGTGGAAGGACCTCTGCCTATGTCACATCTGCTGCTCATGTCCAACCAGGAAGTACAAATATAAACGTCACCAAAATAAGGATAAAAAAGGCAAAATGTTTAGTCAAATCTGAAATGTAATTGTCTCAAAAAGTTGAGTGAAATGTGGAGTCTAACTGTTTTAGGTATCTGTACTTTACTCAAGTCAATTTGAATACCTTTTACTTTCATTTTATTACCTGTATTCAACTATATTTTAGAAAATGTTTGTAAAAAAATAATTTTAAAACATTGCCAATTCTTCCCAAGTTTGACAAATTTGGTGACGTTTGTAATGCTACTTCCTGGTTGGACATGAGCAGCAGATGTGACATAGGCAGACGTCATTCCACAAATGCCACCTGGCAACCATACTGTAAACAAGGATCAAAATGATGTGTTCATAGCTTTTCCTCCTTTTTGTGTGGCTCAAATACCCGACCTTCGATGCTCATGATTCATATTTCCTGGTCAAGGTCGTAGACAAACTCACAAAACGTCAGTACGAACACAAAGACAGTACAGTTCCCTCTGTGTGTGTGTGTTAAGTAACGCCACTAATCAACTGTACGTCGTTATTTGCCCATTACAAAGGCCAGAGTGAAAGTGGTGCAGAACATATTTGAAAAGCTAGACCTAAATAATCCAAAGTATTTTTACGTGACTCTTTGCGTGCCAAAAAGAGCCATATTGTTTTAATTTAACAGATTTTTCTCGTATTTCCCTCTTGTTTTCAACTTTTATTTTTCAATGTGTCTTCACAAACTGCTACTTGGCTGTTGTAAATGATGAAAATGATACATATTTACCACATGTTTTATCCCACCGAACGATGTAATCCAGTTCCACTCCCAAATCTCAGAGTAACTTACTTTAAACATTTTCTTTTCTACTGTGGTCATTACACATCCCTTACAAGCAAAAAAACCCACAAAAGTTAGTTGACCACAACATCATTGACCGATAAATTGGCTAAACGGCCAAAGTGTGGTTGAAAAACACACTTTGAAGGTTCATTTTACAGCGGGCGACTCTATTGGACATGTAGTACTTGATTTGAATGCTATGATGACAATGTCTCTGTATTTTATAGAGTTAAATTGTAACTCACATTATCGTCTTGTCGTCTGCATTTGACCCATCATTCCATGCTGCTGGAGTCGGGCCAAGCTTCATTCGGAGCTTGACAATTGTTCAAGTTTGCTCACGAGGTGTTATGAGGCGTCTTTCCCCAGTTTTTAGCTGACTTTTCCTTAGAATAAGTAACTTCCTCGGCTGTAGAACTCCAGCAATGGAATCGACGGATGGATACCTGCGGAAAGCTCTTTTGGCTGCCGCAAAAAAAGCAACAGGGAGATGGACGACAGGGACAGAACCAACCGTCAAGGACTGGACTGAGACAACATCGGACAAGTACAAACTGGAAAGACTTTGAAATTAAAATGGACAAATTTGCTGGACATCGGTAGAAAAGGGGACTAAACGCCACTTTCTACACACTATCCTTTTCGCTTTTGTCTTTTCCGCTCTCTCTGTGTCTTGTTCCGTCCTTTTCCCCTGGCCCCGTCCTCTCGGCTCCTCCTCTGGTCTTCCCCGGATCGTTTTAAAGATTGGACTATTCCCCACTGATGAATTTGTCATGTTCTCTGTAGATTCGCCACTTCATTCAGTCCAATCGCGCCCATGCAACCCGGACGATGAGGTCACGTCTACACAGCCAGAACGTGACACAAAAGGGGCTTTCCAGACCAGTTTCACCCTTCTTTGCGTTTCAATGTCAACGTATTTGGTAGCAAGGGAAAGAGAAATGTATTATTTTCTTTAGTCAAGGTCTCTTAAAGTTCCTGTATTGTAGAAAACGGGTCGTCTGCGTCCGTCTTCAGAGCTCAAACCGGTGCTCAGTTTTCCTACCGTGCATTTGCTTCGACAGTCAAACCTTCAGCTGGTGTTACTGTGCACACAAACAATCGCTGTTATTTCAGGAGAGTAGAAAAGCTGGCCACTCAAACCATTCCTATCAGATTGAAAATGACTTTAAAAAACATCTTTACTTCCAGACGGCTTCAGAAAGTTCTTTTGCAGCGGATCGTTTTCGTACGAACGAGGGATTTCGGTCTGTTATTTTAAGTGATACGATGTAGAAGCCAAAGGTTAAGGCAGTTATCATATGTCTGTGGTCCAAATAACTGTCAATTTCAGTGATCAAATCCAGCCTGATCTATAAAACGTCTCCTGCATGCAACAAACGAGCTGAAAAAGAATCATTTTAGTGCTTTTCTCAGTCAGTCAAACAATTATTTCTATTGTAGTAACCAAATAAAGGTTGAAATGTGGTAACGGAAGGATTCTAGATAGAGAATATGTTCAAATAAAGTATGAAATATTTAAATATGCAAACCCTTTAATCTGAATTTAAATTTTAAACATGTTAAAGACAAATCAACACGCAAAAAGATCATTCGCATGCATTCATTTACCTGATAAGCCTTTGGTGCACATGAGCACAAGCTTTGAACATTTGAAATGGAAACTTTATGTCGACCAAATAAAATATCAAAGACTTGAAATTGTTTGCTATGTTTTGGAGATGCAAAGAGAACTCCTGTTCAAAATAAAATAAACTGAACTTAGTCAGGCTGAGTCTGGACAGTCTAGAGTTTGAAATGCGACCACATTTCTTTGGTGGTTGTTTAAATTAAGCATTAGATTTAGTCACTGGCTCATTTTACCCCCTCATCTGGCTCTGTTTTGGTAAAAAAGCCCACAAAGTAAGAGTCAAACCTTGAGAGACTTAAACAGTTTAACAGTAAACTGAACATTTTCTATTGAAAAGTTGAAGGAACAATTGAATTTTTATGAGGTTTTTAAAAATGGCTAAAAGTGGCCCATTTTACCTGACTTCGCTCTAGTGGAATAATCACGAGAAGTCGATTAATTGTTGCAGCCTCAATATAACCAGCTACTTATTGGTGCTTTTTATTATTGGTCTTTCTCTTTCCCCCCTTTTTTACGGTATAGCGTAAAACACATACTTTGAAGACAACTACAGAAGACGTACAACTACAGAAGACGTACGACTACAGAAGACGTACAACTACAGAAGACGTACAACTGCAGAAGACGTACAACTACAGAAGACGTACAACTGCAGAAGACGTACAACTACAGAAGACGTACAACTGCAGAAGACGTACAACTGCAGAAGACGTACGACTACAGAAGACGTACAACTACAGTAGGTGGCGGTAAATGCACCTTTTCAGTTGGCTGCCAACCGCCATTAAACATAACACAAAACAACAGTTATTCTTAAAAAATGAAATACCACTGCTCAGGTATCTATCCCAAGGCATTTCACAAAAACCTTAATAATGCACTGAACGTCTCCCCTCCCCCCTGAAACGGCCCACCGTTTCGCCTCGCCGATTTGTCAAATTCCACAGCGCAGTCATCACCGTGGCCTCGTCCTGCTCGGAGATCGGAGTTGGTTTTCAGATGATGGAGTGACGAGTGAGTGGGGGGGAGGGCTCGCTCAGACCGGGCCGGAGCGGTGCGGTGCAGAGACCAGACCAGGGGGGCCCAACATCTGGAAGCACTCAGGGAACATTTCATCCATCCTGAACCTCCAACCCTCCAGCGCGAGGGGCCTGATTTGCACGGTGCCCCTTCCCTTTGAGGTGCCCGAGGAGCGGGGGAGCGGAGCGGAGGGCCGGGGCCCGAGCCGGAGCCACGCCGCACCGCTCTGGGCTGTGGACGAGACGGGGCTGATTAATGGGGCTTCGGAAAAAAACAAGTGGTTTGAGGAATGGCCCCGTGGTCGAGGGATGGAGGACGTGACAGAGGGGAATCTTCAAAGGTGAACGCGACCAATTCAAAGGTCTAATATTACACGTGGTTTAAGACGATGAAACTCTTTAGTATTGTTCCTTTATGTTGCGTTTGATAGGTGCAATACTCAGTCATTTCTTATCGTCGGAGGTGTCAAAGGCAAGTCCAAATCAAGTCCCAAGTCAATGGCCCACAAGTCCTCGTCCTAATCTTTAAATTTCAAGTCCATTCAAGTCATTATACCAAATTACTGAATGCATCGAATATGTTGGCAATTTGTGTTAATGGTCCTTCTTTTAAAAAACGGTCGTGGTCCCAAATAGAGAGTTGGGTGGAGACATGTTCCCGTCAAATTACACTCTGGAAGAACGTCGATCCGTCAGTTGTAAAGAGAAAAGAAACACGGGAGCAGTTAAAGTCGAAGTCTGAAGTCCATTTATCAGGGTTTATTCAGAGTTCTTACAAAGCCGTTTACTCAGGCAGAAGTATTGAATCCGAAGGTGTGAATGTTCAAATAATTTATTGTTCTCCCCAAAGCTTTTTGTCTCACGGACGTATTTACCCAAGTACTGTTACTTCAAATAATATTAGTCAAGTAGAAGTAAAAGTATGGGAAATGACAATTACCGGTACTTCAATCATACCCATTTTCAGAGATGGCTACTCAGAAACCTTTTAAAGAAACTGCACTTTTCTGACTGCATACTTTCACTTCCACTCGAGTAATACACAGTACAGTGTAACAGTCTCTTACTTGAGTAAAAGTTTTAGTTCTTCTTTGCGCTTAATGTTGACGATATGAAATGATTTGGACCTTTGTGGTTCTTGCACCGCTCCTTCAGCTTTTTAATGTCACGTATTGTCTTCCCAATTCCATCAACTTCAAAACTCTTTCTTGAGTTGTAGTTTTCCCAAATACCGAGTCATTTCTTGAACCACTACTTTGTACTTCTACTCGAGCAATATTATTTTGAAGTAGCGTTGCCCTCACTCGAGTACAAATGTTGGATACTCTAATTGGATTGGCCTGAACCTTCACTTGGACCCTCTGCGTCTCCTCCGACACTCTCCGCGGTTCCGCTGTTCATCGTCGCGTCGAGACCCCCGGGCTTAATCGGCGCTGCGGACCACTCGCCCTCCATCAGACACAAATCCACCCCGACCTCGTCAAAGTGCCTTCCAGAGCGGTTGTTCCCGTTAAGCCGGTCCGTGTTAACCGAGTCTGCGGCCCCGGAGTCCAGCCGCTGATGCGCGTGCAATCCAATCAGCCGGGTCTGCTCCTGCACTTTCAGTCGGGCGGATTTATGGACTGCCCGGCGACGACGGGGCAGTAGCGGGCCTCTGGGAGTCTTCGAAACCTGTTGATCCAATACAGGGGCCACTTATTCATCTGCATCATCGTCTGCCGAGCTGTTGTGGTGCCGAGCCTGAGCAGACGACCTCGCGTTCAACTGAAGGCAGTGTCGGGAAGTAACTGAACTAAAATATGTATTCGATAGGGCCGCAACTGGCGATTATTTTACCAACCCATGATTCATTGATTTTTCATTGATTTAGATTCATTGATTAGTTGTTTGGATTCTGAAAAACCTGTGAAGGCCATTTTTACTAAATTTGCCCCATGTGACGACGTGACAAAACTGATGTAAAAAAAATAAAGAAGACCTACTGTATTTTCTGGACTATAAGTCGCACCAGAGTATAATTCGCACCAGCCAAAAAGATATTCCTTTATTGTCCCACATGGGGAAATTTCATTGGTGCAACGCAGGTAGATACAGAGGTAGATACAGAAGAACAGATCACTTATAGGAAGTCTGAAAAACACTTTCAGTAGAAGATCTCCTATAAATAAATAAAAACTCCCATAGACAAATAAATAAATAAATACCATTTCATTATTATATTATTATGCAAAAAATGCATAATAGAGAAGAAAAAAACACATATAAGTCACACTGGAGTATAAGTCGCATCTTTGGGGAAATTTATCACAAAATCCATAGAATTCTTCTTCCTCTGTGTCACTTCTAAACAACTCCGCAAACTCCAGAAGAAGAGGAAGTGCAGATTCTTCTTCTGCGTCGCTTAAAAGCCTAGAGCGCCCTCTTGTGGTTGTCAGTGTGAAAATAACATATAATATCACATATAAGTCCCTCTGGAGTATAAGTCCCCCGCACCCCGGCAAAACTATGTAAAAAGGTACGACTTATAGACTGGAAAATCCGGAAATACAATTTAGTCTAATTTAGCAGTCAATTAGTTATAATTAATCTATTATCTTGGTTCATCTCTAGTATTCAGATGACTCTTTAGATTAACTTTGTTCTGGTTCAGTGATTGCCAAAGCACAGACAGACGTAATTGGACATACGTCGTCTTGAAAACAACTCTTGGGGCACTTTAAATGGGAGTTTTATTCGTGGATTACTGACAAAATGAGAGACTTGGCGCGGAGCTGAGTGTTTCAGCTGGTTATTAGTGTGAGAGCAAAGTTTTCCCCGTGCACATAGAGAGCAGAAGAGGAGCAGGTGCTTTCTCTGCCTCCTGCCGCTCTCCTCACAGTTCATAACAGCGATTCCTGTTCGTCACAGAGCAGAGACCAGTCTGTTCTCACGCCAGAAGAGCAAAAAGCAGACCGCTGTGCGCACGCTGATAGAAAATAACGGAAATAACTGTTTTGCGGCGCGGCAAAGCGTCCCGGGGTGCGTTGGCCTTTACTCTTTCTTTCGATGGCACTTAGAATACACCATACTTTTAATGAAATCAGAGGAATATGTTGTGGTATTTGATTGTGAAAATGAAGTTTCAAGCTGCACTGAATTTGTGATAAAGAAAATTGAAAAAACGACTTCAAGCCAAAAGATTATGTTCATCGTTTGTGCATCATTAGTTGGGTTATTTAATTCCAAAACATTGATTATCGCTGGTAATTATATCTGCCCCTGCCATCCATCTGAAATTAAGAGCGCGTTGAATTCTACAACGTGAACGCAACCTCGTAGGAGTGAAAGTGTTTAAATGGGGCTAAAAACAATAGCTTGATGAGATGCACTACTATCCTGCCGTGACATGTCATACGATTAGATTTACCTTATTTTTGACTCCATCCCAGCGACGCGGCCTCCGAGATACAACGCTAACCTCTCTATCGCAGGAAGTCCTCACGGTGATGCGCCTGCAGATGGTCATGCTGATAGTGCGAGACTGTTTGCTGATTGGATTACGTGATTTACAGACGCCCAGCACCGAGCCAGACGGGCCAGACGCATCCGAAACCCGGGGAAATGAAATCATCCGGAGGTCGGAGCGAGTCCAGATGTCCCTGACGGGCCCCCGTAGGCTGCAGACAACACCATCCAGCACATGACGGGGAATTAGCTCACCCCGACACAGACGCACACGCCCCGCCACTCACTCGCGGCTCTGTGGGGACAGTCGTGAAGCACTATTTGGATATATTTATGCTTAACGTTTTTGTTCTGACCAGCGTTGTGGAAAATACCCTGATATAATAATAAAGGCTTATCTTATCTTATATTTTCTTCCATATGCAGGAGTTGTGTGTTAGCTACATGGATCTAACTTCACTAAACAGGTGCTCTCCTTCTATTGGATAACTTTTGCACGGGTGATGATCTTTCAGCTGCAACACGGTATTTTAAACCCGACTGATGCAGTGAGCGGCTCCTCATTTCTGAAACAACGGTGTGGAAAGACAAATCCTGTGGTCATGGAAAAGATGTCTGTGTGTTTGAGAAGGGTCAGGTCATTGGCATCGATTAGCAGAGAAAACATCTAAAGGAGAAGCAGAAACGAATGTACCTCGGCTCTGAACCCCAGTGAGGTTTGGGACGAGCTGGAGAAGGCTTTGTGTAATGAAGACAAATTAAGTTCCAGAACAGGTCAAGTCCCATTTTAACATGGGACTCGTTATTTGACAGGAGGTTCACGATTCTGGATCCATGGAACTTGTGAGTTTGTGGAGAGTTTCTGCTCGAATGTCAGAATATTCTCCCAGAGCTGCTGTTTGGAGGTGAACTGCCTCCCGCTCTCACAGATCTTTCACTTGAAGATGCTCCAAAGGTTCTCGATAAGGTTGAGGTCAGGGGAGGATGGGGGTGAGGATGAGTTTCTCTTCTTTTATGCCCTTTATGTCCTCTGTAAATCGGTTGAGTGGCGTATAAAGCAATGTAGCGACCGTCCAAATAATGGTTCTCATCTTCCGCCTCGTCGCAGCTTGTGCCACAGCATCGGGCCCTTGTTCCAACGTACAGTACATGTGTAGGGCACCAATAGCGTCGTTTCTATCGCTGTACAGATGAACGATGAAGCAGTGAGCTCCCTCTTGCCACAGGTGAGGGCGCGTTGACCCAAGCATCCGGGCTGCCACCTTTAGGTCGAGCTGGGTCAACGTGGCTTCGGTGAATCTTCCCCTGCAGTGTCTCCGATGCCATTCTCCACGTTGAGCACTCCGGTCACTGCTTGGCCCCTGAAAAGCTTGCGGAGAGATGTGCGTGCCATCCAGTGCGCCCTCTGGCAGACACGTCCCCTTTGTCTTTTAGTAGACTCTGCATTCATGTTCATACGGTATATGTCGCTGTGTCATTCATTCATCGAGCGGGATGCACTCTTCGTCAGTGCGTGGCCCTTCTGCATCGCGAGAAAACATGCGTCTCCTCTTTGTCCTCACACACAGCCTGGCCCACTGCGTTTGTGGGTTGAAAAGACAGATCCAGCGCGCTCCATGTGTAGTTTGTAAGCTACGCACAGGTTTTTGTTGAATAGTTTTTACTTTTGTAGCTGTTGGCGTGCTTGATAATGAAAGAAAGGGCAAGAATCAAAAATAGTTGGAATGAATCAAATGTTTAATCCCGGCCATGTACAATTCTAATACAGTAGCTTTTGTTTTTGGTCCCTTTGATCGCGTTGCGCACATGCATTGGATTCGTCCCCATTATTTAACGCACACATTTGCCCAAATCACGCCCACATTTGCCCAAAACACGCCCAAATTATTGATTGAGACGGCGTGAATCCTGAGCCTAGAAAGCAGCGAGTGTGAGATAATCCGGTTTGATTGAGTCATTATAGAGGCATTAAGGAGGAGTTAGGATGTTTTTTGGGTTCTTGTTGGGTTAAATTGGGTATAAATACTGGGTCGGTCTACCTTTGTTGTCACATTACACATTTGATCCCTCCCATGGTTTGATGAAGCTGCTGTTTCTGATCTCTTCTGTTCAACGACAGAATTTCCTTTGAAACCTTTTCTATCATAGAACTGCTGGACGCATGAGGAATTACTTTCTGTTTCTGTTTGGAAGTATGTCTGGAAGTATAACAGGACTTAACCAATCAGACCGGCAGAAACGGGCCTAGCATGGCACCGCAATGGACCTAACTCGTACCAATGGCAAGCAAAAGCACTAAATTAGATTCAAACCAGAGTTATTTAAGCGTGGACTTTATTCCTCTAGGGTTTACCACTGCTCCCCCTCTTCTGTTCCCCACTTCCTCTGAACGTTTTTATCCTCCCGTCATTTTAAGCGTGTGCACGGGCTCAAATGTGCGCCACATGCACACTTTATACCCCCGTGATCTTCTGGAGCCGTGTTTTTACAAGTCCAACCTATGAACCATGTCCTCGCCGCTTCCTCTCGGCGCTGCCAGAACCTCTCCGGGAGGACGCCCAATCTGAGTATCTGACTCAATCTGACTCAGAGGACTGAGTAAATCACCTTCAATATTTATGTGAAAGTCAAATCAAAGCATTCCATTTTCTCCATACATGTGGTGTTTAAAGATACGCTGTGTAACTTTTGCTTGTCTCCGTGGAGATCCCACAGTAAAGCTGCAGCGATTGGAACTAATTGTTCTCATTCAACCATAAAATATAGATGTCATTATCTCAGACTCTAAAACACATACAAAAACATAAAAGACAGTGCCATTAGTTAAAAAAAATGCAACAAATTAATCAACATTTCCTGATTTTCATCAATAACCTGATTCTTTTGGTTTATAAGCGCCTTTCACAACAATTAGCATGCTAACAGCCCACTTCCTGCTTCGAAGAGAATCAAATGCTCCATAATTACATGCAGACATCGCACAGTGGGCTCATTTTCACGCAAATAGACGTTTTTACAATTCATCTGAACAGTGACAAAACAGATTTAAACAAGAGATTGTAAAGTTTGGTGTGTGTAAGTGCTACTTTAAGGGCTGATCTTTACATTTCTAAGGGAGGATAATGCTTATAATGCCTCACATAAATCTACGGATGCAAGCTGATTAAATAGCACTGACAAAAAAAGAGTTTTGCCTGCAGCGTCTGGGCTTAGCAGTGAAAGCGTACGACGTGGATGTAGCCTTGCCTTATCTCTGCCCGCTGCGTTAAAGAGGGCTCTGTTAGCTTGCTCCATGTTAGCGCTACATTAGCTGCAGATAAGCTAATAACGCACATGGAGAGAGTCCCATTCTCCAGAGGAAACCCAAGACTGCGCAGCCTCCTCACGTCGCCTCGGGGGCCCCCGGGTTTGAGCTCATCAGAGGTGCACACAGCCGTGACTGTTCGGTTCCAGGGGACTGACTGCGATGCGGGGCTGGGCGTACCGCTAATACTAGCCAAATACTCCACGTTCAGCCAAAAACATTCATCACCTTTCATTAGCTTACTGTGCGGGATTTTTCCTCATTTTGATCAGACTCAGTTATTCAAAAAAGACAAAGTAAAAGGTTTTCCTCAACGTAAACGAACCTGACTTTTAATCATTGCCATTTAAGTAGAGCTGAAGCAATGAATTAATTAATAATGACTAGTTCACTGTAAAAAAAAAGTGTTTTCTGGGCTGTACAGACTCTAAAACGCATACAAAAAGACCCTTTACGACAAAGACAGTGGCATTATTACATTTCAATATCAGAATAATAAACTATTTCATCAATAATACACTTTATTCACACATAAACTCTCTCTTTAGTTGTCATATTTCAGACTGGTTGATAATGTATTGAAGGCAGTGTTCAACAGAAACAATCGCTATTATTGTTATAGTTGCAGCCCTACGTTTTAAACCTAAAATAATCAAATGTATTGCTCCCAAGTCTGAACTCTGCTGGTTGTGGATCTCTGCATTTTAAAAATAAATATCCGAGCGTCATTGATTAGTGATAAATAACAAAATCTCTCAAATTTGATCAAGCACCTAGAAAAAAAACTAAAAACAATTGCATTCCGAGCACGACCACATCTAAAATACCCGGACTATTTCAGGCCTACATTTAGGGCGACAGACGGGTTACCATGGATACGATAGTTGTAAATAATTACTAAGCCAAGGACTTTAGTAGAAAAAGCTTCAGTTGTAGTCATCTGGACTCAGTTTGAAAAAATAGACGTTTCGACTCTCATCCAAGAGTCATTGTCAATAAAAGAATTTAGGTCGAGAACTCCGATATTAATACTGTTCTGTGGTAAGACCCGCCCATTGGGAGGAGCCTTCCTGAAGTAGAAAGAGTTGTTTGTTTCAACAGAAACTCCCCCCTTGTATCTACCGAGCCTATTCAGAATTTTAATGGGCTATTAGAATCCTCTTTGTCTTTGTGAGACCCTGGCTCAACCACCCTGAGTACCTGATTAGCATCTAAATGTCCTGGTCCTGGTCCTCTACCTTTCCAGGGGTTCAGAATCCCATTATTACATAACAGGAAGATTAAACCTTAGCCCTCCATTTCTGTTTAAAGAAGGTCTTTCTTTTTTAACAAAAATAGCTTCCTTGACTCCTCTTTCAAACCATCTTTTCTCCCTGATTAAAACCTTCACCTCACCGTCTTCAAACGAGTGATTAGAGGCTTCAAGATGGAGATGCACGGCGCTCTGTGGTCCTGAACTTGTATTTCTTCTGTGCTGATAAAGCCTCTTGTGTAGAGGCTGTTTCGTCTCACCTATGTAACGTTCTTTACAGCTTTCTTCACTGCATTGGATCGAATAAACTACATTGCTCTGTTTTTGAGTCGGCAACTTGTCCTTAGGGTGAACCAGTTTTTGTCTTAAAGTGTTTCCTGGTTTAAAATAAACAGGGATTTCGTGTTGTCTAAAAATTCTCTGCAGTTTTTTCCGACAGGCCAGACACATAAGGGATAGAAACACCCTTCCTTCTCTGTTCAGTTTCCCTTTTGTCCTGCTTTTTGGTTCTCTTCACTCTGTTGAGGGCCCAAGCGGGGTAACCACAGGCTGAGAGGGCATTTCGGACATGTTTTTCCTCTTTCTTCTTGCCCTCTGAGCTGGTGGGCACACCAGCTCAAAAACAGAGCAATGTAGTTTATTCGATCCAATGCAGTGAAGAAAGCTGTAAAGAACGGTACATAGGTGAGACTAAACAGCCTCTACACAAGAGGCTTTATCAGCACAGAAGAAATACTAGTTCAGGACCTCAGAGTGCCGTGCATCTCCATCTTGAAGCCTCTAATCACTCGTTTGAAGACGGCGAGGTGAAGGTTTTAAGCAGGAGAAAAGATGGTTTGAAAGAGGAGTCAAGGAAGCTATTTTTGTTAAAAAAGAAAGACCTTCTTTAAACAGAAATGGAGGGCTAAGGTTTAATCTTCCTGTTATTTATAATGGGTTACTGAACCCCTGGAAAGGTAGAGGACCAGGACCAGGACATTTAGATGCTAATCAGGTACTCAGGGTGGTTGAGCCAGGGTCTCACAAAGACAAAGAGGATTCTAATAGCCCATTAAAATTCTGAATAGGCTAGCTCGGTAGATACAAGGGGGGAGTTTCTGTTGAAACAAACAACTCTTTCTACTTCAGGAAGGCTCCGCCCAATGGGTGGGTCTTACCACAGAACAGTATTAATATCGGAGTTCTCGATCTAAATTCTTTTATTGACAATGACTCTTGGATGAGAGTCGAAACGTCTATTTTTTTAAAACTGAGTCCAGATGACTACAACTGAAGCTTTTCTACTATGGAACACGCCTGGACGAATGAGGGATTACACCGACACAAGCCAAGGACATTAATGAGTCCGTCTTTAAATTAAACAACAGCGGGTGCATTGTACCACATTCAAGCAACATTAGGCTATAAAAATATAAAGATGGTTAAAAAAAAAGAGTGAGGAAAAGGTTATTATTAACTGTCCTTGGAAGCGCACACTGCAAGTTATGTACTTTTTAGTTTCTGAGTCGATTCATCGGTCAATGATGCCGTTCAGTGAATCAGCATAATTATTACTATTATCACAAGTTCATTCTGTTATGTTCACAAACCCAGTTTACTTCCTGTACTGAGCTTGTGGCGTTTGGGGTCAGATGTTTGGTCAGATCGTTGGTCAGATGTTTGGTCAGATCGTTGGTCAGATAGATGGTCAGATGTTTGGTCAGATTGTTGGTCAGATCGTTGGTCAGATGTTTGGTCAGATCGTTGGCTAGATGTTTGGTCAGATGGTTGGTCAGATGGTTGGTCAGGTCGTGGTCAGATGTTTGGTCAGATGTTTGGTCAGATCGATGGTCAGATCGTTGGTCAGATGTATGGGTCAGATCGATGGTCAGATCGTTGGTCAGATGTATGGGTCAGAAGTTTGATCAGATGTTTGGTCGGATCGTCGGTCAGGTCGTTGGTCAGATGTTTGCTCAGATTGTTGGTCACATGTTTGGGTCAGAAGTTTGGTCAGATCGTTGGTCAGATCGTCGGTCAGGTCGCTGGTCAGATGTTTGGTCAGATCGTCGGTCAGGTCGTTGGTCAGATGTTTGGTTAGATCGTTGGTCAGATGTTTGGTCAGGTTGTTGGTCAGATGTTTGGTCAGATCGTTGGTCAGATGTTTGGTCAGATCGTTGGTCAGATGTTTGGTCAGATTGTTTGTCAGATGTTGGTCAGATCGTTGGCTAGATGTTTGGTCAGATGGTTGGTCAGGTCGTGGTCAGATGTTTGGTCAGATGTTTGGTCAGATCGATGGTCAGATCGTTGGTCAGATGTATGGGTCAGAAGTTTGATCAGATGTTTGGTCGGATCGTCGGTCAGGTCCTTGGTCAGATGTTTGCTCAGATCGTTGGTCACATGTTTGGGTCAGAAGTTTGGTCAGATCGTTGGTCAGATCGTCGGTCAGGTCGCTGGTCAGATGTTTGGTCAGATCGTCGGTCAGATGTTTGGTCAGGTTGTTGTTCAGATTTTTGGTCAGATCGTTGGTCAGATGTTTGGTCAGATCGTTGGTCAGATGTTTGGTCAGATTGTTTGTCAGATCGTTGGTCAGATTGTTGGTCAGATTGATGGTCAGATCGTTGGTCAGATTGTTGGTCAGATCGTTGGTCAGATCGTTGGTCAGATCGTTGGTCAGACCTTTAATAGTTTTACTTTCAAATTCTAACCCATCGTTTTTTCCTGGTCCCACAGACTGTTTCGTTTCCCCCCCGGGGCCTGATCCTGCCGCTCTCCTGGAGAAAACGAGGCCCCGACGGTAGAGCCCCGCGCCTAACGCGTTATCGCCGCACTCGGGGCAGCGTCTCCGCGCCCGTGGTGGGTGGCGTGAGTGGGTGAGGCGCAGATGTAAAGGTGTGCGCTGGTCCGGGAGAGGGGGGGGGCTACAGAGCGGGACGGCTCTGTAATGATAATGAGTGTCAGATGGAGCAGGAGTCCTGGTGTCTGGAGATGTTTATGAGAGAGAGAGAGAGAGAGAGAGAGGAGAGGGGGAGAGAGAGAGGTAGGAGAGAGAGAGAGAAAGAGAGGAGAGAGAAAGAGAGAGAGAGGGGGAGAGAGAGAGGTGGGAGAGGAGTTGTGGGAGAGAGAGAAGAGAGAGA
Source organism: Eucyclogobius newberryi (assembly GCF_026437365.1). NCBI lineage: Eukaryota > Metazoa > Chordata > Actinopteri > Gobiiformes > Gobiidae > Eucyclogobius > Eucyclogobius newberryi. The sequence continues at coordinate 6,671,244 of NW_027316278.1, read as the reverse complement.
AAGAGGAGAGGGGGAGAGGGAGAGAGAAAGAGATGCAGGAAAGAAGATGAACCAGAGGAAGAAGAGGAAGAAGAGGAACCAGAGAAACCAGAGGAACCAGAGAAACCAGAGGAAACAGAGAAACCAGAGGAAACAGAGAAACCAGAGGAACCAGAGGAAGAAGAGGAACCAGAGGAAGAAGAGAAACCAGAGGAAACAGAGAAACCAGAGGAAACAGAGAAACCAGAGGAACCAGAGAAACCAGAGGAAACAGAGAAACCAGAGGAACCAGAGGAAGAAGAGGAACCAGAGGAACCCGAGGAGCCGCGAGGCCTCTGCGCACCAGACTGGCCCCGGAGTCAGAGCCGCTCCGGCCGTGTCGAATCACGTCTGAAGGGAATATTCAAGGCGCAGCTGTGAAAACAATGAGCGCCGGTCTCAGAAAGTCGCTTTAAAGAGGAAAACCTGTAAAAGGATTTCGCTGGGACAAGAAGCTGCTAGTGATCCACGGAATACAAATGTTCTCCGATGAGAGGAACCGTTGGAGGAGTGGAACCATACGACACGACAGAGGAAAGAGAGAACGCCACATATCAGATATCGGCTAAAAAAACCAACCACATATCGCCTCATCTTCATTTGTATCGAGTATATTTCACGTTTTAGATGTTCCGGCCGTGAGGCAAGTTGTGTGAGGACCAGGGCTCAGAATATCGATATCGTGATATATGGGTATACGTGTATCCATACAGAGATATGTGTATCGTGATGCGCTTAAGCCAGGGGCGTCCAAACTTTTTTCACCAAGGGCCGCATTTTGAAACTTAAACGGGGCAGAGGGCCACAAACAACTTCACAATGTCGAATTTGTTGAATGACAAAGTGAATCGTTCGAAATTTTGCATTTGACGTCATTGCGATGAGCCTCCACCTTTAATTATACCTGAAAACATTAATATTAGGTTGTTTGTTTGTTTTTTCCCATGTGGTTTTCCCCATGTGTGGACAATAAAGGAATATCTTATCTGTATAACATCAATGTGCCTGAATTTCCCCAATTTCACAGTAAAAAGTACTTTTTGTTGTTTGGGCCGACATAGCAGGAAGCCGGAGGGCAAAGAAAAATTGGTCTGAGGGCCGCATTTGGCCCTCGGGCCCTAGTTTGGACATGCCTGGCTTAAGCGTCATGAAGTCATTAGAAACGTCCGCGTTCTACACTTCTGAGGCTACAGCCTGCAGCATCGAGGTCGAATCTGAGGAGCTGAACACGTGACTTCATCTGACACTTTTGTAATAAGCGTTTTGTGATGCGACTCAATCAAAACCTCATTTTACTAAACTTTTAACAAACTTTTGACACCGGTTTTAATGATATCAATGGATCGGGCCGCGTATCGTGAGCAGTTTCTCGCTGCATGTCCAAACCTTCCCTCGGACTCGTCGCCCGCTGATCCCGACAGACGGAGGAGATGTTTTCCAGCCCGGTTCACGTGGAGCAGGAAATTGCGGCTCACGAGGAGCTCACTGTGCTGGGGGCGGGGCCTCGGCCTCCAGAGCAATCCACAGTGAGCTCCCTCCTGTTCTGCTCCTGTTTTTCCCTCCCATTCTGCTCCCTCCTGCCCTGCTCCTGTCCTGCTGCTGTCCTGCTCCTGTTCTGTTCTGCCCCTGTTCTGCCCTTTGCCCTCCCGTCCCACTCCCTCCTGATCTTCTCCCTCCTGCTCCCTCCCCTCCCTCTCCCCCTGCTCCCTCCTGCCCTGCTCCCGTCCTGCTCACTCCCGCCCTGCTCCCTCCCACCCTGCACCTGTCCTGCTCACTACCGCCCTGCTCCTGTCCTGCTCACTCCCGCCCTGCTCCTTCCCACCCTGCACCTGTCCTGCTCACTACCGTCCTGCTCCTGTCCTGCTCCTTCCCACCCTGCACCTGTCCTGCTCACTACCGTCCTGCTCCTGTCCTGCTCACTCCCGCCCTGCTCCTTCCCACCCTGCTCCTGTCCTGCTCACTCCCGCCCTGCTCCCTCCCACCCTGCTCCTGTCCTGCTCCCTCCCGCCCTGCTCCTGTCCTGCTCCCTCCCGTTCTGCTCCCTCCCTGCCGCCCTGCTCCCTCCCGTCCCGCTCCTGTCCTGCTCCCTCCCTCCCGCCCTGCTCCCTCCCGTCCTGTTCCCTCCCTCCCGCCCTGCTCCTGTCCTGCTCCTGTCCTGCTCCCTCCCTCCCGCCCTGCTCCTGTCCTGCTCCCTCCCTCCCGCCCTGCTCCTGTCCTGTTCCCTCCCTCCCGCCCTGCTCCTGTCCTGCTCCTGTCCTGCTCCCTCCCTCCCGCCCTGCTCCTGTCCTGCTCCCTCCCTCCCGCCCTGCTCCTGTCCTGCTTCCATCCTGCTCCCTTCCTCCCTCCCTCCCGCCCTGCTCTCTCCCTCCCGCCCTGCTCCTGTCCTGCTCCTGTCATGCTTCTATCCTGCTCCCTCCCGCCCTGCTCCTGTCCTGCTCCCTCCCTCCCGCCCTGCTCCTGTCCTGCTCCTGTCCTGCTCCTATCCTGCTCCCTCCCTCCCGTCCCACCCTGCTCCCTCCCGCCCCGCTCCCTCCCGCCCCGCTCCCTCCCGCCCCGCTCCCTCCCGTCCCGCTCCTCTCTGCAGGGCTGTTGTGAGGTACTTTGGAGTCTGGAGTCCCCGGGAGTTCCCATAAAACTCACTCAAAAGCAGTTTGGAAAGAGGGGAAACAATTGGTCTCAGTGTTTTAATTCTGACTCAATCCTGTGTCACGTCCCGACAGTCAGAACCAAAACATGGAGCTGTCCATGTGGTATGAAGCTGTTCCCACGTTTGTTAGAGAGAGAGAAGAGAGCTTTATTAGAGTTTTGAATAATTAAATAATCATCTCACCAACACATACTTGAACAGGTCCTGGAGAGAAGGTCCTGCCCCTCCGAGCCTCAAAAACACTCCATTCGGTACAGTACTCCCTGTAAAAAAAAATAATAAAATAAACACCAGATGTTTAAATTTGAATAGTATAAATATAATATAACAAATAAGCAATCTAACATGATAAGAGAGTTCATTGGTATATCTGTGTTCTCTTACGTTTCCTTTGCAAGGTCAGAAGTGGCTGAGAATGGGCTCATTTTGCACAGTGAATATGCCTCAGACAAGGTCACATTAGCTTTAGCATTGTTTAGCATTATTTTCCTGCTCAATAACAGTCAAAGTGTTATCATTTGACATAAAAAAAAACAGCACTAGAATCATATACCGCTCGCTCTGAGCTTCACAAAGACGTGTCCCGCCCAGGTAAAACCTTCGTCCACGTGTCTCTCTTCTGCTCGTGATCATTCATAATTAAATCTGTCTCTTTTTTTAATAAGTCAGATTATTTGATGAATTACTTCTGTACCCGCGGCGCTCCGCAGTGCCCGCGGAGCCTCTGGTGTAGGACGCAGCGGCGGCAGGACGTGTGAGGATGTCCGTCAGAGCGCTTGGACGGGGAGTATTTATTTACCAAACACAGAGGTGAGGTTTCGGGCGTGGTCCTGCGTCACTGCGACACTCCGCCCCGTACCGCACACCACGGACCCCCCGCGCCCTCCGCTCTGATGCCCCTCGCCCCCAGCACAGGCCTACTCTGTGTACAAGACGTGTTAAAGTTGTACTGACCACCCACTGCCCCCCTCCTCCCGCCAGAACTGCAGCGCCGGGACTGGGCAGTGGGCAGGTGAGCTGTTTGGACGTGCTAAAGTTGTTACTGCTTTACCTAAATGTTACAATGATATTACTATTATTTCTTGATCTTATTCCTTAAACGGGTCATATTTTCTGAGCTTTTAATAACCCGGCAATGCCGTTTCCTCATCATTATCATCAGTATTTTGATTAGTTCCTGCATTGTTTTGCACCCGAGGCTCCCGTTCCCCCTACCCCTTATCCCCGCCCACAACCTGTACTCTGTTGTGATTATTTGAGAAATGAAGTCGCTGAGTGATACATGTAGGCTTCCAAAATCCCACTTTTCAGAAATAAAAACCTGTCAATGACAATCAGTTGCTCGTTGAAGTCACATGTCAGTGAGAAGAAGCAGCTCCTTTAGATTTGCATATTATAAAACTAGCAACGTTAAACAAACATATATTGTGTAAAGTTGATTTCAAGCTCATTTTTATTTTCTTTTTCTTGTGTGAACAACCTTTTGGGGGCCCCTGTAGTGCCCCCGAGGCTTCCCAGAGGGCTCCCGACCTCACTTAAGATATCTGCCTTTAATACTTACTATGAGCTGAGTCGCCTATCCACAGATCTGACCTGTGACCTGGTTGTGCTGCCTAGGCAAAGCAACGGCATGTCAGGCTGAGGAGGCAACTTTGTCTGCTGCTGAGGAAGAGATGAGGTAGAACTAGAAGGACAATAGCTACACATTTATTATAATTTTAAAGTTTTCTACCGGGTCATCATGTCAGTCCAATAGAGTTAATTTTCGTATTCGTTCGTAATATTTCTTTTCTTCTTCATTTTCGACTTTGTCAACTTTTCGATGTTGCCATGACGCGACTTTGCCGGACGATTTACACAGGCGCCGGGCGGACGACGGCGCCATCTCCAGTCCGACGCCTTCAGGACAGCATCCCGGGCGTGCGATAGCAAAAAGGCCCCTTCGTCCCGGTTTATAATCCCGTGGGTACGATTTCCGCATTTTGATCAGCGGTCAAGACGCATCACGGCGAGACTGTCGAGTATGAAAAGCAAAAACAAGTTGGCCTGACAAAGGTTTGAAAAATAGGTGTTATAATGTTGTTTCCTCTCCATAAACAGGGCCCTGGCTCGGCGTGTGTGACTCACTCATGTCTGCACACATCTATAGCACCACATAACCCTTATTCTCCTGAAAAACATGCTGTATATTTCTGTAAATGATGTGACAGGTTTATGGCCATTAAACATGTAGGAAAACAAGCGCTGTAATGATTTTAGGTAAGTGTAGGCTGACGCTGGACAGTTTCCATAGAGAGCCGTGTTAAATATACACCAACACCAGGTTAAAGAGACATTTACCGGACCATTTTTTGAAGAAATTGTACTTTTTGGAGTAGTTTTCAGACTTTTACTTCTACTTGAGTCATATTTTTTGTGAATCTTCCCGCGGTTTGCAAGTCTACAAGTGACATAAAGTGACAAGACTTTATGTGAACATTACAGGGCTGTCAAAAGTATCAAAAATCCACTATTAGATACTTAAACTAGTATCGAAACTAGATACTCTTTTAGTATCGATACAGAAAAAAACTAAACAACAAAACTAAATGGGACCTTTCCTGAAAAGCTTTAGAATGATTTTGAAAATACCCCATGGTGACAGTGACAGTCCATCGCCTGAAAAAGATAAACGATCACTGTGGTATCAATACGAGCATCGAGTATCGAGCCTGTTCCTTACATTTTAGTATCGACACTAGAACATTAAAATATTCAAGCATTCGAGCTTCTCATAACTTGTCTTCAGATATGATTTGCTTTTGTAATTTTTGTGTCAATTCTTAATAAAATACAAAATAAACTGAATCTGTGCATTATCCGTCTTGTCTATCCAATGACATTAACTACACACATTTTTTGTTCAAACTGTGATAGATTTTTAAAAACATCATATCTTAAAACCAACAGTGTCTTGAGCTGTAGGAGTTTGAACCTGAAGCTGCTTTGACTCAGTTTACAGTTTTCTGATTGGCAGTTGAAATGTCTTGATGTTTGAAACCGTTTCTCCCACGGGCAACTCCTGGGCTAATGAGATTTCACTAGCAAGGACCACGCCCCCAGCTACGACGCAAAGTGTTTATCGGCAGGCGAGAAACGTGAACAACACAAATGTACGGAAGTTGATGCCGTTTTGGGGCTTCTGGCGATGAGGGCTGAAGGCTCCCGGGCCTCGAGACCCCGTCAAGGAGATAAATTAGAACAATTAAAAAGAGGGTGGGAGGGAGGGGCACGAAAATCATGAACACCGGTGTATGTGATCCGGATGATTAAATAGTGTGGCCGCAGGAAGGGGCGTGGTCCTGCTCCCGAACTTAAGATAACAAACTTATCTTCATTACATTGACTCGTTTCTAGAAGACAGGAAAGACAATAAAGGTGAAGAAATGAAACACAATATTCCGAACATGGATGGGGCATTTACACCTTAATTCAATCTGACTTTGCGTATGACGCTTAAAGTAGCAGCATCTTTACTTAAAGGTTGAATGGACGATTTTTTTGACCCAAATCTAAGTCTTATTTCCTCGTGGCGTGGAAAGCCGATTAGTCCTGCCACGTATCAATCATAAAACGCACCTACCGCTCATCTGCAGCCGCGTGCGGACTCGTCCCCACGAGCAGCACGTTTCAGTGTGTCTAAGCGCATGGATCTATCATAATGTAGTTCCCTCAGTGTACGGGACAAAATGAAGACGGAGAAAGACAGTTCGAGCTGTCTCATGAGAAGACGGAAATCTACGGGAGACGAGAGATGCGATGCGATCTTTCGTGCTAATAAACAAACGCACGTGTGTGTTGTATCAGTCCGCACGGGGGAGTGCGCATGCGCACTTCCGCCTGAAATCACCGAAAAATCGTCCATTGCGCCTTTAACTATTCTATTTCAATGACATTTATTTTTGTAGAATCTTCCAGCAGAAAGTTAGAAATGTTTTTTGATCATTAATAGACGTTCACGGGAAATAAGCCGTGGCCTGGCTCTGTTGCGTTTGTGGTCTCCAGGTATAGCGGGGTCTGAAATGAGTCACATCCTTCGGGGGGACGCACTAGGGGCGCTGGCTCGTGTCCCAAACACCTCCTAAACTTCACACTCGCGCCACCACCGACATTCTAAACATTCTCAAACAGACGGAGGCATAGAGCGCTGACCAGGGCACGGCTTCACATGACGTCACTCAGCAGCAGGTACAGAGGCGGGTGCAGAGGCAGGTGCAGAGGCTGGAACAGAGGCAGGTACAGAGGCTGGTGCAGAGGCTGATGCAGAGGCTGATGCAGAGGCAGGTGCAGAGGCAGGTGCAGGGGCTGGTGCAGGGGCAGGCAAAACGTGACAGGTGAATCAGAAGTAGAAAAGGTTTAATGCCAATGAACAGAATTCACAAACATAGGAACTTGATTTGGTGACTCAGTGCAACATAAAACAATGATAAAACAACATATATAAAGTTAAAAAGAAAAACAATTAAAATCTACTATAGGATGAAAAAAACATTTACAGTTGAGTTTACAGATGTAGTGCAGAAAGTGAACAGTGAGTGATTAAATGATGGTTAAAATGACAGTGTTTAAGAAGTGTTCATGAAAGAAACTGTTCTTGTGGAGGGAGGTTCTGGTCCGGATGGACCGTAGTCTCCTGCCTGAGGGGAGTGGCCTCCTGCCTGAGGGGAGTGGCCTCCTGCCTGAGGGGAGTGGCCTCCTGCCTGAGGGGAGTGTCTCCCTGCCTAAGGGGAGTGTCTCAAATATTCCATGTCCAGGGTGAGAAGGGTCGTCCCAGAGTCCTGGAGACGTACAGGTCCTGCAGAGATGGAAGTCTGCAGCCAATCACCTTCTCAGTAGAGGGCGCTGTAGTCTCTGTTTGTCCCTGGCTGTGGCTCCAGTCTCCCACACAGTGATGGAGGAGGTGATGGAGGAGGTGAGGATGGAGGAGGTGAGGATGGCCGTGTAGAACTGCACCATCATCTCCGCTGTCAGATTGGCTTTCTTCAGCTCCCACAGGAAGTACATCCTCTGCTGGGCCTTCTTGATGAGGGAGCTGATGGTGGGCTCACACTTTCACACCTGAGGTCCCGGGTGATGCTGGTGCAGAGAAAGCGACGGGAGTCCACAGTGGAGATGGGGGAGTCTGTGATGGTGAGGGGGGGCTGTGACTTTCCTGAAGTCCACGATCATCTCCACTGTCTTCTGGGCGTTGAACTCCAGGTTGTTACCGCTGCACCAGGACACCAGCCGCTCCACCTCCCTCCTGTAGACAGACTCATCCCCGTCCGAGATGAGCCCGATGAGGGTGGTGTCGTCATGGTGATGAGGGTGGTGTCGTCATGGTGATGAGGGTGGTGCTGCTCCATTATTTCACAGATCTTTGATGACATGCGTGGCAGTTTTGCTAATATTCTACAAAATCCCTCAAAACCTTTTCACACTCAGAGTTGTGTTTGAGTGTGTTTTGTACGTGTCCGTTGAGTGATTGCCACTTGCCACAAATGAATCCTTCTTCTGTCCCAACTTTGGTCATTTACAGACTCACGTGAACTCGATCATGTGTTTGAGTTCATGCTCTTTGAGCCTGAGCGCTGGCTGTGTGAGCCCCACATCTGGAATCGAGCGTTGCATAGTCAAACTTTTCTCAACACACTAGGTTCCACCAGCTGATGTCATGACGTGGTGTAGTGCCCACATTCCCCTACTCTGTGTTCTGAAAGTGCTGAGTTATGATCCGACTTTGGCTCTCAAACTTAAGGTCGTGACCCAAACGTTGGTAGTGGGAGAGAGAATGAGCGTTTTGACCAAAGTCCAGATCCTCCACAAGCATAAAACACCTCATTCTCAAAACTGTTCATCCTGAAAGCTGCTGAAAGTGAGGAAACCAGCTCCAGCTCAATGCACACTCGCTCCCTCTTTTTTCCTCTCCCTCTTTAGTGGGTAAAGTGAGGTTTGTTTGCGCATTGGTAAAAGATTAGGGATGTTTACAAGTTCTATCAGGCGGTACCAAGGATAAATGGCCAATATAAACCTGGGTGGTCGAGGAAACTTGCTTCTCGACTGACCCGTCCACTATCCATGCAGCAGAGGACAGGACATGTGGCTGTCAGAGTCCTTGACCCGTCCACTATCCATGCAGCAGAGGACAGGACATGTGGCTGTCAGAGTCCTTGACCCGTCCACTGTCCATGCAGCAGAGGACAGGACATGTGGCTGTCAGAGTCCTTGACCCGTCCACTGTCCATGCGGCAGAGGACAGGACATGTGGCTGTCAGAGTCCTTAACCCATACACTGTCCATGCGGCAGAGGACAGGACATGTGGCTGTCAGAGTCCTTGACCCGTCCACTGTCCATGCAGCAGAGGACAGGACATGTGGCTTTCAGAGTCCTTGTCACTGAGTCAGCCTCTGGTTTTTGCCGACCTGTTTGTGCACATTTGTGCCTATTTTCCTCCCTGTTGTGGTCAAACTCTTGCCCGTCATTAACAGCATCACAGAAAAAAACAAAGACCAATGACACCTGTGGATCTTTATTTTAATAATAAAAGAAAGTTTGAGTCGGCTGACTTCTTTTCCTGACCAGTTAAGACCCAATGCTTTGACACGACTTACAAACGTGTTTTGGCCTGAAAGGGTGTGATTGACAGGCGGATCAACCAATCAGAGTGTCTAAACAAACATGACGGCTTACACGGAAAAAAAAAGGGGGGAAATAACTCTGGAGACTTAGAAACGAGCACAAAACTCCATAAATGTGAGGTAAGTTCAGGGCTCAGATGAAGGATTTCCTCTTGTACAGCAGCAGCTGCTAAACAATCCATTCATGTTTTTTTCAAAATTGTATAGCAATTTGATAATTGCATTACAAAACACAAAAATGACTAACAATCAATATTTTCCATTGATGTAACAAGATTATTTATATCAAATGTATTTGGAAATATTCTATTTTAAAAAAACCTTAACAAATTAACTTTTAAACACTTAAAATGTTTCAAAATAAAACAGAAAACTTGCAAATAAAATTAGTTTAGAACAAATTAATCAACACCAAGTCAGACGGCCTTATTTACATGAGTCTCACGAGCGCCGCGATCAGCGAGACCTCGTAAAGTCAACACAGCGTCCTACATTGTGTCGCTGATGACGATCGATTGACGAGTGATCAGTGCTTTTCTTGGTGCTTTGGTTAAACAATTGAACACAAACTTTTGTATCACAAAAACTGCTATACAAATACACCTTTTTTCTGATAAATGCATCGCATTTGAGAGAAATTGCTTTACAGTTTGCGATGCGAAAAGGCTTATTCTGAGCCCTGAGGTTATATATGTGGTTCTGAATGTTACAAGAAGTCTTCCACATTAGAAAGACGTGTGCTACAGAGACGTGTGCTACAGGGACGTGTGCTACAGAGACGTGTGCTACAGGGACGTGTGCTACAGAGACGTGTGCTACAGGGACGTGTGCTACAGAGACGTGTGCTACAGGGACGTGTGCTACAGGGACGTGTGCTACAGAGACGCGTGCTACAGGGACGAGTACTACAGAGACGCATGCTACAGGGACGAGTGCTACAGAGACGAGTGCTACAGAGACGTGTGCTACAGGGACGTGTGCTACAGGGACGTGTGCTACAGGGACGTGTGCTACAGAGACGTGTGCTACAGGGACGAGTACTACAGAGACGTGTGCTACAGAGACGTGTGCTACAGGGACGTGTGCTACAGAGACGTGTGCTACAGGGACGAGTACTACAGAGACGTGTGCTACAGAGACGTGTGCTACAGAGACGCGTGCTACAGAGACGTGTGCTACAGGGACGAGTACTACAGAGACGCGTGCTACAGGGACGAGTACTACAGAGACGCGTGCTACAGGGACGAGTGCTACAGAGACGAGTGCTACAGAGACGTGTGCTACAGGGACGAGTACTACAGAGACGTGTGCTACAGGGACGAGTGCTACAGAGACGTGTGCTACAGGGACGAGTACTACAGAGACGTGTGCTACAGAGACGCGTGCTACAGGGACGAGTACTACAGAGACGCGTGCTACAGGGACGAGTGCTACAGAGACGAGTGCTACAGAGACGTGTGCTACAGGGACGAGTACTACAGAGACGTGTGCTACAGGGACGAGTACTACAGAGACGTGTGCTACAGGGACGAGTACTACAGAGACGCGTGCTACAGGGACGAGTGCTACAGAGACGAGTGCTACAGAGACGTGTGCTACAGGGACGTGTGCTACAGGGACGTGTGCTACAGGGACGTGTGCTACAGAGACGTGTGCTACAGGGACGAGTACTACAGAGACGTGTGCTACAGAGACGTGTGCTACAGGGACGTGTGCTACAGAGACGTGTGCTACAGGGACGAGTACTACAGAGACGTGTGCTACAGAGACGTGTGCTACAGGGACGAGTACTACAGAGACGCGTGCTACAGGGACGAGTACTACAGAGACGCGTGCTACAGGGACGAGTGCTACAGAGACGAGTGCTACAGAGACGTGTGCTACAGGGACGAGTACTACAGAGACGTGTGCTACAGGGACGAGTACTACAGAGACGCGTGCTACAGAGACGCGTGCTACAGAGACGTGTGCTACAGGGACGAGTACTACAGAGACGTGTGCTACAGGGACGAGTGCTACAGAGACGTGTGCTACAGGGACGAGTACTACAGAGACGTGTGCTACAGAGACGCGTGCTACAGGGACGAGTACTACAGAGACGCGTGCTACAGGGACGAGTGCTACAGAGACGAGTGCTACAGAGACGTGTGCTACAGGGACGAGTACTACAGAGACGTGTGCTACAGGGACGAGTACTACAGAGACGTGTGCTACAGGGACGAGTACTACAGAGACGCGTGCTACAGGGACGAGTGCTACAGAGACGAGTGCTACAGAGACGTGTGCTACAGGGACGAGTACTACAGAGACGTGTGCTACAGGGACGAGTACTACAGAGACGTGTGCTACAGGGACGAGTACTACAGAGACGTGTGCTACAGGGACGAGTGCTACAGAGACGAGTGCTACAGAGACGTGTGCTACAGGGACGAGTACTACAGAGACGTGTGCTACAGGGACGAGTACTACAGAGACGTGTGCTACAGGGACGAGTACTACAGAGACGTGTGCTACAGGGACGAGTGCTACAGAGACGCGTGCTACAGAGACGTGTGCTACAGGGACGAGTACTACAGAGACGTGTGCTACAGGGACGAGTACTACAGAGACGTGTGCTACAGGGACGAGTGCTACAGAGACGTGTGCTACAGGGACGAGTACTACAGAGACGTGTGCTACAGGGACGAGTGCTACAGAGACGCGTGCTACAGAGACGTGTGCTACAGGGACGAGTGCTACAGAGACGCGTGCTACAGAGACGTGTGCTACAGGGACGAGTGCTACAGAGACGCGTGCTACAGGGACGAGTACTACAGAGACGTGTGCTACAGGGACGAGTACTACAGAGACGTGTGCTACAGGGACGAGTACTACAGAGACGCGTGCTACAGGGACGAGTGCTACAGAGACGAGTGCTACAGAGACGTGTGCTACAGGGACGAGTACTACAGAGACGTGTGCTACAGGGACGAGTACTACAGAGACGTGTGCTACAGGGACGAGTACTACAGAGACGTGTGCTACAGGGACGAGTACTACAGAGACGCGTGCTACAGGGACGAGTGCTACAGAGACGAGTGCTACAGAGACGTGTGCTACAGGGACGAGTACTACAGAGACGTGTGCTACAGGGACGAGTACTACAGAGACGTGTGCTACAGGGACGAGTACTACAGAGACGTGTGCTACAGGGACGAGTACTACAGAGACGCGTGCTACAGGGACGAGTGCTACAGAGACGAGTGCTACAGGGACGAGTACTACAGAGACGTGTGCTACAGGGACGAGTACTACAGAGACGTGTGCTACAGGGACATCATCAGATATCATTTCTCCTTTAAGCAGTCAGAGTGTCGTCCTAACGCCTCGCAGACGCACTGACCTGTCTCCTCTCCTTCCTCTGGACCTGTCGGTGTCTGCCTGAGCCTTCCTCTGGACCTGTCGGTGTCTGCCTGAGCCTTCCTCTGGACCTGTCGGTGTCTGCCTGAGCCTTCCTCTGGACCTGTCAGTGTCTGCCTGAGCCTTCCTCTGGACCTGTCAGTGTCTGCCTGAGCCTTCCTCTGGACCTGTCAGTGTCTGCCTGAGCCTTCCTCTGGACCTGTCAGTGTCTGCCTGAGCCTTCCTCTGGACCTGTCAGTGTCTGCCTGAGCCTTCCTCTGGACCTGTCAGTGTCTGCCTGAGCCTTCCTCTGGACCTGTCAGTGTCTGCCTGAGCCTTCCTCTGGACCTGTCGGTGTCTGCCTGAGCCTTCCTCTGGACCTGTCAGTGTCTGCCTGAGCCTTCCTCTGGACCTGTCGGTGTCTGCCTGAGCCTTCCTCTGGACCTGTCAGTGTCTGCCTGAGCCTTCCTCTGGACCTGTCAGTGTCTGCCTGAGCCTTCCTCTGGACCTGTCGGTGTCTGCCTGAGCCTTCCTCTGGACCTGTCAGTGTCTGCCTGAGCCTTCCTCTGGACCTGTCGGTGTCTGCCTGAGCCTTCCTCTGGACCTGTCAGTGTCTGCCTGAGCCTTCCTCTGGACCTGTCAGTGTCTGCCTGAGCCTTCCTCTGGACCTGTCAGTGTCTGCCTGAGCCTTCCTCTGGACCTGTCAGTGTCTGCCTGAGCCTTCCTCTGGACCTGTCAGTGTCTGCCTGAGCCTTCCTCTGGACCTGTCAGTGTCTGCCTGAGCCTTCCTCTGGACCTGTCGGTGTCTGCCTGAGCCTTCCTCTGGACCTGTCAGTGTCTGCCTGAGCCTTCCTCTGGACCTGTCGGTGTCTGCCTGAGCCTTCCTCTGGACCTGTCAGTGTCTGCCTGAGCCTTCCTCTGGACCTGTCAGTGTCTGCTTGAGCCTTCCTCTGGACCTGTCGGTGTCTGCCTGAGCCTTCCTCTGGACCTGTCAGTGTCTGCCTGAGCCTTCCTCTGGACCTGTCAGTGTCTGCTTGAGCCTTCCTCTGGACCTGTCGGTGTCTGCCTGAGCCTTCCTCTGGACCTGTCAGTGTCTGCTTGAGCCTTCCTCTGGACCTGTCGGTGTCTGCCTGAGCCTTTCTTTGGGCCTTTTTGTGCCGACGGTTCAGACGAGGCTGTTGAAAGCAGGATTTTGGTTCTAATCTGTGTCGTGATCCTTCTTTAGACAAACTTGTGTGTGGCAGATCATTTACCGACACGGTGTAAACTGACACGTCCTGCGCCAAATACTGCACAAAGTAATAGTATTCACACATACAGGAAGGGAAAACAAACACTTTTTACTTTACTTCTTATTATTCCACAACATCTTAATTATATTTTGAATACATTTTAAAGCAATACTTAATACAGTCAATCTTACATATTTTTAGAGCTTATACGGCGCAGAGTAGGATCAATATCTGAGTTTTTTGACCAGGACGGCAGGTTGAGAATGACTTTTGGATGAAAGTGTCCTGATGACTACAACAGACCCTATGATCTCACACTCCTGGACAAATGAGTGATCACAGAGATTATAGAAGACAGATATAAATGATCAGATACAATCAGACTGCAATCTTTGTACTGCTATTGTACCGCTTTATGTTATGTAAGTGTTAAGTCTTATTTATGTTTGAGGCGGTTTGCGGTTTTGACCTCGCATACACATCCAGTTAGCACAATTGTCGGCAATGAAAAAGCTGGACCGATGCATCTGTAAAACTCATTTAAAACAATCTTTGCTGGAAAAACTGTAGAGACACCTTGAAATGAGATGTAGTATGAGATGTGTAAATAAGTATGTCTAAACTTGTCAAAACAACTCGAATCCAGATTGTAAATTCGGGTTTGTTAATGGTTTTTCTGCATGCTCCAGCTGGCCGCACACCGCTCTTTAACGTGACGTCTTCTTTCATATTGCTGCTTCACGCCTCTGTCACTGCCAGTCCTGTTTTGCCCTGGTTTGCACGCATCGATTCTTCATAAGCAACATTATGTCTGCGGGAGATACGCCTCGGCCTCGTTCAACCCTCTCGACGCGTGAATGAAGGTGCTTTTATTCTCGCCGAGTTTCATGCGTTTTTCCAGCTCTGGGTCACTATAACGCCGAGAGTTATGGCCGTTTACGATGGCGATAAAATGGGTAAAACGAAGCCTGTGAGCTCTTTATTTGTCATCATTTTACAATCTCTGCCAGACAAACAGTTTTCATATTTGTATTCAAAATCTGTTGATCTTCGTCATATTAAATTTGAATTAAACCTGCACCAAACCAGTACTAAACCAGGAGAAGATCTGGACTGAGCTGGACCAGGGCTGGAACAAATTAATGGATTAATTACAGCTAATTGATATTGAAATAATCTGCAACTCATTAAGTAATTGCATAAATTAGAGAAACTTTAGGAGTTACAGAAAAAAACGTTTTTTGATGGAAAACCTATTTTATAAAATGAAGAAGTCATCAATTAGGTGAAAATAATAATTCATTTTAATCCCTCGTTTGGCCAGGTAAAAGACTGTAAAAGAGCTAAATTATTGTTAGTGGACAAACGTGTGGACAAACTCTGACCGTCATTAATAGCGCACATCACAGTTGTTTTGGAGGACGTTTGGAGGATATTGGGTTGTTCGTTTATTTGGCCATAAAACCATTGCATAATAATCCCAATAATTATAATATAATTTGCATTTTGAGGTTTGTAGTCAACTAAATACATTCTTGGTCGGTGCTGGGTCTCAAAACTATTATGAGTGATTCCTCATCAATAGTTTACTCAAAGTTGTATTTTGATTGGTTCCTGCATGTTTGAGTTAATCCTGTTTAGTCCTTTAACTCGAGTGCTCAGAAAAGTCCTGTTTTCACCTACCCCCTATCCCCGCCCACATCCTTGTACTTAGTTGTGATGATTAGAACTCTGAGTGACACGTAGCGTTCTGAAATACCATGAAGCCGCTTTTCAAAATAGAAAAACGTGTAAATGTCAATCTGCAGCTGTTTGAACAGGAAGTGAACCAGTTTTTAATCTTAGGCAGTTTTAATCAACATTTTGGTTTACAATGAACAAAATGTAAAAATGTTCATGTTTAGACAGCTCTGAAAGATAGACCCGCACGGAACAGTCTTTAAATAAATAAACGCAACTGAATAATACATCCACCTGACGCAGAGCTCTCCTCCTCTCGTCTCCGCCTACTCTGTTCTCTGTTGCAGTAGCGTTGCAAGGGCGTCCCAAGCCGCTGTCCACTGCTGCTGGACAGGGGCCTCTGCTGGACAAGGGCACTGCTGCTGCTGGACAGGGGCGCCTCTGCTGGAAAAGGGCACTGCTGCTGCTGGACAGGGGCGCCGCTGCTGGACAGGGGCGTCTTAATAAGTCCTTAGAATGTTAAATGTGTATTTTCAGGACGTTTTTCAGGAAGTGTCCATATTCGCCCCCTGCTGTCTCTGGGCGGAAAACCAGCCTCGAAACATTTGCCAACATCAATCCGAAGACAACTCTCCTGAGAAACCCTGGCTCTTTTTAAATGTTTGGCAATGTAAAAAATGTTTTTGAATGAGATTATACTATTTCATTATGAGAAAGATTTGGGGGGAAAAAACCCAACTTTTTATGTCTATTTTATGACTATGTATTTTCACAAAGGAGCTGCAGGGAGAGCTCTACTGCCAGAGTAGAAATGTTTTAGGCTTTTAATTTATTTATGTAAATTTTTTGCAGTTAAAGTACTGATAAAAGAAACATTAAAATACCGGATCGATAAACAGTATTGATAGTAGTATTTATAACCATCCCAACTCTTGATAACTTGCTAACGATCAAAATTGGCACCAAACTTGGACCAAATTAAATATCTAAAGGGCTAAACTGGGCGTCAGGAGGACAAGAGTGAACACAGCCTTTTTGTTAGAAGATACGCTTTGCGAAAGTTTAATTTAAAATGGTTCAAGTCTTTGAAGTTTATCACACCTTCAGGGCTTAGGTTTTGGGTCTGACTCTGAATACCCACACAACACCTCCACGCGGAGAGTCAAACCTTAATATAGTTCTGAGATCGCCTCTGGGGCCAATACTTTTTCTACTGAACTGCTGTCGTTTAATTTATCTGGTGTGAAGTTCGGAGAAAGCAGCTTTGTCCAAACGTCCCGGTGCAGTCCAACTTCTAACTGCTGTTGTGATTTTGTTGTAGAGACAAACTGGCTTTCACTGAAGTGCATTCCAAGCCCTAGAGTCTGGCTTTACCCCCCGATTATTGAACTATATGAATGGGCCTAGAATGTCCCACAGTGTGGCATTAAACGTCAAACTTCATGAAGAAAAAGTGAGAGTCAGATCTGTGGAAAGGCGACCCTGCTCACAGTAAGAATGCAGATTTTTAAAGATGAGTTTTTTTAACGTTTTTGAACAATAAAAACATCTGTAATTAAAGTATTTACAACAACAGAAATAACAATAACACCATACAGACTGCAGTATTGAGGTTTGAAGCAGGAAAGTGCACTTTGAGTAGGTTCAAAGAGTTCACTGAGTTGCAACAAAAATGTACAAATTATATTATTAAAGCAGGGTTTTAATAAAGATGATTTTTACCCAGGGTCACACACACAGGCCTGTCACGGCAGCACATTTTGAAGTCCGAGATATTGCTACAGACAAATATCATGATAAACGATAATATTGAAACTACTTTATCCCACTGACACAAGATAATCCCTGGAAATGATTTTCTAAATGTGTAACATTATACAACACAAGCTGCAGTACATATACAGCAGAATTAAACACTTGTTAATTATTTGACTGCTAAAATTATATAATAACCCCAAAAAATATTGTTCCGGGCGTTATTTATTGAACAATGGGTCAATAGAGTAATTCTTGCCTTCTCGTCTTCATAGAGATAGAACAGTTTAAAAAAAGTTCAGTTTGAACTCTTCACAGCATCACGCTGAGCCTCCTAAATATTCACCGCGATGAGTTTCAGAGTTGACTTTTGCCTTCACGGTAAAGCTAACAAACATTAGCATGCTAACGCCGCACTTCCTGCTTCTCAGAGAATAAAACACTGTTATTAGATGCAGGGAAATCACCGCGGTCTCATTGTCACCCAATGCTTTTACATTACATTTACATCTGTGCTGGGGAAAAACAGACTTTACAATCGGGTACAGGCCCTTTAAGGCCGTACAGCGGAACATTACGGACAAAACTCCTCCATGGAGACAAAGCTAGTGGTAAATACTGACATAGTGCACTTTTACATCTGTAAAACATGAATGTCAATAGTTTCTTGAATATCAAACAATAGGTAAGAGATGATGTAATTACCATTCTGTCAAAACATGGTAGAAGAAACAACAAAACTATTCTACTTAAAAAGATAAAAAAATAATATTCTTAATCTATGGAATATCAATGCTAAAGTGTAAGTGTAAAGTTGTTCAAAAGGTATGAAAAATGCACGTAAAATGATCTTTCACAAGAACTGCCAATAATGTTGACAGATGATCGACTTCACCTCGTTGTTTTCCATAGTGTGTGGGTAGTTCTTCTCTTTGTTCTCTTGATTTTCTTTGGCTTACGTGGCTGTCCTGTTCCTACGCTTCAAACGCGCACTAAAGACCTCACACGTCTAAAAGTGACTGCATCGGCTTTGTCCGGATGTCTGTTTGGGTCAAAACACCGTCTGAAATACTGCGGTGCAATGGGACACCCCGGTCTACGAGCCGGGTCAGGCGGATTGAAAGAACAGGTTGTCTGTGTGGGTACGAAGAGGACGGAGCGAGAAAGGGCGCAGAAAACAAGCTTACACACTGAAGGGCTTGTAATGTGGACTGGTAAAGTGCTTACAAAACAGATCCAATTGTGCGACAGGTGCAACTGAAGGTACATTTGCTACAGAACTGGTTAACAAAAAGAAAAACCTGTACTTCTGAAAGTCTATGTGTCTAGATGTGTGAAATTGTTTCTTGGTTTGTTGTCATTTTTGTTCCAAAAAAACAGGCTCATCCACGTAGTAGCGCCGGGCGATAGGGGAAAGAAATGACGGCAAGTTTATTTGTGCAAGTTTATTTGTAGAGCACAATTCGTACACAAGGCAATTCAAAGTGCTTCACTCAGGAAAAAATGCATTAAAATCACAAAGACATGACAGAAATCACAATCGCAACAGGCCTCGTTCCTCCTAGTTTAATTGTGTTGTACATGTTGATTGTTACAGTTTTGAATCTTTAATCATCAAAGATCCTCCAGTAATTCTCTTCAAATGCTTCAGAATTAGCGATACTCCGCCGACTGCGAGAAAACAATGCAACGTTTTTCTTTTTTTAAATGACAGCGTTGAGGTTATATCTATGGGCTGTGACACGTGGCCTCGGCGTTGTGGGTTCAACTCCAGGCTCTGCCCACGTGCTCATGTCCACACAGAGACCTGGTGGTGCGAGCGTGTTGACGTTTGTTTGCGGGCGTCAGGTCACGTGACACTACTTCAAACGAACGCTCCTGTTCCGTTCACAGCTAAATTGACTTTTTTGAGCTTTTAACCGTGTCATTCGCATTCATTAATCTTGTTCACGAGCTCGTCTTCTCTGCTCCTTCTCTGAGCCTCAGAAAACACTTCCCCAGATTTGTGACGTCATCAGAGGTAAAGGTCTACTGTGCGGCTTTTAAGTCCATAAATCATCGGCGGACTCGTTCTGAGCATTTCTGTCGTCAAATTGCTGTCATCGCAATTGCGCGCTTACATTAGCATGCCGGGGTAAGCTAACGTAAGCTAATTTATGCTAACACAAATCCTGATGAGGTAACGCCTGACACATACATACATCATTTTCAGTTCTAAAACATGAGAAGCCAATGTAAAAGTACTGAAGAGCATGTTTAAGGGTTTATTTTAAACCCAGAGAAATGAGTGTTAAATGAGTTTTACGGAACAGATTAACTTTAGCGCTTAGACAAGAGGTGTCCAAACTTTTTTTCTCTGAGGGCCACATTTTGAAGCATATACGAAGCGGAGGGCCACAGACGACACGACAATGAAGTGAATCATCGACATTCTGCATTTGATGTAGTTTTGATGAGCCTCCACACCTTTAATGAGGCTTAGAACATGAATCAATCAATCAACCTTAATTTATAGAGCCCTTTACAACGCTTAAAGTGACCAAAGTCCTTCACAATAAAATCAAGGCAATACACAACATAAAACTAAATACAAACAAACTGTACAAAATAAAGTGTCATTAATTTACATTACATGGTGTTAAAAAGTCAGTCAGAATAAATACGTTTTTAGCCTGGATTTAAAAAGGTTCAAATCTGTGATGGTGCGCATGTCAGGGGGGAGGGGCATGTCGGGGGGCAGTTTCTTCCAGAGTCTGGGGCCAGCGACAGAGAAGGCTCAGTCCCCCCAGTGCTTGAGTCTGGCTCTGGGGACGTCCAGTAAAAGCTGAGCTGTTGACCTTAGAGTCCTGCTTGGTACTAGGTCTGTATCTCATCAAAATGTGTGTTATTTAAGTTATTATTGCAGAATGTTTCTAATTTTACAGTCAAAAGAACATTTTTTTTTGTTCGGGCCGATGTAGTAGGAAGCCTGAGGGCCAAGAGTTGAAGAGACGAAGATGAGACAAAGACGACTGTTCATTTGAACGTCTTGATTGGTGATTGGTTGACAGGCAAAAGTAGCAGAGAGTCATTGGTCGACCTGGTTATTATTAGGTTATATCTTAACCCCGACACATCTGGCTAATTGGCTTGGTAATCGCAGCATTTGTACGTCATCCTAAATCATTGTTGTTGGATTGTAATTATGAGTCATTTTACAAACTTTTGAAATAACAAACACATCTTATTGGCTGCTGACGGTGGAGCGAGGGGAGCCCGTTCTTTGGTGCGATTTAGTCCCAACGGTGATTGGTGGATTTGTCTGAAAAGCCTGTTTTCTGTTTTAACCACAGCCAGCTGGAGCGAGCCGAGGCCGCGCACACTGTTGTTCTGTGTCAGGTGCAAAGCCGCACTGGGAAACCGCTCAAAGCCTTTACTTTACAGACCTGCTGCTCCACATCTCACTCCAACATGTTCATTATTGGTGCGTTGCTGTTTTTACC
This sequence comes from Eucyclogobius newberryi, assembly GCF_026437365.1. Lineage (NCBI taxonomy): Eukaryota > Metazoa > Chordata > Actinopteri > Gobiiformes > Gobiidae > Eucyclogobius > Eucyclogobius newberryi. The sequence goes on along the minus strand of NW_027316278.1, from coordinate 6,650,395 downwards.
TCGCCTCTGCACGGACTTGACTCATTGGTCTGTATTAGTCCTTGTTTAGTACGAGTTTAATCCTGTTTGGACCAACTTGAATCTTTAGAACCTGTCAGTCATATTTAATTAGTTACTGTAATTAACTACATAACCCTAACCCTCATGTTTAAAGACGCTGTATCTGAATTTCACCGGGTTAAAAATGTGAAAAACAGAACTAGTTTACCGTATTTTCCGGACTATAAGTCGCACCAGACAATAAAATGCATAACAGAGAAGGAAAAACGTATATAAGTCGCCCTGGAGTATAAGTCACATTTTTTGGGGAAATGTATTTGATAAAATCCCAAACCAAGAACAGACATTTAATCTTGAAATGCAGTTTAAACTAATGACAGATTAGAGCACATGGTGAATAGGTGTACGTATGCTAACGCTAACACCTTCAGCTACATGACGTATGCTAACGCTAACACCTTCAGCTACATGACGTATGCTAACGCTAACACCTTCAGCTACATGACGTATGCTAACGCTAACACCTTCAGCTACATGACGTATGCTAACGCTAACACCTTCAGCTACATGAGGCACAGACAGAACTGTGGTAAGTGTCTGGTATGTTAACGTAGCATATGAACAGTTATTCAGATAACTATAGCATAAAGAACATGCTAACAAGTTTAGCAAAGCATCAGTTTTACCCCAAATCACTAAATCCATTGAATTCTTCTTCCTCTGTGTCACTTCTAAACAACTCCACAAACTCCAGAGGTAGAGGAAGTGCAGATTCTTCTTCTGCGTCGCTTAGAGCCTAGAGCGCCCTCTTGTGGTTGTCAGTGTGAAAATAACGACTCCGATGTCACAAATCGGAGTCGCTTTGGAGTATAAGTTGCACCCCGGCCAAAACTATGAAAAAATGTACGACTTATAGTCCGGAAAATACAGTATTTTGATTCGTTTGCAGAAGTCCAAAGTTATTTCCTACATTCCTAACGCATTTCTTACAATTCAGCGCGATGAGTGTATAAGTGTGAGTTTTGCTGTCAGACAAATGCTAACGACAATTAGCATGCTAAGAGCTCTAGCTAGCTCGCCGCACATTCTCAACAAAAATTGGGTATAGCCACTTTATTTCCCCATAGTTGCCAGCAGAGTGTGTCAGACATCCTTTATAGGCTGTTCAACACTTGGCAATAGGAGGGTTGCCAGGCCTCAGCGACTAAACCTGAACGAGAGCGTCAGAAAAAACACTCAAAATCCGCAGAACAGTTATGAGAGCGCTGAAGGGTTTGAACATGAACATTCGTCACTGTTTTATGACTTTGATTAGGATTTCTCTAAACGTTGAACACATGTTTTACTCTAAAACACTAAAATATTCACTAAAAATAGCACAGCTCTTCAAAAGTCAGTCAATTCTGCGGGAAAACTGCAGATCTGGCCAGACGAGCACGTGAACGAGCTCAGATCACGGATGTTCACGAGCTTGTAGCGGCGAGCGGTGCTGTGAGCGGTGCGGCGCCGCGTGGCAGAACGAACCGAAAACGCAGCGGAGACAACAAGTGGAACACCGTGTTCTCTGTGATGAAAATAAAGATTGCATGTGACCGCCGAAACGATAAAATAGTCCAAATATTCCACCAAACTGCAGAACACTGTGCCACTTTGTCACTGTAGGAACCAGTTACACCTGCAAGCAGCAGCGAAGGGCCTTGAACCCCCACCGCCTGTTGTTTGGTCATGTACATTTAACTGAAACATGTGAATACAATGTCTAGACTTTTAAATAACATTGTATTTAAATGAGAAAAAAAATAGATACTGATATGTGTACGTTGTAGGTTTTGTTTACATAAATACATTAAAATAATCAACTGACAGCACTCATTTATTGCATAAAAGGCAGCCTAATACGCTCGCATAAGCGTTGTGTGAAGCCTGTGTCTCCGTGTTGAATGGCCAGCGCTCTGTTGTTGTTATTCATGTGCTGCACGGCGGTTCCCTCAGGCTCGGGGTTTTGTTGTCCCTCTGATGAATGACCGCACGGGGGAGGGAGGCGGGGGGAGGGACACCTGTGGGGCCCCTCTGTGCGGGGCTGATGGACAGGGTTCCGCTTCAGGTGGCTCTCATTTCTCACTCACACAGAGGGAGTGGGTGAGGGGGAGGCGGGTGGAAGGGATGGAAAGGAAGGAAGGTTTTCAAAAGACCAGACCAAAGTGAAACAAAAAGGGAAAGAATTGGATTTAAGCAGGATTTCAAGGAGAAAACAATCGTCCGGCGGTCTCCTGTAGGGTCCATGATTGATTTACCCCCCACGAGGGAGTTGGCAGTTGCATGGACGTTTAAGTTTATTTCGGTTATAGGTATACTAAGACTGTACGGGTATAACTAACACTTGGCATGCAGAAAGACCACTGGGAAGTATTGGTTTGACTTTATGTGTTTTTAAATCACTTTAAAACGACACAATACAACATTTTTGATGACGAGTGTGGAGGTTTTTTAATGCAGGGGCCCACAGCCGATCCTCTGTCAGTTGAAGCATGTGGTTTGGAGCTGGAGTTCATAACAACAAATTATAAAAAAAGGAAAATTTAAAGCCGTTTGTATTTTTAATGAGGCCAAATCATATTCAATTAAACATTGGGAGTGTTCAACGTGAAGAAATAAATCGTGATTATCGCCCGTCGTCCTTGGGGGTCTGAACTCGGACCTCGAAGAAACGTTTTCTCAGAGTTATGGACGCTAAAGACTCAAATATAACAATAAAACCCTAAAAAGGTGCTCAAATCAAACAAAATATGCATCCAGTCACGCTTTATTGCTTTTGTTTTTCATTAGCACGTTAGCAACATTAGCATAACGTTGCCCTTCTAACTACAGAGGCTCAGGAGCAGGTTCTCAGCCAGCAGGGGGCAGTAGAGAGCAACTATAGACAAAATGACACAAGTACGATCAGTGATTTAACTGTCGGATGTAAAACTTGATCCAAACTTGAGGTTCTGAAATGTTGACCGAGATGTGAGCGTGTTCGAGCGTAAATTCACCACATTTAGGTCAAAGCCTCATTTAGCGAGTGCGTAAACCTTTGATGTTTTATTCTAGAGAATCATTAGCATGCAAAGCTAGCATCTGAGCTAACGGCTAAGTATTTTTAAGTTAATATTTCAGATGTTGTGCTTCTGGTGAGACCCTGAACATCCTCTTTCACATGTTACTGTTCGATTTCACTCCTGAGCATGAGCCAAATCGTGATCGAGTTTTACCAACGTGCCGAGCGAGAGGAGTTTGCGTCAATGAAGGTCTGTGGTGGTCGGTTGTCTGATGTATAATTGTTCTCCGGCGCGGCCCCGACAGCCCTCACCCCTGACTAACGCCCATGTCGTCTGATAACCATCTGGACATGATTGTGTTTGTGCTACACCGCCTCATATACTTTTATCTCCCATCAAATGAGACTGGGGGCCGAACAGGAGCCGCATTGTGACCGGACCACGGTGCGTTTGTGTGCGCGGTGCATTCAAGGACCCTCTGTTCTGTCCACCCGACACCGAAGGAACCACGCTCCAGCTCCTTCACCCATCAGACACATCGGGCTGGGCCATAGTGACATCAATATCTTTTTTACTAGATAATTATCTTTGAGGTAGAGGTTCCGCTACCTGCCTGTCTCCATGGAGATGTTATTGCCTTGCTTGGAAAGTTCACAGTATGGTATTAAACTTTAAATGGCACATATTATGCATTATTTGTATTGTTATTGTCCTATAAACATGCTTTTGTACCTTTGCGTTGGCATCTCATGTTTTAGAACTTAGAATAATGTACTTACTGAAATTACACTGAAAGTACTTTACTGTATTTTACGGACTTTAAGCTGCCACCTTTTTCCTACGCTTTGAACCCTGCGGTGCATCTAATTTATAGATTTTTACTGGCTAACGGCCACCGGGGGGCACTCTAACAGGAAGTGCAAGCGTTTGACACACTGTAGCGGAAGACTTCAGTGGAAGCACTGTCCAAGAGTCAAAAGATATTTTTTTGTTGTAAATATCGTTGCAGTGGCTTTTATTCAGGAGCGCTGTTTAGCCCAAAAAGTATGGTACTTTCTCACAGTCAGGTGTTCCCTCATCATGATTTGTGTTAGAAGGGGAACTAAAGAAAAGCTAGCTCGTGATGAATGTGATTTGAGGCAGAAATGCTCAGAATGGATCTGCCGAAGGACTTAAAAACAGAAAGACCTCTGCGTCTCTACATTTCACTTAAAAAATCTGGGATATGTTGTGTTTTCTGAGGCCCGGAGGAAGACAACCTCATACAAAAGATCACACGACCATTAGCTTACATTAGCTTGGCAGGCAATTGTAATTCCCTCTGCTGCCAGTGGATGAAGCACCAACACAAATCATGATGAGGGAATGCCTGAATAATAAAGTAATGTGTGCTTTTTATTATTTTATGTTCTGAAATACATTATTTTAAGTTCCACACCTGATGGGCGTTCCCTGAGGCCAATAACAACATACATGATTTAAATATTTGTCCTTAAAACAGGGGTGTCCAAACATTTTTCACTGAGGGCCGCATTTTTAAACTTATACGGAGCAGAGGGCCACAAACAACCCAGCAATTTGTCGAAAGACAAAGTGAATCATTTGAAATTTAGCATTGGACATATGTCGGTGTAATCCCTCATTCGTCCAGGCGTGTTCCATAGTAGAAAAAGCTTCAGTTGTAGTCATCTGGACTCAGTTTGAAAAAATAGACGTTTCGACTCTCATCCAAGAGTCATTGTCAATAACAGAATTTAGGTCGAGAACTCCGATATTAATACTGTTCTGTGGTAAGACCCGCCCATTGGGAGGAGCCTTCCTGAAGTAGAAAGAGTTGTTTGTTTCAACAGAAACTCCCCCCTTGTATCTACCGAGCTAGCCTATTCAGAATCTTAATGGGCTATTAGAATCCTCTTTGTCTTTGTGAGACCCTGGCTCAACCACCCTGAGTATGAGCATTGGACATAGTTTCGATGCTTCAACACCTTTACTAAGACTTGGGACATTAATATTAGGTTGGGATTACATCTAAATACTTGAATTACTAGTACTACTTTTTGTTGTTTGGACCAACCTAGCAGGAAGCCAGAGGGCCAACAAAAAATGGTCTGGCCGCATTTGGCCCCCAGGCCGTAGTTTGGACATGTCTGCCTTAAAAGGTGCACTATGTAACTTTTCTGGAAGAAGGTCCAGCTCCTGCTTATCGCCATGGAGACATCACTGCTTTGCCTGTTCCACTGCACAAGCAGGTGACACCACCAGGACAAGAACAAACACTTGTTACTGAATAAATCCAGGATTGAGCGGTTTAATGTCAAACTGTGGAACTTTACAGGCAAAACCAATGCACGAGAAGAGGTAGCGGAGCCTTCTTATAGTGTGCCTTTAACAAATGTCTTTATTTAACATCTGCTCTTGCACATTCATAACAGCTAATGAAATATGACTTAAAATAGAGTCTTGTAATATTGAGTGCGTGAGGCGTCTCTGGAGGCACAGTCTGGCTCTGTGTCGGAACGTCATAAGATTGAGTTTTATGAATGGATGTTTGTTAATGAACAGCGCTGACCTTTTACATCCAGCTACAAAAAACCTAACCCAAAATGATCACAGTAACTTGACGAGACACAATGTTTTACTATCAGAGCAAAAAACCCTCTCATTTCCATTATATATGTGTTACAGCTCACAATAAGAAAGTCAATATATTCCACATTATATGATACTATTAATTAAAATTAATGCATTTTTACACTTCCTTGTTGAACCATGAATAATAATGATTTTATATTCTTTAATAAACAAAACAATGAATATACGAACATGAACAAGTTTAGTAAAAGTATTGATGGAGATGCACAGGTACAATATTCTGTCACTATATCTTTAGTCATTATTAGTGAATATGAAGGTGTTTGTTAGGCGTGTTTCACCTGTTCATTGAGTGCGCAGGAGACATATTGTAGAGTGAGAGAGTGCGACGAGAGAGCGAAGAGAGTGCGACGAGAGAGCGACGAGAGTGCGACGAGAGTGCGACGAGAGAGCGACGAGAGAGCGACGAGAGAGCGACGAGAGAGCGACGAGAGAGCGACGAGAGAACAACCTGAGAGCGACGAGAGAGCGACGAAAGAGCGAAGAGAGTGCGACGAGAGAACAACCTGAGAGCGACGAGAGAGCAACGAGAGAGCGACGAGAGAGCGACGAGAGAGCGACGAGAGAGCGACGAAAGAGCGACGAGAGAGCGACGAGAGAGCGACGAGAGAGCGACGAGAGAACAACCTGAGAGCGACCTGAGAGCGACAAAAGAGCGAAGAGAGTGCGACGAGAGAGCGACGAGAGAGCGACGAAAGAGCGACGAGAGAGCGACGAGAGAGCGACGAGAGAGCGACGAGAGAACAACCTGAGAGCGACCTGAGAGCGACAAAAGAGCGAAGAGAGTGCGACGAGAGAGCGACGAGAGAGCGACGAGAGAGCGACGAGAGTGCGACGAGAGTGCGACGAGAGAGCGACGAGAGCGCGACGAGAAAGCGACGAGAGTGCGACGAGAGAGGGACGAGAGAGCGACGAAAGAGCGACGAGAGAGCGACGAGAGTGCGACGAGAGAGCGACGAGAGAGCGACGAGAGAGCGACGAGAGAGCGACGAAAGAGCGACGAGAGAGCGTCGAGAGTGCGACGGGAGAGCGACGGGAGAGCGACGAGAGAGCGACGAGAGTGCGACGAGGGAGGGGAACTAAAGAAAAGCTAGCTCGTGATGAATGTGATTTGAGGCAGAAATGCTCAGAATGGATCTGCCGAAGGACTTAAAAACAGAAAGACCTCTGCGTCTCTACATTTCACTTAAAAAATCTGGGATATGTTGTGTTTTCTGAGGCCCGGAGGAAGACAACCTCATACAAAAGATCACACGACCATTAGCTTACATTAGCTTGGCAGGCAATTGTAATTCCCTCTGCTGCCAGTGGATGAAGCACCAACACAAATCATGATGAGGGAATGCCTGAATAATAAAGTAATGTGTGCTTTTTATTATTTTATGTTCTGAAATACATTATTTTAAGTTCCACACCTGATGGGCGTTCCCTGAGGCCAATAACAACATACATGATTTAAATATTTGTCCTTAAAACAGGGGTGTCCAAACATTTTTCACTGAGGGCCGCATTTTTAAACTTATACGGAGCAGAGGGCCACAAACAACCCAGCAATTTGTCGAAAGACAAAGTGAATCATTTGAAATTTAGCATTGGACATATGTCGGTGTAATCCCTCATTCGTCCAGGCGTGTTCCATAGTAGAAAAAGCTTCAGTTGTAGTCATCTGGACTCAGTTTGAAAAAATAGACGTTTCGACTCTCATCCAAGAGTCATTGTCAATAACAGAATTTAGGTCGAGAACTCCGATATTAATACTGTTCTGTGGTAAGACCCGCCCATTGGGAGGAGCCTTCCTGAAGTAGAAAGAGTTGTTTGTTTCAACAGAAACTCCCCCCTTGTATCTACCGAGCTAGCCTATTCAGAATCTTAATGGGCTATTAGAATCCTCTTTGTCTTTGTGAGACCCTGGCTCAACCACCCTGAGTATGAGCATTGGACATAGTTTCGATGCTTCAACACCTTTACTAAGACTTGGGACATTAATATTAGGTTGGGATTACATCTAAATACTTGAATTACTAGTACTACTTTTTGTTGTTTGGACCAACCTAGCAGGAAGCCAGAGGGCCAACAAAAAATGGTCTGGCCGCATTTGGCCCCCAGGCCGTAGTTTGGACATGTCTGCCTTAAAAGGTGCACTATGTAACTTTTCTGGAAGAAGGTCCAGCTCCTGCTTATCGCCATGGAGACATCACTGCTTTGCCTGTTCCACTGCACAAGCAGGTGACACCACCAGGACAAGAACAAACACTTGTTACTGAATAAATCCAGGATTGAGCGGTTTAATGTCAAACTGTGGAACTTTACAGGCAAAACCAATGCACGAGAAGAGGTAGCGGAGCCTTCTTATAGTGTGCCTTTAACAAATGTCTTTATTTAACATCTGCTCTTGCACATTCATAACAGCTAATGAAATATGACTTAAAATAGAGTCTTGTAATATTGAGTGCGTGAGGCGTCTCTGGAGGCACAGTCTGGCTCTGTGTCGGAACGTCATAAGATTGAGTTTTATGAATGGATGTTTGTTAATGAACAGCGCTGACCTTTTACATCCAGCTACAAAAAACCTAACCCAAAATGATCACAGTAACTTGACGAGACACAATGTTTTACTATCAGAGCAAAAAACCCTCTCATTTCCATTATATATGTGTTACAGCTCACAATAAGAAAGTCAATATATTCCACATTATATGATACTATTAATTAAAATTAATGCATTTTTACACTTCCTTGTTGAACCATGAATAATAATGATTTTATATTCTTTAATAAACAAAACAATGAATATACGAACATGAACAAGTTTAGTAAAAGTATTGATGGAGATGCACAGGTACAATATTCTGTCACTATATCTTTAGTCATTATTAGTGAATATGAAGGTGTTTGTTAGGCGTGTTTCACCTGTTCATTGAGTGCGCAGGAGACATATTGTAGAGTGAGAGAGTGCGACGAGAGAGCGAAGAGAGTGCGACGAGAGAGCGACGAGAGTGCGACGAGAGTGCGACGAGAGAGCGACGAGAGAGCGACGAGAGAGCGACGAGAGAGCGACGAGAGAGCGACGAGAGAACAACCTGAGAGCGACGAGAGAGCGACGAAAGAGCGAAGAGAGTGCGACGAGAGAACAACCTGAGAGCGACAAGAGAGCGACGAGAGAGCGACGAGAGAGCGACGAAAGAGCGACGAGAGAGCGACGAGAGAGCGACGAGAGAGCGACGAGAGAGCGACGAGAGAACAACCTGAGAGCGACCTGAGAGCGACAAAAGAGCGAAGAGAGTGCGACGAGAGAGCGACGAGAGAGCGACGAGAGAGCGACGAGAGTGCGACGAGAGTGCGACGAGAGAGCGACGAGAGCGCGACGAGAAAGCGACGAGAGTGCGACGAGAGAGGGACGAGAGAGCGACGAAAGAGCGACGAGAGAGCGACGAGAGTGCGACGAGAGAGCGACGAGAGAGCGACGAGAGAGCGACGAGAGAACAACCTGAGAGCGACGAGAGAGCGACGAAAGAGCGAAGAGAGTGCGACGAGAGAACAACCTGAGAGCGACGAGAGAGCGACGAGAGAGCGACGAGAGAGCGACGAGAGAGCGACGAGAGAGCGACGAAAGAGCGACGAGAGAGCGACGAGAGAGCGACGAGAGAGCGACGAGAGAACAACCTGAGAGCGACCTGAGAGCGACAAAAGAGCGAAGAGAGTGCGACGAGAGAGCGACGAGAGAGCGACGAGAGAGCGACGAGAGTGCGACGAGAGTGCGACGAGAGAGCGACGAGAGCGCGACGAGAAAGCGACGAGAGTGCGACGAGAGAGGGACGAGAGAGCGACGAAAGAGCGACGAGAGAGCGACGAGAGTGCGACGAGAGAGCGACGAGAGAGCGACGAGAGAGCGACGAAAGAGCGACGAGAGAGCGTCGAGAGTGCGACGGGAGAGCGACGGGAGAGCGACGAGAGAGCGACGAGAGTGCGACGAGGGAGCGACGAGAGAGCGACGAGAGAGCGACGAGAGAGCGACGAAAGAGCGACGAGAGAGCGACGAGAGTGCGACGAGAGAGCGACAAGAGTGCGACGAGAGAGCGACGAGAGAGCGACGAGAGTGCGACGAGAGAGCGACGAGAGAGCGACGAGAGTGCGACGAGAGAGCGACGAGAGAGCGACGAAAGAGCGACGAGAGAGCGACGAGAGTGCGACGAGAGAGCGACGAGAGAGCGACGAGAGTGCGACGAGAGTGCGACGAGAGAGCGACGAGAGTGCGACGAGAGAGCGACGAGAGAGCGACGAGAGAGCGACGAGAGAGCGACGAAAGAGCGAAGAGAGAGCGACGAGAGTGCAACGAGAGAGCGACGAGAGTGCAACGAGAGAGTGACGAGAGAGCAACGAGAGAGCGACAAGAGTGCGACGAGAGAGCGACGAGAGAGCGACGAGAAAGCGACGAGAGAGCGACGTGAGAGCGACGAGAGTGCAACGAGAGAGCGACGAGAGAGCGACGAGAGTGCGACGAGAGAGCGACGAGAGTGCGACGAGAGAGCGACGAGAGAGCGACGAGAGAGCGACGAAAGAGCGACGAGAGAGCGACGAGAGTGCGACGAGAGAGCGACGAGAGTGCGACGAGAGTGCAACGAGAGAACGACGAGAGTGCGACGAGAGTGCGACGAGAGAGCGACGAGAAAGCGACGAGAGAGCGAAGAGAATGCGACGTGAGAGCAACGAGAGAGCGACGAGAGAGCGACGAAAGTGCAACGAGAGAGCGACGAGAGAGCGACGAGAGTGTGACGAGAGAGCGACGAGAGAGCGACGAGAAAGCGACGAGAGAGCGAAGAGAATGCGACGTGAGAGCAACGAGAGAGCGACGAGAGAGCGACGAGAGAGCGACGAGAGAGCGACGAGAGTGCGACGAGAGAGCGACGAGAGAACGACGAGAGAGCGACGAGAGTGCAACGAGAGAGCGACGAGAGAGCGACGAGAGTGCAACGAGAGAGCGACGAGAGAGCGACGAGAGAGCGACGAGAGTGCGACGAGAGAGCGACGAGAGAGCGACGAGAAAGCGACGAGAGAGCGAAGAGAATGCGACGTGAGAGCAACGAGAGAGCGACGAGAGAGCGACGAGAGTGCAACGAGAGAGCAACGAGAGAGCGACAAGAGAGCGACGAAAGAGCGACGAGAGAGCGACGAGAGTGCAACGAGAGAGCGACGAGAGTGCGACGAGAGAGCGACGAGAGAGCGACGAGAAAGCGACGAGAGAGCGAAGAGAATGCGACGTGAGAGCAACGAGAGAGCGACGAGAGAGCGACGTGAGAGCGACGAGAGTGCAACGAGAGAGCGACGAGAGAGCGACGAGAGAGCGACGAGAGAGCGACGAGAGAGCGACGAGAGTGCGACGAGAGAGCGACGAGAGAGCGACGAGAGAGCGACGAAAGAGCGACGAGAGAGCGACGAGAGTGCGACGAGAGAGCGACGAGAGTGCGACGAGAGTGCAACGAGAGAGCGACGAGAGTGCGACGAGAGTGCGACGAGAGAGCGACGAGAGAGCGACGAGAAAGCGACGAGAGAGCGAAGAGAATGCGACGTGAGAGCAACGAGAGAGCGACGAGAGAGCGACGAGAGTGCAACGAGAGAGCGACGAGAGAGCGACGAGAGTGCGACGAGAGAGCGACGAGAGAGCGACGAGAAAGCGACGAGAGAGCGAAGAGAATGCGACGTGAGAGCAACGAGAGAGCGACGAGAGAGCGACGAGAGAGCGACGAGAGAGCGACGAGAGAGCGACGAGAGAGCGACGAGAGTGCAACGAGAGAGCGACGAGAGAGCGACGAGAGAGCGACGAGAGAGCGACGAGAGAGCGACGAGAGTGCGACGAGAGAGCGACGAGAGAGCGACGAGAAAGCGACGAGAGAGCGAAGAGAATGCGACGTGAGAGCAACGAGAGAGCGACGAGAGAGCGACGAGAGTGCAACGAGAGAGCGACGAGAGAGCGACAAGAGAGCGACGAAAGAGCGACGAGAGAGCGACGAGAGTGCGACGAGAGAGCGACAAGAGCGACGAGAGTGCGACGAGAGTGCGACGAGAGTGCGACGAGAGAGCGACGAGAGTGCGACGAGAGAGCGACGAGAGAGCGAAGAGAATGCGACGTGAGAGCAACGAGAGAGCGACGAGAGAGCGACAAGAGTGCAGCGAGAGAGCGACGAGAGAGCGAAGAGAATGCGACGTGAGAGCGACGAAAGAGCGACGAGAGAGCGTCGAGAGTGCGACGGGAGAGCGACGGGAGAGCGACGAGAGAGCGACGAGAGTGCGACGAGGGAGCGACGAGAGAGCGACGAGAGAGCGACGAGAGAGCGACGAAAGAGCGACGAGAGAGCGACGAGAGTGCGACGAGAGAGCGACAAGAGTGCGACGAGAGAGCGACGAGAGAGCGACGAGAGTGCGACGAGAGAGCGACGAGAGAGCGACGAGAGTGCGACGAGAGAGCGACGAGAGAGCGACGAAAGAGCGACGAGAGAGCGACGAGAGTGCGACGAGAGAGCGACGAGAGAGCGACGAGAGTGCGACGAGAGTGCGACGAGAGAGCGACGAGAGTGCGACGAGAGAGCGACGAGAGAGCGACGAGAGAGCGACGAGAGAGCGACGAAAGAGCGAAGAGAGAGCGACGAGAGTGCAACGAGAGAGCGACGAGAGTGCAACGAGAGAGTGACGAGAGAGCAACGAGAGAGCGACAAGAGTGCGACGAGAGAGCGACGAGAGAGCGACGAGAAAGCGACGAGAGAGCGACGTGAGAGCGACGAGAGTGCAACGAGAGAGCGACGAGAGAGCGACGAGAGTGCGACGAGAGAGCGACGAGAGTGCGACGAGAGAGCGACGAGAGAGCGACGAGAGAGCGACGAAAGAGCGACGAGAGAGCGACGAGAGTGCGACGAGAGAGCGACGAGAGTGCGACGAGAGTGCAACGAGAGAACGACGAGAGTGCGACGAGAGTGCGACGAGAGAGCGACGAGAAAGCGACGAGAGAGCGAAGAGAATGCGACGTGAGAGCAACGAGAGAGCGACGAGAGAGCGACGAAAGTGCAACGAGAGAGCGACGAGAGAGCGACGAGAGTGTGACGAGAGAGCGACGAGAGAGCGACGAGAAAGCGACGAGAGAGCGAAGAGAATGCGACGTGAGAGCAACGAGAGAGCGACGAGAGAGCGACGAGAGAGCGACGAGAGAGCGACGAGAGTGCGACGAGAGAGCGACGAGAGAACGACGAGAGAGCGACGAGAGTGCAACGAGAGAGCGACGAGAGAGCGACGAGAGTGCAACGAGAGAGCGACGAGAGAGCGACGAGAGAGCGACGAGAGTGCGACGAGAGAGCGACGAGAGAGCGACGAGAAAGCGACGAGAGAGCGAAGAGAATGCGACGTGAGAGCAACGAGAGAGCGACGAGAGAGCGACGAGAGTGCAACGAGAGAGCAACGAGAGAGCGACAAGAGAGCGACGAAAGAGCGACGAGAGAGCGACGAGAGTGCAACGAGAGAGCGACGAGAGTGCGACGAGAGAGCGACGAGAGAGCGACGAGAGAGCGACGAAAGAGCGACGAGAGAGCGACGAGAGTGCGACGAGAGAGCGACGAGAGTGCAACGAGAGAGCAACGAGAGAGCGACAAGAGAGCGACGAAAGAGCGACGAGAGAGCGACGAGAGTGCAACGAGAGAGCGACGAGAGTGCGACGAGAGAGCGACGAGAAAGCGACGAGAGAGCGAAGAGAATGCGACGTGAGAGCAACGAGAGAGCGACGAGAGAGCGACGTGAGAGCGACGAGAGTGCAACGAGAGAGCGACGAGAGAGCGACGAGAGAGCGACGAGAGAGCGACGAGAGAGCGACGAGAGTGCGACGAGAGAGCGACGAGAGAGCGACGAGAGAGCGACGAAAGAGCGACGAGAGAGCGACGAGAGTGCGACGAGAGAGCGACGAGAGTGCGACGAGAGTGCAACGAGAGAGCGACGAGAGTGCGACGAGAGTGCGACGAGAGAGCGACGAGAGAGCGACGAGAAAGCGACGAGAGAGCGAAGAGAATGCGACGTGAGAGCAACGAGAGAGCGACGAGAGAGCGACGAGAGTGCAACGAGAGAGCGACGAGAGAGCGACGAGAGTGCGACGAGAGAGCGACGAGAGAGCGACGAGAAAGCGACGAGAGAGCGAAGAGAATGCGACGTGAGAGCAACGAGAGAGCGACGAGAGAGCGACGAGAGAGCGACGAGAGAGCGACGAGAGAGCGACGAGAGAGCGACGAGAGAGCGACGAGAGTGCAACGAGAGAGCGACGAGAGAGCGACGAGAGAGCGACGAGAGAGCGACGAGAGAGCGACGAGAGTGCGACGAGAGAGCGACGAGAGAGCGACGAGAAAGCGACGAGAGAGCGAAGAGAATGCGACGTGAGAGCAACGAGAGAGCGACGAGAGAGCGACGAGAGTGCAACGAGAGAGCGACGAGAGAGCGACAAGAGAGCGACGAAAGAGCGACGAGAGAGCGACGAGAGTGCGACGAGAGAGCGACAAGAGCGACGAGAGTGCGACGAGAGTGCGACGAGAGTGCGACGAGAGAGCGACGAGAGTGCGACGAGAGAGCGACGAGAGAGCGAAGAGAATGCGACGTGAGAGCAACGAGAGAGCGACGAGAGAGCGACAAGAGTGCAGCGAGAGAGCGACGAGAGAGCGAAGAGAATGCGACGTGAGAGCAACGAGAGAGCGACGAGAGAGCGACAAGAGTGCAGCGAGAGAGCGACGAGAGAGCGACGAGAGTGCGACGAGAGAGCGACGAGAAAGCGAGGAGAGAGCGAAGAGAATGCGACGTGAGAGCAACGAGAGAGCGACGAGAGAGCGACGAGAGAGCGACGAGAGTGCGACGAGAGAGCGACGAGAGAGCGACGAGAAAGCGACGAGAGAGCGAAGAGAAACGCGACGTGAGAGCAACGAGAGAGCGACGAGAGAGCGACGAGAGTGCAACGAGAGAGCAACGAGAGAGCGACAAGAGAGCGACGAAAGAGCGACGAGAGAGCGACGAGAGTGCAACGAGAGAGCGACGAGAGTGCGACGAGAGAGCGACGAGAGAGCGACGAGAGAGCGACGAAAGAGCGACGAGAGAGCGACGAGAGTGCAACGAGAGAGCGACGAGAGAGCGACGAGAGTGCGACGAGAGTGCGACGAGAGTGCGACGAGAGTGCGACGAGAGAGCGACGAGAGTGCGACGAGAGAGCGACGAGAGAGCGACGAGAGTGCGACGAGAGAGCGACGAGAGTGCGACGAGAGAGCGACGAGAAAGCGACAAGAGAACGACGAAAGAGCGACGAGAGAGCGACGAGAGTGCAACGAGAGAGCGACGAGAGTGCAACGAGAGAGTGACGAGAGAGCGACGAGAGTGCGACGAGAGAGCGACGAGAGAGCGACAAGAGAGCGACGAAAGAGCGACGAGAGAGCGACGAGAGTGCAACGAGAGAGCGACGAGAGTGCAACGAGAGAGTGACGAGAGAGCGACGAGAGAGCGACGAGAATGCGACGTGAGAGCAACGAGAGAGCGACGTGAGAGCGACGAGAGTGCAACGAGAGAGCGACGAGAGTGCGACGAGAGAGCAACGAGAGAGCGACGAGAGTGCGACGAGAGAGCGACGAGAGTGCGACGAGAGTGCAACGAGAGAGCGACGAGAGTGCGACGAGAGTGCGACGAGAGAGCGACGAGAGAGCGACGAGAGAGCGACGAGAGAGCGACGAGAGAGCGAAGAGAATGCGACGTGAGAGCGACGAGAGAGCGACGAGAGTGCAACGAGAGCGACGAGAGAGCGACGAGAGTGCGACGAGAGAGCGACGAGAGAGCGACGAGAAAGCGACGAGAGAGCGACGAGAGAGCGACGAGAGAGCGGCGAGAGAGCGACGAGAGTGCGACGAGAGAGCGACGAGAGTGCGACGAGAGAGCGACGAGAGAGCGACAAGAGAGCGACGAAAGAGCGACGAGAGAGCGACGAGAGTGCAACGAGAGAGCGACGAGAGTGCAACGAGAGAGCGACGAGAGAGCGACGAGAGAGCGACGAGAGTGCGACGAGAGAGCGACGAGAGAGCGACGAGAAAGCGACGAGAGAGCGAAGAGAATGCGACGTGAGAGCAACGAGAGAGCGACGAGAGAGCGACGTGAGAGCGACGAGAGTGCAACGAGAGAGCGACGAGAGAGCGACGAGAGAGCGACGAGAGTGCGACGAGAGAGCGACGAGAGAGCGACGAGAGAGCGACTAAAGAGCGACGAGAGAGCGACGAGAGTGCGACGAGAGAGCGACGAGAGAGCGACGAGAGTGCAACGAGAGAGCGACGAGAGAGCGACGAGAGTGCGACGAGAGAGCGACGAGAGAGCGACGAGAAAGCGACGAGAGAGCGAAGAGAATGCGACGTGAGAGCAACGAGAGAGCGACGAGAGTGCGACGAGAGAGCGACGAGAGTGCGACGAGAGAGCGACGAGAGAGCGAAGAGAATGCAACGTGAGAGCAACGAGAGAGCGACGAGAGAGCGACAAGAGTGCAGCGAGAGAGCGACGAGAGAGCGACGAGAGTGCGACGAGAGAGCGACGAGAAAGCGACGAGAGAGCGAAGAGAATGCGACGTGAGAGCAACGAGAGAGCGACGAGAGAGCGACAAGAGAGCGACGAGAGAGCGACGAGAGTGAGACGAGAGAGCGACGAGAGAGCGACGAGAAAGCGACGAGAGAGCGAAGAGAAACGCGACGTGAGAGCAACGAGAGAGCAACGAGAGAGCGACAAGAGAGCGACAAGAGAGCGACGAAAGAGCGACGAGAGAGCGACGAGAGTGCAACGAGAGAGCGACGAGAGTGCGACGAGAGAGCGACGAGAGAGCGACGAGAGAGCGACGAAAGAGCGACAAGAGAGCGACAAGAGAGCGACGAAAGAGCGACGAGAGAGCGACGAGAGTGCAACGAGAGAGCGACGAGAGTGCGACGAGAGAGCGACGAGAGAGCGACGAGAGAGCGACGAAAGAGCGGCGAGAGAGCGACGAGAGTGCAACGAGAGAGCGACGAGAGAGCGACGAGAGTGCGACGAGAGTGCGACGAGAGTGCGACGAGAGTGCGACGAGAGAGCGATGAGAGTGCGACGAGAGAGCGACAAGAGAGCGACGAAAGAGCGACGAGAGAGCGGCGAAAGAGCGGCGAGAGTGCGACGAGAGAGCGACGAGAGAGCGACAAGAGAGCGACGAGAGAGCGACGAGAGAGCGACAAGAGAGCGACGAAAGAGCGACGAGAGAGCGGCGAAAGAGCGGCGAGAGTGCGACGAGAGAGCGACGAGAGAGCGACAAGAGAGCGACGAAAGAGCGACGAGAGAGCGACGAGAGTGCAACGAGAGAGCGACGAGAGTGCAACGAGAGAGTGACGAGAGAGCGACGAGAGAGCGACGAGAGTGCGACGAGAGAGCGACGAGAGAGCGACGAGAAAGCGACGAGAGAGCGAAGAGAATGCGACGTGAGAGCAACGAGAGAGCGACGTGAGAGCGACGAGAGTGCAACGAGAGAGCGAAGAGAATGCGACGTGAGAGCGACGAGAGAGCGACGAGAGTGCAACGAGAGAGCGACGAGAGAGCGACGAGAGTGCGACGAGAGAGCGACGAGAAAGCGACGAGAGAGCGACGAGAGAGCGACGAGAGAGCGACGAGAGTGCGACGAGAGAGCGACGAGAGAGCGACGAGAGAGCGACAAGAGAGCGACGAAAGAGCGACGAGAGAGCGACGAGAGTGCAACGAGAGAGCGACGAGAGTGCAACGAGAGAGTGACGAGAGAGCGACGAGAGAGCGACGAGAGTGCGACGAGAGAGCGACGAGAGAGCGACGAGAAAGCGACGAGAGAGCGAAGAGAATGCGACGTGAGAGCAACGAGAGAGCGACGTGAGAGCGACGAGAGTGCAACGAGAGAGCGACGAGAGAGCGACGAGAGAGCGACGAGAGAGCGACGAGAGAGCGACGAGAGAGCGACGAAAGAGCGACGAGAGAGCGACGAGAGTGCGACGAGAGAGCGACGAGAGTGCGACGAGAGTGCAACGAGAGAGCGACGAGAGTGCGACGAGAGTGCGACGAGAGAGCGACGAGAGAGCGACGAGAGAGCGAAGAGAATGCGACGTGAGAGCGACGAGAGAGCGACGAGAGTGCAACGAGAGAGCGACGAGAGAGCGACGAGAGTGCGACGAGAGAGCGACGAGAGAGCGACGAGAAAGCGACGAGAGAGCGAAGAGAATGCGACGTGAAGGCAACGAGAGAGCGACGAGAGAGCGACGAGAGAGCGACGAGAGAGCGACGAGAGTGCAACGAGAGAGCGACGAGAGAGCGACGAGAGAGCGACGAGAGTGCGACGAGAGAGCGACGAGAGAGCGACGAGAAAGCGACGAGAGAGCGAAGAGAATGCGACGTGAGAGCAACGAGAGAGCGACAAGAGAGCGACGAAAGAGCGACGAGAGAGCGACGAGAGTGCAACGAGAGAGCGACGAAAGAGCGACGAGAGAGCGACGAGAGTGCAACGAGAGAGCGACGAGAGAGTGACGAGAGAGTGACAAGAGAGCGACGAAAGAGCGACAAGAGAGCGACGAGAGTGCGACGAGAGAGCGACGAGAGAGCGACAAGAGAGCGACGAAAGAGCGACGAGAGAGCGACGAGAGTGCAACGAGAGAGCGACGAGAGTGCAACGAGAGAGTGACGAGAGAGCGACGAGAGAGCGACGAGAGTGCGACGAGAGTGCGACGAGAGAGCGAAGAGAGTGCGACGAGAGAGCGACGAGAGAGCGACGAGAGAGCGACCTGAGAGCGACAAAAGAGCGAAGAGAGTGCGACGAGAGAGCGACGAGAGTGCGACGAGAGTGCGACGAGAGAGCGACGAGAGAGCGACGAGAGAGCGACGAGAGAGCGGCGAGAGAGCGACGAGAGTGCGACGAGAGAGCGACGAGAGAGCGACGAGAGAGCGACGAGAGTGCAACGAGAGTGCGACGAGAGAGCGACGAGAGTGCAACGAGAGAGCGACGAGAGAGCGACGAGAGAGCGACGAGAGTGCAACGAGAGAGCGACGAGAGAGCGACGAGAGAGCGACGAGAGTGCGACGAGAGA
Source organism: Eucyclogobius newberryi (assembly GCF_026437365.1). Lineage (NCBI taxonomy): Eukaryota > Metazoa > Chordata > Actinopteri > Gobiiformes > Gobiidae > Eucyclogobius > Eucyclogobius newberryi. Next base: position 6,631,602 of record NW_027316278.1, on the reverse strand, counting down.
GCGACGAGAGAGCGACGAGAGAGCGACGAGAGAGCGAAGAGAATGCGACGTGAGAGCAACGAGAGAGCGACGAGAGAGCGACGAGAGAGCGACGAGAGAGCGACGAGAGTGCGACGAGAGAGCGACGAGAGAGCGACGAGAGTGCAACGAGAGTGCGACGAGAGAGCGACGAGAGTGCAACGAGAGAGCGACGAGAGAGCGACGAGAGAGCGACGAGAGTGCGACGAGAGTGCGACGAGAGAGCGACGAGAGAGCGAAGAGAATGCGACGTGAGAGCAACGAGAGAGCGACGAGAGAGCGACGAGAGTGCAACGAGAGAGCAACGAGAGAGCGACAAGAGAGCGATGAAAGAGCGACGAGAGAGCGACGAGAGTGCAACGAGAGAGCGACGAGAGTGCGACGAGAGAGCGACGAGAGAGCGACGAGAGAGCGACGAAAGAGCGACGAGAGAGCGACGAGAGTGCGACGAGAGAGCGACGAGAGTGCAACGAGAGAGCAACGAGAGAGCGACAAGAGAGCGACGAAAGAGCGACGAGAGAGCGACGAGAGTGCAACGAGAGAGCGACGAGAGTGCGACGAGAGAGCGACGAGAGAGCGACGAGAAAGCGACGAGAGAGCGAAGAGAATGCGACGTGAGAGCAACGAGAGAGCGACGAGAGAGCGACGTGAGAGCGACGAGAGTGCAACGAGAGAGCGACGAGAGAGCGACGAGAGAGCGACGAGAGAGCGACGAGAGAGCGACGAGAGTGCGACGAGAGAGCGACGAGAGAGCGACGAGAGAGCGACGAAAGAGCGACGAGAGAGCGACGAGAGTGCGACGAGAGAGCGACGAGAGTGCGACGAGAGTGCAACGAGAGAGCGACGAGAGTGCGACGAGAGTGCGACGAGAGAGCGACGAGAGAGCGACGAGAAAGCGACGAGAGAGCGAAGAGAATGCGACGTGAGAGCAACGAGAGAGCGACGAGAGAGCGCCGAGAGTGCAACGAGAGAGCGACGAGAGAGCGACGAGAGTGCGACGAGAGAGCGACGAGAGAGCGACGAGAAAGCGACGAGAGAGCGAAGAGAATGCGACGTGAGAGCAACGAGAGAGCGACGAGAGAGCGACGAGAGAGCGACGAGAGAGCGACGAGAGAGCGACGAGAGAGCGACGAGAGTGCAACGAGAGAGCGACGAGAGAGCGACGAGAGAGCGACGAGAGAGCGACGAGAGTGCGACGAGAGAGCGACGAGAGAGCGACGAGAAAGCGACGAGAGAGCGAAGAGAATGCGACGTGAGAGCAACGAGAGAGCGACGAGAGAGCGACGAGAGTGCAACGAGAGAGCGACGAGAGAGCGACAAGAGAGCGACGAAAGAGCGACGAGAGAGCGACGAGAGTGCGACGAGAGAGCGACAAGAGCGACGAAAGAGCGACGAGAGAGCGACGAGAGTGCGACGAGAGAGCGACGAGAGTGCGACGAGAGAGCGACGAGAGAGCGACGAGAGAGCGACGAGAGTGCGACGAGAGAGCGACGAGAGTGCAACGAGAGAGCGACGAGAGTGCGACGAAAGAGCGACGAGAAAGCGACGAGAGAGCGACGAGAGAGCGACGAGAGAGCGACGTGAGAGCGACGAGAGTGCAACGAGAGAGCGACGAGAGAGTGACGAGAGTGCAACGAGAGAGCGACGAGAGTGCGACGAAAGAGCGACGAGAGTGCAACGAGAGAGCGACGAGAGAGCGACGAGAGAGCGACGAGAGAGCGACGAGAGAGCGACGAGAGAGCGACGAGAGAGCGACGAGAGTGCGACGAGAGAGCGACGAGAGAGCGACGAGAAAGCGACGAGAGAGCGACGAGAGAGCGAAGAGAGAGCGACGAGAGTGCGACGAAAGAGCGACGAGAAAGCGACGAGAGAGCGACGAGAGAGCGACGAGAATGCGACGTGAGAGCAACGTAAAAAACGCACGGGATCAAACTCAAACTCGTTTAGCCGTTGGGATTTCCGTCTTCTCTCAAACGCTAACGCTTCTGGACGGGTTTTTTGAATGAACAAAACCGAAAATAAAATGAGTTAGATATGCCGATATAAATAACTCCTACGTTTATTTATCACACGAGTTCATTTGATTTTTCATGTCGCCGCCGCGGCTCCGGGACAATGAAGCGACTGTCCGCGCGTACTTGCAGCGGATGAGCGAGGTCGGCGGCGGCGGCGGCGATGTGTTCGAGGTGTGTGGGAATATGGAGCTGTTTGACATATGACAGCATGTGGACTCAATTAGGGCATTTAGGGCTAATGGGGAATGTACTTTCGGGCTCCGAACAACAGGCGCGTCTGAACACGGACCGTCGCGCTTTCTCTGAACCACACGCTCGTAATCCGTTTACGCGCGGTCACAAGTCCAATTCGCTCGCATCAGGATTATCTCTGACCTCTCGTCCGCTTTTTTACACGTTCGGGAAAAGCTGGAAAAATGACTGAGTGATGACGGACAAAAGAGACGGTGTGACGCAGTGACAAGGTTGTTTCATGTTTCAGGTGAAATGAAATAAAACGGGTATTATGCAAAAATAATCAGTCTTTTAAGGCGAATGTGTGAACAATTTGAACATTTACATTTGACACTTAGCCCTGGTAGCCCTGAACACGTGCAATACTGTGATACCCATGTGCAATACTGACTTAACCATGTGCAATACTGACTTAATCATGTGCAATACTGACTTAACCATGTGCAATACTGACTTAATCATGTGCAATACTGACTTAACCATGTGCAATACTGACTTAATCATGTGCAATACTGACTTAACCATGTGCAATACTGACTTAATCATGTGCAATACTGACTTAACCATGTGCAATACTGACTTAACCATGTGCAATACTGACTTAATCATGTGCAATACTGACTTAACCATGTGCAATACTGACTTAACCATGTGCAATACTGTCATACTCATGGGCGATACTGACTTAATCATGTGCAATACTGACTTAACCATGTGCAATACTGTCATACTCATGGGCAATACTGACTTAATCATGTGCAATACTGTCATACCCATGTGCAATACTGACTTAATCATGTGCAATACTGACTTAACCATGTGCAATACTGACTTAATCATGTGCAATACTGACTTAACCATGTGCAATACTGACTTAATCATGTGCAATACTGACTTAACCATGTGCAATACTGACTTAATCATGTGCAATACTGACTTAACCATGTGCAATACTGTCATACTCATGTGCAATACAGACTTAATCATGTGCAATACTGACTTAACCATGTGCAATACTGACTTGACCATGCGCAATACTGACTTAATCATGTGCAATGCTGACTTAACCATGTGCAATACTGTCATACCCATGTGCAATACTGACTTAATTACGTGCAATACCGACTTAATCATGTGCAATACTGTCATACTCATGGGCAATACTGACTTAACCATGTGCAATACTGTCATACCCATGTGCAATACTGACTTAATCATGTGCAATACTGACTTAACCATGTGCAATACTGACTTAACCATGTGCAATACTGACTTAATCATGTGCAATACTGACTTAACCATGTGCAATACTGTCATACCCATGTGCAATACTGACTTAATCATGTGCAATACTGACTTAATCATGTGCAATACTGACTTAACCATGTGCAATACTGTCATACCCATGTGCAATACTGACTTAATCATGTGCAATACTGACTTAACCATGTGCAATACTGACTTAACCATGTGCAATACTGACTTAATCATGTGCAATACTGACTTAACCATGTGCAATACTGTCATACCCATGTGCAATACTGACTTAATCATGTGCAATACTGACTTAATCATGTGCAATACTGAACTAACCATGTGCAATACTGTCATACCCATGTGCAATACTGACTTAATCATGTGCAATACTGACTTAACCATGTGCAATACTGACTTAACCATGTGCAATACTGACTTAATCATGTGCAATTACTGTCATACTCAGACGCAATAATGTCATATTTATGTGCCTATAACTGATGTAAATAAGAGTGTTTACTTTACCACTATTATTAGTATTATTTGTCTTATGCCAGCTATTTTTTATTTCATTTTATCTTTTTATTTTTTTAGTATTATATTTGTTATATATATTATTAGTATTATTTGTCTTATGCTAGCTATTTTTATTTTATTTTATCTTTTTATTTTTTCTCTCTATTCCTTATTAAGAATATGAGAGCTTTTGTCTAGAGGAGTTTTGTTTATAAGAGTTTTTCTATTAAGAGTGTTTTTTAAAGCTTCCTATAAGTTATCTGTTCTTTTCCTTCTGTATCTACTTGTGTTGCAACACCGAAATTTCCCCATTGTTTGCAAATAAAGGCTTATCTTATCTTACTTTCATGTGTGATTTACTGATATAAATGTAGGAGAAATGTATTTATTGTAAGTGTTTCAATATATAATGTTTTGATTTTAGGTGTGAAAACAACAAAAAATCCATATTTGGGACGTATAATAATAATAAATTAAACAAAAGATCGAACCTCCAGAACAAGTTACAGGTCACATCTGTGGAGAGGCGTGCCTGTTCACAGAGAGAAGGCTAAGTCAGTTTTTTATTATTTCATAAAAACTGATACATAACGATGAATAATGTAATAAAATGTGGTACTGTGGAAGATATGGACTCCCACCAGAGAGTGGAGGTTACATTTAAGTAAAGGGAATGAAAGTACTGTAAAGAGCTTGTGTATCCTCTGTGTACACGTAAAAACTGCATTACCGGATTACTACATTACTGCGTGTGAAAGCCAGTTTGACACACTTTGCGGCGGAAGCGGTTTGTGACAACAGCCATCAAAATCCATAGTCGTCAAATACACGATTCAACGACATTTAAACACCTTTACACGATTTTAACGATGATAAGTGTGGATTATACTCTAGTAGAAGGGTTTTATATGATTTATTTGATTAGAGGATGTTGTGATATTACATTTTAGTCGTCACGATTTAACGATTATTCACGATTGCAGAGAACGTGACCAAACACCAGACAAATCTTTACTTTTCTTCATGTTTGAGACCAGTTTTAGTGAATCAAACTTTATGAATGACAAAATAAAGTGTGAAAAAAACAAACTATTTCAACCGAAACCAAACATGCAAAAACTACTATTCATACGGAAACTACTCTTCAGCTAACTCACTCCACATCTTCTCCTTTTTGCTGTGTTCCCACGGAAACGTTTTTAATCGAATAATAAAAACGGTGGTCGACTAAGACGCCATCGACCGATGAATCGACTGAACGTCTGCAGGATTACAGCCCCGATTGAACTTGGTTTTGGTTCTAAAATTGGCACAATTAGTATTATTTTGTTGTGTTTTTACGACAACATGAATAATCACAACGTCATTGACATGCATATTTAATTACCCAAAAACCATATAACCATAGCAACATGCTTACGAACGACAGGCAATCACATAAAGGTTTAATCGTACACTGGCATTGGTATCGGCTCCAAAAATAACACATATGTTTTGGGCCAAGTCCAAACATTTGTAAGATTTTGATAGGCTAAAACTTAGCTGTCTTTATTAGCATTTACAAGCTAGCTACAGCGTTTGCCATGGCTAATTTCCGTAGCGATTGTAAACAACGCGCACAGTCGGAGGACACGTAAACGGCGCGCACAGTCGGAGGACACGTAAACGGCGCGCACAGTTGGAGGACACGTAAACGGCGCGCACAGTCGGAGGACACGTAAACGGCGCGCACAGTTGGAGGACACGTAAACGGCGCGCACAGTCGGAGGACACGTAAACGGCGCGCACAGTCGGAGGACACGTAAACGGCGCGCACAGTCGGAGGACACGTAAACGGCGCGCACAGTCGGAGGACACGTAAACGGCGCGCACAGTCGGAGGACACGTAAACGGTGCGCACAGTCGGAGGACACGTAAACGGTGCGCACAGTCGGAGGACACGTAAACGGCGCGCACAGTCGGAGGACACGTAAACGGCGCGCACAGTCGGAGGACACGTAAACGGCGCGCACAGTCGGAGGACACGTAAACGGCGCGCACAGTCGGAGGACACGTAAACGGCGCGCACAGTCGGAGGACACGTAAACGGCGCGCACAGTCGGAGGACACGTAAACGGCGCGCACAGTCGGAGGACACGTAAACGGCGCGCACAGTCGGAGGACACGTAAACGGCGCGCACAGTCGGAGGACACGTAAACGGCGCGCACAGTCGGAGGACACGTAAACGGCGCGCACAGTCGGAGGACACGTAAACGGCGCGCACAGTCGGAGGACACGTAAACGGCGCGCACAGTCGGAGGACACGTAAACGGCGCGCACAGTCGGAGGACACGTAAGCGGCGCGCACAGTCGGAGGACACGTAAGCGGCGCAAGTGTGTTTTATTTTTTACGACAACATGAAGAATCACTATTATCAATTTAACAGAAAAGTCTTGACTTCCCTCATCATCTTTTGTGTTTTTTGTGTAGATTTGAATGCCACAACTTGTTTTCCACATTTGGTTAAATCGACAGTTCTGGAACGCCCACCAAGACAAATGTTGAAGTGATTAAATTGACTTTAATTGAATAGGGCTGCAAAGATAATGGACTAATTAAGACTAATCAACTAAAAGCTGAAAGAGCTCAGGAAAAGATGACCTATGTGCGCATGATTGTTGTGTTTTACAATCAGTTTTGAAGTTGCCACAGTTTCTGGTGTGCTCTGGCAGTGGGTTTCATGGTTCTGTGCCTCTTATAGACACCCCCATCTGGCCAAACGCAGTCCTGCGCCTTTGTCGACGCTGACATTATCAATGAAAAGAGACAAAAAAGGATAAACCATTTCTTTATTCGTAAATATTCTCTATCCAGAAGCCTCCAGTCTCCGCATTCCAACCTTTGCTTGCTCGATAGTATATTTAAAAAGACACATGCCAGCACACATGCACGGAGGCACGGCCGGTACGTGTCGGGGGCAGCGGTCTCGGGGTCAGAGGTCACAGCCAGGGGTCACGGCGGCGGTCTTACGTTTCAGCAGGAGAAGGCCGCTCTGTGTCCCGCTGAAAGGCCACGCTGAATGGAGCCTTCAGAGGAGCGGGCCGGGTTTGGCGAGCTCGGGGGGGGGGTTCTGGTGGGTGGAGCCAAGGCAGCGTTGCACTTTTAACGATCGGCAACGAGAGACGAACGGCCGAGGTGTCGCCGCCGCCGCTTCGAGAACGGATACAGTTTTGGCCCTCGAGATGCTAGAGAGGTCTGTGAGAGTGGAGAGGGATTCGTCAGTTGTCTCTAGAATTGAAAGGGGTCAATTCAGGGGTGTCAGTCACAGGACGGAGTTGTTGTCGTTGCCATTTTGAAGACGTCGTCGTACGTTGTGACCGATCGCTGCTGTTAGATAGTGACGGGAAAGGAACAGGGCAGAGACTTCGAGAAGACACTCGTTTGGGGTTTGATCTTCATCTAAGGCGAGTCGCTGTCAACGCTTAAACGCAATGGAAACTAACTTTTGCAGACATTTCCATCTAGTTTGTGTCTGATCCTAAAATTGAACACCTGAACAGTAGGTGAGGCTAACGCTAAGGCTAAAATAACCGTTCATAGCTTAGCACGCAAGTAACGTGGTGGTTTAATGAAAGATTTTTAAACTTATTTGAGAGTCAAACGTAGTGATCTTGAAGAATTGTGCAGGCAACGGTCAATAATAGAATTGTTCCAGTAATTTTCGTGTATAACCAATATTTTTGTTTGTTAAAAGCCGGGACTTGAAGTCAAAACCTTCAGGCAAGATGTCTCTATAAAACATAAGGAAAAATACTTAATACACCTCAGTCAAGTTCAAAAACGTGGTACAGTAGAAAGAACAGTTACCTGCTCTCAAACGTATTAAAGTAAAAAGTATCTACTGTGCAATATACTCAAGTGCATTGTAGAATGGGAGTGTCTGCAGAGCCGCGGCGCGGCCGAAACTGCCATGTTATGTTGTGCCGCGGCTCCTGAAACTGCTGCGCTATTTGACCGCGCCGTTTTAGACCGTGCCGGGTTAAGGGTTAAGGTTAGGGTTAAGGTTAGGGTTAGGGTTAAGGTTAAGGTTAGGGTTAGGGTTAGGGTTAAGGTTAAGGTTAAGGTTAGGGTTAGGGTTAGGGTTAAGGTTAAGGTTAGGGTTAAGGTTAGGGTTAGGGTTAAGGTTAAGGTTAGGGTTAGGGTTAGGGTTAAGGTTAAGGTTAAGGTTAGGGTTAGGGTTAGGGTTAAGGTTAAGGTTAGGGTTAGGGTTAGGGTTAAGGTTAGGGTTAGGGTTAGGGTTAAGGTTAAGGTTAAGCTTAAGGTTAAGGTTAAGGTTAAGGTTAAGGTTAGCCATGAGACTATATGGCAGTGCCGCGGTTCCTGAAACTGCTGGGCCATTCGCGCCCCGGCTCTGTAGCCACGGCCTTATAGAAAATTGTACCGACAGTGCTTTTATTTTTGTACTATGTCCACTGATATGAACATGTCCTACCTCATTTTAAAGCCCTGGATCTCTAACATTTGATCTTCATGCTTAATATGGAGCTCTCACAGTTAGCATCGTTAGCAGAACGCAACGCAAAGCAGTAGAATTACACTCTGGCTGCGTCCGAATGTCCACCCTCGTCCCCTGACCCCTCGTTCACTCCGCAGTCCTGCACTTTTCAGCAGACTTTACAGTGCGCTCAAAATCACAGAGCGATCACACTCTGGCGTCCGGCTGAAAAAAAAGTCTGCAAAACTCACGGATCTCACAGTCAACAACAAACGGACTGGATTATTCAACTTTTTGCCTGTGACGGCGACTCAAGCTAAGCTAAGCTAACGCTAGCAATTTGCGGCGTAACGGTTTATTTAAAATGTTATGTTCATATTCAAAAGGGCAATTGAACATCATTGACATGCATATTAACTTACCCAAAAACCATGTAACCATAGCAACATGCTTACAAACAACATGCAATCACATAAAAGTTTAATTGTACCCTGCGTTTTGGCCTCGGTGTTGGCTCCAAAAAAAACACATATGTTTCGGGCCAAGTCCAAACATTTGTAAGATTTTGACAAGCTGAAACTTCGCTGGCTTTATTAGCATTTACAAGCTAGCTACAGCGTTTGCCAAGGCTAAATTCCGTGGCGATTGTAAAGCGAGTATTTGGGCCCGGGACGGCGCGCACAGTCGGAGGACACGTAAACGGCGCGAGTGTGTCAGGTATGCCCCCCCCCCACCTCGGCACATAAAAGCGTCTGAGGGCCCCGCGCGACCTTTTCCCCACAGAAGCCCCTCTATATTTGGGAAGTGGAGCGAGGCCGTGACCCTTCCCCTGACCCCCACACCTGCCCCGGAGCTCACACGGGGCCCGGGATGGACCGCACAGAGCACAGGACTATCTCTCTGTACGGGACAATACGCTCATGTGTGAAGGGAGGGGTCGTTTCCAAAAGAAAGGATGACTTCAAGGTGACGTGGATTTACTTTAAAGAAGAAGAGTTTGCATCGATAAATGTATTGGCTTATCTTGATTTCTTCTTTTTGGTGCGTTGCAGGTCAAAAACCATCAGTTAGTGAAGTAAGCCATCTTTTAGACCACTGTTTATACTTTACTTTACATTATGTCGAGTAGAATTACATTTTTATTTGCTAAAGTATGAATGTAATTATTAAAACAAAGTCAGTAAAAGTTTCCGTATGGTGTAAAGAAAGGCTTTGTTTCCACAACCAAACAATGCAGAAGGATGTTGACTAGTTAGCAATCGAACTATTCCATTGTACCTTGAATCCTTTTTGAAATATATATATTTTTACCCCCTAAAAAAGTTTTAAAAAAAGATAGAAAAAAACGCTATTTGGATTTATTAATGCCTCTGTCTATGGAAAAGATATGCGTTTTAAAATCTGTTTGGTTCAGATAATGAATAATGGTTGTTAAAATAATCAAAAATGATGTCACAGTTAATTTAATTGTGTCCATTTGATGCCCTGAAGAAGGATGGAACACATGAATTAATCATATGAGTAGCTTGGGTTTTAAACTCTCATCTTCACAATGCAAAAGGTTAATTGTTTTAGTCTTTGTAATTGTAAATGTACGTCTTTAAAGAGCACTTGATTTTCTGTATTTTCTGTATTTCCAGACCCAGAAGCTTAAATGTGCTTTTTTTGTCTTCTTCATGATGTCGGAGAAGCTCTTGTGTGTGGTGTGTACGTGTGAAGTCCTGTCTGCTGAGTGTGAGCAGCGTCACACTTCTGGTTCCACATTTAGGTCTGTGGGGTCAGAGGTCAGAGGTGAGGGAGGGGGGGGCGCGATCAAGTGGCCCGCTCCAGTCCGACAGCGTGCATACTCCGACCGTGCACCGCGACACGGATCTGACCTCCACGTCTCGTCGCCTCGTACCAAACCGCTCGGCGCTCGTCTGTCTTCGGCCCTTCCCTTCGGCGCTCCGAGGCTGGGACCCGGCCCTTCCCTTCGGTGCTCCGAGGCTGGAACCCGGCCCTTCGCTTCAACGCTCCGAGGCTGGGACCTGGCCCTTCCCTTCGGCGCTCCGAGGCTGGGACCCAACCAGATACACGGTTTTAAAGTCAAGTGGAATGCCAAAACTGCAAACAGCCCGCAGTACTTTGTCAATCTCAGCCCGATACTTCTGAGCACACTGTAAATATTCTGTTGCGCCCGTGTTCGTCATTTCATCGCGATTGTTTGTGCGTCGGCGGATCGATGACGCTACAGTTTGCCCCGTCGGCACCTTCCCTCCCATTCTCTTCGCGTTCCCTCACTCCTCGCCACTAATTGCCCCTCGCTCTCGCTTTCTCCCTCTCGGCGGCCCCGGGTCCCGCTCATTAGCCGCCGAAGAGGAGACAGGTGGCGCCGCTCTGTTGTGATGCCCCTTGTTAGTTTCGCCGTGCGCGCCTCGTTCAGTGCTAGCTTTGCTGGCGCGCGTGCGTCCCCCCCACACCGTGTGTGCTCGGGGGGCCCCCTTCTCACTGTAATCCCTTTGTCCGCACGGTGCGAAAGGCCCTGGCGGGGGCATGAACTCCCCACGCTCTCGGACCCCACGACGCACCCCGCCCCTTCCCCGCCGCCGCCTCCCGCGCCCGTCCCGTCCTGTCCGGTCCGCTCACGATCAAAATCCGCCCCGCTGTGCCCGAGCCGCCTGAGGGGTCCGTGAGGGTCACTTTGTTTCGACCGGGAGGGACGGAGACGGACAACGCGGGACGTGATGTGAGGGATGTGATCAGCTGAGTAAACAACATCTAAACGTTGGCGCTTTCTCGTTCAGATGTTTAATTAAAAGTGTGTTTGTCTCGTCTTGGTGTAGATTATGTCGGGTCAGGTCCTTTAGCTTTACTTTAGTCTAGTCTTGGGATGTCAAGATTATTCCGTCAATCGTGATTATCCAGATCACAATATCATCGTATATAATCGTGACTAAGCAAAATGAATGTATTCCACTTCAATCCATGCGCCAAAAAAGTAAGCTTGAATGTTAAGTGTTTTTATGAGGCTGTTTACATCACAATAACATGTAGCTGGTCACGTACGATAGGAACAGCAACGTATTCAGATTTCACGTTTGTTTTGCTATGTGTCAGTGACTATTCGTAACATAAAACATATCCATATTTTGACATCCAAACAAAGTCCAGTCCTGCTTTATGTTTTGTGCAGGTGTGAAGTTACAGTAATAAACCAGACATGACCAAGTCTGAGCCAAAACTAAACTAAACTCACCACATTCACAACCGAACCCCAATCGTCTTTGCACCCAAACCTGTCGGAGCGCTCGCGTCCCAGTCGACGGCAGGTCAAAGAACCGAATGAAGTGCTGACGAGGGCGGAGAGACCTTCAGGTGCACGTGGTTATTTTAGCACAAGAACATTGCTGCTAAAATTGCTAATAAATCCCACTTTCCTCGTGCACGACCAGAATCCTCACGTTCTGGCTGATTCTTGGGTCAAACGCAGAGGACATCGGGGACAATGAAGTGTACCTCGACCTCGTTTACGTCGTGCGTTTGATTTTCAGACGCGAGGAACTGTGTGGTCTCTCCTGGTACGGTACCGGTAAAGCATGTAATATGTTCCTGTTTCTTACCTGGTGCAGTTGAACGTCTCTCCGCAGCAGGAATAACACCGCACACACTTCTTCACGTGTGTTTTTAGGACGTCTGAGATTTAAATCGAGACCCTTCAATCGTAGTTCTCAGGTTTACGTGCATTTAGGGAGAAAAAATATATCCTGGCACGCTTTATGTGGAGTTACTACCGTATTTTCTGGACTATAAGTCGCACGGGCCAAAAAAATGCATAATCCAGTGCATTTTATACATGGATTAATTCTGGTTGTAATATCTGACCTCGAAGTGATTTTGTGTGGTACACGTTTTGTTTCTCTTAATGCGCCTTTATATATGAAAAATGATAGAAAATAGACTGTTCATTGACACTGGGCCTTAAAATCCAGTGCGCCTTATAGTGCGGAAAATACGGTATTATTTTTCATAATTATCTATAACAAAAATATTTTTTTCTCTGCTCTTTTGCCTCATCTCTGAAAACCTCATTTCAGCATTAAAATGTCTTCTAATGCCTCACAAAATTGTCACACGTAACATTGGTCGACATACAAACGCTTTGTAAATGAGTTCTAAGCCTAAACCAGGCCTAAATCAGAGCATAGGTCTTATATGACTTATGTCCAACGCGCTCCACACAGGAGTCAGAGCCAAGAACATTGTCCAAACTCCTCAATTCAGAGATCATTATGGATTCCTTTGAACTCCGTCGCAGCCCAAAGCCGGCCACGTCGACGCCGATAACGTCCGTCCAAAAAAACAAAAATAACAGCGAGAAAATAAGCGGGAACCCCGATTGAACGAGCCGGTAATGGCCGTTGGGTGAATCTAATCAACGTGCGATGAACCTGGGCGGCTGGTTGAACGCCACAGAAGATCATTATGGGGCTAATGTCACGGCGCTTTTGTCTGATTGCAGCGGGCAGCCGTGTGAAGCAGGTCAGCAGAGCGTCTGAGGGCCTAACCTCTCTCACAACAGGCCCCTTTTGAAGTCCCCCGGAGTTCACACGACGGCAGCGGGCGGGGGGGGGGGGGGGGGGGGTCTACGCCAAGACTGAGCTGAGCCTGAACCGGATCTGAATTATTATCAGTTAATTGTGTCGGAAACCGGACTAACAAAGTATGGACTAAGCATGGACACATGGAACACATGGAAATAAACCAGATTAGACTATATTGGTGCATTGTCAATTATTATATATTATTATATTTCATAGTTTGTTGACCAAATTAATCCAAGATACTTTTAAGCATGTAAAATGTACTACAAAGAATACTTTTTTTATTAAAAAAACTCTTCAATTTCACATGATTTGTATTATTATTATCATTTTATTATTTATTTTTTATTTTTCATAATTATTTTTTATTTTTATATATGTACATATTTTATTGTGCACGGTGGCAAAGGCGGTTAGCGCTCTTGCCTCCCAAGAAGGAGAATCATGGGTTCGATTCCCGGACCAGACTGTCTGTAATGTCTATGTCTCAGTGTTGGCCCTGCGACGAGTTGTGCCCCGCCTAAGGCCCGAAGTCACTGGGATAGGCTCCCGTCACCCGCGACCCTGAAAGGGAACGAGCGGTAGTGGATGGATGGATATTTTTTTTGTATTTGTATTTTTATTTAATTTTTTGTGTTTCTTTAATCTTTTTCTTTATTTTTTTTATTATTTTTTTATTATTATTATTATTTATTTTAGTTTTTATTATTTATTTAACCTTTATTCAACCAAAAATCTCATTGAAATCAAACAAGTGTTACATGTTTGATTATGATTATTAAACACATCCACATACATAAGTCCAGTGATACAGATCCATCATATTCAATTCAAGATATCAGACAAAATAATTACACCCTCATGATTCCATTTGCCTTGTAGAATGATTCATTCTTTTTGAATTATGTTTGAATTGAAGTCATTTTGTAAAGGTTCAGTGGACACGGAGCAGAACACTGCAAAGAGCTCTTCCCAAACTCAGCCCTGACCTTTGGGACGGACGAAACAGAGCTGACCCACAATCACATTTGTAGATAAGTAAGTGTTTAAGTTTGTTAGCCAAGTCCGGCCCTCACAGCGTACAATACACACCAGCATGCAGTACACACAGGCGTACAATACACACCAGCATGCAGTATACACAGGCGTACAATACACACCAGCATGCAGTACACACAGGCGTACAATGCACACCAGCATGCAGTACACACAGGCGTACAATACACACCAGCATGCAGTATACACAGGCGTACAATACACACCAGCATGCAGTACACACAGGCGTACAATGCACACCAGCATGCAGTACACACAGGCGTACAATACACACCAGCATGCAGTACACACAGGCGTACAATACACACCAGCATGCAGTACACACAGGCGTACAATACACACCAGCATGCAGTACACACAGGCGTACAATACACACCAGCATGCAGTATACACAGGCGTACAATACACACCAGCATGCAGTACACACAGGCGTACAATACACACCAGCATGCAGTACACACAGGCGTACAATACACACCAGCATGCAGTACACACAGGCGTACAATACACACCAGCATGCAGTATACACAGGCGTACAATACACACCAGCATGCAGTACACACAGGCGTACAATACACACCAGCATGCAGTATACACAGGCGTACAATACACACCAGCATGCAGTACACACAGGCGTACAATACACACCAGCATGCAGTACACACAGGCGTACAATACACACCAGCATGCAGTACACACAGGCGTACAGTACACACCAGCGTGCAGTACACACAGGCGTACAATACACACCAGCATGCAGTACACACAGGCGTACAATACACACCAGCATGCAGTACACACAGGCGTACAATACACACCAGCATGCAGTACACACAGGCGTACAGTACACACCAGCGTGCAGTACACACAGGCGTACAATATACACCAGCGTGCAGTACACACAGGCGTACAATACACACCAGCATGCAGTACACACAGGCGTACAATACACACCAGCATGCAGTACACACAGGCGTACAATACACACCAGCATGCAGTACACACAGGCGTACAATACACACCAGCATGCAGTACACACAGGCGTACAATACACACCAGCATGCAGTATACACAGGCGTACAGTACACACCAGCGTGCAGTACACACAGGCGTACAATACACACCAGCATGCAGTACACACAGGCGTACAATACACACCAGCATGCAGTACACACAGGCGTACAATACACACCAGCATGCAGTACACACAGGCGTACAATACACACCAGCATGCAGTACACACAGGCGTACAATACACACCAGCATGCAGTACACACAGGCGTACAATACACACCAGCATGCAGTATACACAGGCGTACAATACACACCAGCATGCAGTACACACAGGCGTACAATACACACCAGCATGCAGTACACACAGGCGTACAATACACACCAGCATGCAGTACACACAGGCGTACAATACACACCAGCATGCAGTATACACAGGCGTACAATACACACCAGCAGGCAGTACACACAGGCGTACAATACACACCAGCATGCAGTATACACAGGCGTACAATACACACCAGCATGCAGTACACACAGGCGTACAATACACACCAGCATGCAGTACACACAGGCGTACAATACACACCAGCATGCAGTACACACAGGCGTACAATACACACCAGCATGCAGTACACACAGGCGTACAATACACACCAGCATGCAGTACACACAGGCGTACAATACACACCAGCATGCAGTACACACAGGCGTACAATACACACCAGCATGCAGTACACACAGGCGTACAATACACACCAGCATGCAGTACACACAGGCGTACAATACACACCAGCATGCAGTATACACAGGCGTACAATACACACCAGCATGCAGTACACACAGGCGTACAATACACACCAGCATGCAGTATACACAGGCGTACAATACACACCAGCATGCAGTACACACAGGCGTACAATACACACCAGCATGCAGTACACACAGGCGTACAATACACACCAGCATGCAGTACACACAGGCGTACAATACACACCAGCATGCAGTACACACAGGCGTACAGTACACACCAGCGTGCAGTACACACAGGCGTACAATACACACCAGCGTGCAGTACACACAGGCGTACAATACACACCAGCGTGCAGTACACACAGGCGTACAGTACACACAGCGTGCAGTACACACCAGCGTGCAGTACACACAGGCGTACAGTACACACAGCGTGCAGTACACAGCGTACAGTACACACAGGCGTACAGTACACACAGCGTGCAGTACACACCAGCGTGCAGTACACACAGGCGTACAGTACACACAGGCGTACAATACACACCAGCATGCAGTACACACAGGCGTACAGTACACACCAGCGTGCAGTACACACAGGCGTACAATACACACCAGCATGCAGTACACACAGGCGTACAATACACACCAGCGTGCAGTACACACAGGCGTACAATACACACCAGCATGCAGTACACACAGGCGTACAATACACACCAGCATGCAGTATACACAGGCGTACAATACACACCAGCATGCAGTACACACAGGCGTACAATACACACCAGCATGCAGTACACACAGGCGTACAATACACACCAGCATGCAGTACACACAGGCGTACAATACACACCAGCATGCAGTACACACAGGCGTACAATACACACCAGCATGCAGTACACACAGGCGTACAATACACACCAGCATGCAGTACACACAGGCGTACAATACACACCAGCATGCAGTACACACAGGCGTACAGTACACACCAGCGTGCAGTACACACAGGCGTACAATACACACCAGCATGCAGTACACACAGGCGTACAATACACACCAGCGTGCAGTACACACAGGCGTACAGTACACACCAGCATGCAGTACACACAGGCGTACAATACACACCAGCATGCAGTACACACAGGCGTACAATACACACCAGCATGCAGTACACACAGGCGTACAGTACACACCAGCATGCAGTACACACAGGCGTACAATACACACCAGCATGCAGTACACACAGGCGTACAGTACACACCAGCATGCAGTACACACAGGCGTACAATACACACCAGCATGCAGTACACACAGGCGTACAGTACACACCAGCATGCAGTACACACAGGCGTACAGTACACACCAGCATGCAGTACACACAGGCGTACAATACACACCAGCATGCAGTACATACAGGCGTACAGTACACACCAGCATGCAGTACACACAGGCGTACAATACACACCAGCGTGCAGTACACACAGGCGTACAATACACACCAGCGTGCAGTACACACAGGCGTACAATACACACCAGCGTGCAGTACACACAGGCGTACAATACACACCAGCATGCAGTACACACAGGCGTACAATACACACCAGCATGCAGTACACACAGGCGTACAATACACACCAGCATGCAGTATACACAGGTGTACAATACACACCAGCATGCAGTACACACAGGCGTACAATACACACCAGCATGCAGTATACACAGGCGTACAATACACACCAGCGTGCAGTACACACAGGCGTACAATACACACCAGCATGCAGTACACACAGGTGTACAGTACACACCAGCATGCAGTACACACAGGCGTACAATACACACCAGCATGCAGTACACACAGGCGTACAATACACACCAGCATGCAGTACACACAGGTGTACAGTACACACCAGCATGCAGTACACACAGGCGTACAATACACACCAGCATGCAGTACATACAGGCGTACAGTACACACCAGCATGCAGTACACACAGGCGTACAATACACACCAGCATGCAGTACACACAGGCGTACAGTACACACCAGCATGCAGTATACACAGGCGTACAATACACACCAGCATGCAGTACACACAGGCGTACAATACACACCAGCATGCAGTACACACATGCGTACAGTACACACCAGCATGCAGTACACACAGGCGTACAATACACACCAGCGTGCAGTACACACAGGCGTACAGTACACACCAGCGTGCAGTACACACAGGCGTACAATACACACCAGCATGCAGTACACACAGGCGTACAATACACACCAGCATGCAGTATACACAGGCGTACAATACACACCAGCATGCAGTACACACAGGCGTACAGTACACACCAGCATGCAGTACACACAGGCGTACAATACACACCAGCATGCAGTACACACAGGCGTACAGTACACACCAGCATGCAGTACACACCGGCGTGCAGTACACACAGGCGTACAGTACACACCAGCGTGCAGTACACACCGGCGTGCAGTACACACAGGCGTACAGTACACACCAGCGTGCAGTACACACAGGCGTACAGTACACACCAGCATGCAGTACACACCAGCATACAGTACACACAGCGTGCAGTACACACAGGCGTACAGTACACACAGCGTACAGTACACACAGCGTACAGTACACACCAGCATGCAGTACACACAGCGTACAGTACACACAGCGTACAGTACACACCAGCATGCAGTACACACCGGCGTACAATACACACCAGCATGCAGTACACACAGCGTACAGTACACACAGCGTACAGTACACACCAGCATGCAGTACACACCGGCGTGCAGTACACACCAGCGTACAGTACACACCGGCGTACAGTACACACAGCGTACAGTACACACCAGCGTGCAGTACACAACGGCGTACAGTACACACCAGCATGCAGTACACACAGCATACAGTACACACCAGCATGCAGTACACACAGCGTACAGTACACACCAGCATGCAGTACACACCGGCGTACAGTACACACCAGCATGCAGTACACACCGGCGTGCAGTACACACCGGCGTGCAGTACACACCAGCGTACAGTACACACAGCGTGCAGTACACACCAGCGTGCAGTACACACAGGCGTACAGTACACACAGCGTGCAGTACACAGCGTACAGTACACACAGGCGTACAGTACACACAGCGTGCAGTACACACCAGCGTGCAGTACACACAGGCGTACAGTACACACAGGCGTACAGTACACACAGCGTACAGTACACACCAGCGTGCAGTACACACAGCGTGCAGTACACACAGCGTACAGTACACACAGCGTGCAGTACACACAGGCGTGCAGTACACACAGGCGTGCAGTACACACCAGCGTACAGTACACACAGGCGTACAGTACACACAGCGTACAGTACACACCAGCGTGCAGTACACACAGCGTGCAGTACACACAGGCGTACAGTACACACAGCGTGCAGTACACACAGCGTGCAGTACACACCGGCGTGCAGTACACACAGGCGTACAGTACACACCAGCGTGCAGTACACACAGGCGTACAGTACACACAGCGTGCAGTACACACAGCGTGCAGTACACACCAGCGTACAGTACACACAGCGTGCAGTACACACCAGCGTGCAGTAAACACAGGCGTACAGTACACACAGCGTGCAGTACACACCAGCGTACAGTACACACCAGCGTACAGTACACACAGGCGTACAGTACACACAGCGTACAGTACACACCAGCGTGCAGTACACACAGGCGTACAGTACACACAGCGTACAGTACACACCAGCGTGCAGTACACACAGGCGTACAGTACACACAGGCGTACAGTACACACAGCGTACAGTACACACAGCGTGCAGTACACACCAGCGTACAGTACACACAGGCGTACAGTACACACAGCGTACAGTACACACATCGTGCAGTACACACAAGCGTACAGTACACACAGCGTGCAGTACACACCAGCGTGCAGTACACACAGGCGTACAGTACACACAGCGTGCAGTACACACCAGCGTACAGTACACACAGGCGTACAGTACACACAGCGTACAGTACACACAGCGTACAGTACACACCAGCATGCAGTACACACAGGCGTACAGTACACACAGCGTACAGTACACACAGCGTACAGTACACACCAGCATGCAGTACACACCAGCGTACAGTACACACAGCGTGCAGTACACACAGGCGTACAGTACACACAGCGTACAGTACACACAGCGTGTGTCCAGAAGGTGCACTCAGCGGGGCCTGTTCAAGAATGTGATGTCCGAGGGAATCGGGCTGAGCGCCCTGTACCTGGGCCCTGAGCGCAGAGGGCGAGCGGTGAGCTGCAGTTTGGTCTAATCTTTATTTGAAGGGACAATGTACAGAGACATTAAGCACAAAGCTGTTCCACACCGGATTGTAGCTCAGTCGCTCATTTCCATCTGCAGTAGTTTGTTAGTGCAGTCCTGTTCTATGGAGAGTGCAGTGCGTTAATGTATTATAAAGTGAATGACTAATTTCACTAAAACATATAGTCAACGCAATTATTTTTGAGGTTTGGTTGAATATTTGAGCAAGTTTTCCCAAGTTTGACGAATACAATGTGCGACCTTTCGAGTGTAAATCATATGTCTAATGCAAATCCCAGGCTAAAGCGAGGCAAACGTTACATACATATAACGTGTTAAATACAGAATATTAGGAAATTAAAATGCCACTGATATTCACGTTTTGTCATGTTGTAACGCGTCGCAGTTGATCTCACATGTGAAGTGTCTTTGAGTAGGAAAACCATACTTTAAACAGGGGCCAAAACTTAATTTACTCATTTGTTTTTACTTGACAAATAGAAATAAATTACTAAAATTACTAAAAAAATAAAATACATATTATCATCATGCTAAAATATTGCTTATTCTGTCAAAAAATTTATTCCTTTTGCAGAAATTGTCGCTGCATTCAGATGGAACTTTCTGCCTTGATGACATAGTTAGAGCTACTTAATGTCATTTTCAACTTTTATTAGTTTTTTGTCACAGATACCGTCCCACTAAAGGTTATTTATTTAGTAACGCTATTTTTTTATCGAGCTGCCGGCGATGCTAGCTGCGATGAACTCTGCAGAATCGAGCTGCCGGTGATGCTAACTGTGATGAACTCTGCAGAATCGAGCTGCCGGCGATGCTAACTGCGATGAACTCTGTAGAATTGAGCTGCCGGTGATGCTAACCACGATGAGCTCTGCAGAATCGAGCTGCTGGTGATGCTAACTGTGATGAACTCTGCGGAATCGAGCTGCCGGCGATGCTAACTGTGATGAACTCTGTAGAATCGAGCTGCCGGCGATGCTAACTGTGATGAACTCTGTAGAATCGAGCTGCCGGCGATGCTAGCTATGATGAACTCTGTGGAATCGAGCTGCCGACGATGCTAACTGTGATGAACTCTGCGGAATCGAGCTGCCGGCGATGCTAGCTATGATGAACTCTGTGGAATCGAGCTGCCGACGATGCTAACTGTGATGAACTCTGCGGAATAGAGCAGCCGGCGATGCTAACTGTGATGAACTCTGTAGAATAGAACTGCCGACGATGCTAACTGTGATGAACTCTGTAGAATCGAGCTGCCGGCGATGCTAACTGTGATGAACTCTGTAGAATCGAGCTGCCGGCGATGCTAGCTATGATGAACTCTGTGGAATCGAGCTGCCGGCGATGCTAACGTAGCTTCGCCTTTAGCCGTGACTTTAAATGAAAGCTCATCTTTAGACGGGGCCTCCAGCCGTGCCTCAATAGGATCACTTCATTTGGAGTGCTCCTTATTCACGGCGCTGCAAACAGAGTCACCTTAAGCCTTTTCAAGTCCCTCTCCATTACGCCGCCACACCCGCCCCGGGGCAGAGCGGTAAGCGGATATTAGCCTCATTCAAATTCTATAGGAATAAGTGTGCTTGCCTGAGGGGATATTCTTTAGCACACAGTGTTCAGGAGGAAGGGGAATATTGATGATGTTTTTAGTGCACGGACAGGAAGTAAAATCACCAAACACAGACAAATGACAGCTGGAATGAACCAATCACAGCAAAGTCTGAGCTTTCAAAAGAATTATCGGTTGATCTTTGAGGTTTTAGTGTTCGAGACTCAGGAAAAGGATTGATACTCGATACCAATTTCAAAACCACAAGGATAATTAAAAAACGCTCCTTTGTTAGACAATAGGTTGTAAATTTTAAATAAATATATAATACTTTTAAATAGAAGTAGTTTAATTTATGTCACCATGTGGTCTTATACTCATCAAATCAAACAAATATTTCTTTTGTACATTGAGGCTTTTTACTTCAAACAGATAAAGGTTGACATATGGAGGCTTCTAGATGGAGAATATTTACGAATATGTAGTATTGATAAAATGTAGTTTTTTTTAAGTTTTTTTTTTAAATAATGCCATATTTATCAACCTGGCATCCATTATTTCCGTGTAAATCATCTGCTCTTTGACACACAGTAAGTTGCAGTATTTCCAAAGAATGGACCACAAACAAATATTTAAATTCCCAAAAATAATTTGAACGGCTGATGCACAAGAAACGCTTGAATCAATCGAGCTTTTGACTCTCAACGCTCTCACTGTGGGAAGAGTTAACAAAACTTACATTCAAGAAAGAGCCAAAAGTATAGTCAAACTGTTTAAAAATAAGTGACTCAAGTATATGTACCACATGTAAGTAAGTGTAACTGCGTAGTAGCACTGTGCACGCCCTCCGTGACTTCACAGGGCTGTAAAGTGATGCGGTAATGACAGTAACAGGCTGTAAACGCTGCACTCTCTCATTAAGACTCTGTTAAGTTTAAATGGCTGACACTGATCCTCGGCTCGGCGCTAAAACAAACTCCTCCACAGGAAACGTCGTCATTGATTGAAAGAAAAGCCCAGAAAATCTCAGTCGGGCACATGGTGTGTCCCCCCTGTGTATCCGTCCCATCTGTCCCTGTTTGTCCCTGCTTGTCCCTGTTTTAATTTACTGAAAACTTATTTTTTTTAAGTAAAAGTAAAGTTTTTATGCCACAATTCTATTTTTGTTTCTTTTTTAATTAATATTATTTTTAATTATTTATTATTGTATTTTTTATTTTTATGTATATTTTCAAAAATCAAAAATAGATAAATAAAAAGTAAAAAAAATAAAAATGTCCAAAGTTAATTCAGTCCAATCCGTTCCTGTCATCCACTTTTTCTATTCCCTTTATTGCTGCAGTACATCAGTCCACTGGTATCCATCCATCAACTCCATCGATGGTGCCCTACATCCGAGATACATTGTTTTAAAGTCAAATGGTGAAGGGTTTTCAACGATGTAAAACTGGATTTGAAGTAAACAAATGTCTCCGATTGCTCATTACACTGTGTTATCCAGATAAACAAGCACAGGGATCAAACAGGTCGCTTCAAGTGGAACCACTCGATTCTCATCCCCAATGAGGGTTTGATTTGTGTTTTAATATAGGATTTTGTTCAATGTTCAAAGAGTAAATGAGGTCTATGAACTTACAAACTAATAAAAGAATCACATGTATTTCAGAACATGTTTTACAAATCGTAATATTGGAAGGGTCTAGACTGTTAATAATAAGTGAAGCTTGCCTTGCCCCTGGAGCTTGCCTTGCCCCTGGAGCTTGCCCTGCCCGTGGAGCTTGCCCTGCCCCTGGAGCTTGCCCTGCCCCTGGAGCTTGCCCTGCCCGTGGAGCTTGCCCTGCCCCTGGAGCTTGCCCTGCCCCTGGAGCTTGCCCTGCCCCTGGAGCTTGCCCTGCCCGTGGAGCGCCGGGGCAGAGGGCTTTGCTATGTAAATGCCAGTGAGCAGAAGTGAATGGACAGGCTCAGGGTAGATTATGTGAAAGTGCTTGTTAGTTTAAAGAGTCGCTGGAGGATTAGCAGATGTGCCCTTGTGCCACTGAGCTGTTTGCCTAAAATGGACCTAAACCTGTGGTCGCCGCCGCACACCAAATAAAGAGACACAGAGCTACTGTAAACGCACCGGGGAAAGAATCAACACATGTTACGTCTGATCTGCATCCTGATTTCAATAGGTTTGACTTGCTGATTTATGTCAAATGGAACAACACTGTTTAAATTAGTGTACATGTCAATTTGACCGAAATCAATATGTTTTAACTATCAGAGACTTAAACAGACGAAACAGTGAATAGTAGATGAACTCAGATAGACACTCTCCATGGAAACAGAAAGGTTTAATGTCGTCTTATGCAATATTCCCGATCAAACCAAAAACCTCTCCAGGCAACATTTTTTGGAAGGAGCAGTTTCTCCGAGCGCTCCACTTCGTGCCTATAGAGTCGAGGTTCATATTCTGAATTGAGCGCTTCTCTTTCCCAGTGTGTATTTGACTTGCGTGTGTGCGTGGAGGCCGCCTGCTCGCTGCATATTTTAGGAATGTAAGGCTGAGTAAACACGGCGCTGCTGCGTGGGGGGCTGAAAGCATCGCTCCTAAACGCTGCTGTCAGGCCAAGGAACAGCATTCAAACTGCCCTGTGCCACTGTCAACAGCTTAGCGCGATGTCCCTGTAATGTCCCTGTAGTGTCCCTATAATGTCCCCATAATGTCCCTATAATGTCCCTGTAATGACCCTGTAATGACTATGTAATGTCCCTCTAATATCCCTGTAATGTCCCTATAATATCCCTTTAATGTCCCTATAATATCCTTGTAATGTACCTATATGTTCCCTGTAATGTCCTTATAATGTCCCTGTAGTGTCCCTATAATTTCCCTGTAATGTACCTATAATATTCTTGTAATGTCCCTATTATGTACCAGCAATGTCCCTATAATGTCCCCATAATGTCCCTGTAATGTCCTTGTAATGCCCCTGTAATGTCCCCATAATGTCCCTATAATATCCCTATAATATCCCTATAATGTCCCTATAATATCCTTGTAATGTACCTATATGTTCCCTGTAATGTCCTTATAATGTCCCTGTAGTGTCCCTATAATTTCCCTGTAATGTACCTATAATATTCTTGTAATGTCCCTATTATGTACCAGCAATGTCCCTATAATGTCCCCATAATGTCCCTGTAATGTCCTTGTAATGCCCCTGTAATGTCCCCATAATGTCCCTATAATATCCCTATAATATCCCTATAATGCCCCCTTATAACAAACACTGTTAGTCCTGAACATGTGCAAAACTGACTTTACCATGTGCAATTCCGTCATATTCATGTGCAATTACTGTCGTGATCACATGCAATGGTATTTATTTATTTATTTATTTTATCTTTATTATTTTTCCCCTCCATCCCTTATTGAGAAATGGGAGGTTTTGTCTATAGGAGTTTTTGTTTATAAGAAATCTTCTATTGAGAGTGTTTTTCAAACTTCCCATTAGTGATCTGTTCTTCTGTATCTACCTCTGTATCTACCTGCGTTGCACCAATGAAATTTCCCCATGTGTGGACAATAAAGGAATATCTTATCTTATCTTATCTTATAATGTCCCTATAATGTCCCTTTATACACTATTTGTATTTTTCAACTTGGGATGAAACAATATTGGTATTTTTATTCTTTTGCAAAGTTAAAAGTCTCAAAATGTTGGACAAACCTCTCTTTCATACGACTAAACTTAAGCTCTTGAGTCGGATTCAGTCGCTTCGTTAACATGCACCACATTCTATTAATTAATTAACTTTACAGCGCAGAGCGAACCTTCACCCAGCAGCAACAGTCCAAACGCTGCATTTACCACACGCTCGTTATATCGGTTTGCCCGGATTTATTAAGCGTTTCAGAAAATGTGCCAAAAATGTGTGAAATTAGTGATGGCCGATACCACCGATTTTTTTAATTCGATCTGATATATGTAAGTATTACTCTGGAAAATATTGTATCAATCCAATACCGACACCAATGAGTTTTGTACTAAAAATGCATCGAAACTCCTCGACTACGATTTGTACTACAATTTTACCTTGACAATCATTATTTTTTTATTATTTTCTTTTATACGAAAGAACCGAAAATATGAACAACGTAGGTCACGAAAATATTGACTTAAGGTATTAAAAAGGAAGTATCTACAGTATATATCGATATTTGGTATCGCCCATCGCTTCTGCGTATTTCCTTGTGTGTTTTTTGAGAACGTGACACCACGTTTTGCGCTAAATTGACGAAATATTACAAATATATTTACGCCCGTCTAACGCTGCTTTTGATTGGTCACCGTTACAGTCGCCGTATCCTTCCTGTTTACTGTCCAAAACTTTACTCTTTACTAGCGAGAGCGCGCGCTGTCCGATCAATCACCGCGACTGAAAGAATAACTTGTTTTTGTCAATTTTTTTCTCGTTACCGATCGAAATAACTGACTTCAGACGGTCCGGAGGCGTCGGCGGAGCCCAGTGTCCAGAGGTCGAGTCGGAGGAAGAGCGGCTCCGAGAATCCGGGC
The DNA here is from genome assembly GCF_026437365.1 of Eucyclogobius newberryi. NCBI lineage: Eukaryota > Metazoa > Chordata > Actinopteri > Gobiiformes > Gobiidae > Eucyclogobius > Eucyclogobius newberryi. The sequence continues at coordinate 6,605,217 of NW_027316278.1, read as the reverse complement.
TCCTGACGCCGCAGAGCCGACGTCAGCGGCTCAGGCTAACTCCGCTAACGCCGCTAGCCCTGCTGCTTCCTCCACGCCGACCTCTGACCCCTGCTGCAGATACTTAATAGGCCCCTTTGTACCACGCCAGTTCCGGTTGACTCAAATGTCCAGGAATGTCCTTTTCATCCCGAGTATATCTCTGTGCAGTTTGACTCTGAGTCGCGCTACGGCGATCGATATTTAAAGATTTAAAGATCGTGCGGCGGACGGAGACTTCATAAATACAACTTCCCAGAGAGTATGTCAGTGTTTGTATGGGTTTTATTATTATTAACCTTTATTTAACCAGGTAAAAACTTTGAGATTGAGCCCTCTTTTCCGAGTTATAAGTTATAATTAGAGCGGAAGGAAATTGGCGTTTATCCGTATCAATAGTTAACCATGTTCGTCAGTCGATTGTTTGCACTGATCGTGGTTTTGCGATTTAGTGGCAAATTTTTACTATTCAATTCGATTCATTCAACGACTAAGATCAGTTTCCTCACAAAGCTGAACTATGTAAGTTGATAGTTGATTTTGCCATCTGAAAGTATGAAAATCAAACACTGAAATCATTGGTCGAGAAGCAGATTAAACAACATTCAAAGGGAAAACCAGCCACTTTAACTACATGTTGCAAAGACGTTTTGCTCTGGTCTCCGCAATGTCAAACGGCTGTGATTGACAGGCGGATTAACTTATTAGTGTCTTGTCAAACATGGCAGAGGGAAAAAAATCACAGAGGATGGAGAAACGGCACGGATTTCTGCCGAATCAACAAGCGAAGAACCGAACTCTAAGCGGCTGTGATTGGCACGTCTGTTTCACACACTTTATGGTCTAATTCCAGAACGTGTCAACCTTTTAAATGAGTTGATCGTGCGGGATTTTCTCGAGTATTTCAGATGCCGTTGGAGGAATCGCAATTGGTCTCGGTTTGAGCTCGGCTTGGTTAGCAAGTTCTTATTGGGATGATGAAGGAATCCCCAAAGAAAAAAACACCCAGACACGGGGAGATCTATGTAAATCCACATGGAAGGGCCTCACACCAACCAAGAGTCAAATTTGCCCTCTTGCATTTGACCCCGTCCTTCACCGGGGGCACCTCCTCACTGAACCATAAAAGGTTAAAATCTGTGATGGTGCGAATGTCGGGGGGGAGGGGCATGTTGGGGGGCAGTTTGTTCCAGAGTTGCTTGAGTCTGGCTCTGGGGACGTCCAGTAAAAGCTGACTTGTCGACCTTAGAGCCCTGCTTGGGTTTCGGACAGACAGAAGCTCAGCCAAATAAGATGGTGCCAGGCCATTTAAAAGGCTTTAAAAACAAAAAGTAAAACGTTAAAATCAATTCTCAAAGAAACGGGAAGCCAGTGACGAGTAAAAAAACGCGCCGTAGCGTTCTGTACGAGCTGAAGGTTGAAGGTTTTTAGTCCAAGTCCTCAGCCGTTTTGCCAAAATTAAGAGAGAAAACTCGAGCACCCGAAGGAAAGCCACCCAGACCAAAGGGAGAACATGCAAACTCCACATCCAAAAGGTCTCGCGGTTCAGGAATCAGTGTTCACAATCGGAACTGCTGCTGATCCCGTTTCGAGTCAGCACCAGGTCAAACCATCTCACCCTCTTAAACCAACTTTAGACTTAACCCACATAGATTTTCATGCCTCTAAATAAAGCCCCCCCCCCCCCCCCCCCCCACCTCCCCACCCACCTCGCATTCTCCGAAACCTATTTGTCCCAATCCTCTCCAACAACAACCGCCTTCTCCTCTGATCCTGCTTTTGTTTCTGGTGTCGGCCGCCTCCTCTCTCTCGTGCTCTGCGGCGCTGACAGTTTGCCCCATTCATCATCGTCCCAGCGTGAGGGCCACAAAGTGGGATAATGTAGTGTGCGGGTGCGGGTGGGGGGTGTGGCGGGGGGGCGCATACATCCATTATGCCTCCTCCTCCTCCTCCTCCTCCGCACTGGACTGAGGCCTAACCTGAGCGCCATGAATACAGGTCCCACGCAGAGGTGCACGGCCCGCGAGGATTGGGGGCAAACGCTGTCAGTGTGGTTTAAAAGGCTCCCCGCGGCTCGACATGCTCGAAATGACATTGTGGTTCACTGGAGGAGGGCGAAAAAAAGGGAGGGGAGAGGGAAAAAGTGGGGGGAGCAGAGTTAGAGGACTTTGTTAAGTTAGGCTCGGCCGTGTTGCTCGGTCCGCTCGTCGTCTTCAGAGCGATGTGGGGATTTTCTTTTGAGGGGAAGCTGCTTGAAAGTTGCTTTTTCTTGTTTTCGAGCGGCGCTTTTCATGTCCAGCAGCGATTTGTAGTTTCTTTATGATAAGCGATTACTGAAATTCAAGCCGTGAGCAGTTAGTTTCCATTTATAACCGTTATGGATGACGTGCGGTGAAAATATATTCACTTCTACGGTCAACAATTGTATCAAAAATCGCATCGAGAAAGTATTGATTTGAATAAAACACCAACCAAGACCAAATTTGACCTTTTCAGATTATTTTTGGAATTCTCTTGAGTTTTATAAGCGCTAGTCTTAGGTTATCACATGGAAACATACATTTTTTGCGTTGAAAATTACCGTTGAAGGTTTAAAACAAGATAAACCGCGCTTATTCCTTAGTATCGAAAGTTTGACTCGTTCAGCCGCAACGCACGACATTATAGCTTATTTTTTCAGCTTTTTGTTGTTGTTGTGGCACTCTGGTCGCATGTTTCAGGCCTTTTTACCCCTAGTCACTTGCTGCTCTCTGAAGTCTCAGTGTCACAACTCATTGAAAAACTCCTTTGAACGCTTCGATCTCCACAGTTCAATCAGCAAATTGGCTTCAGTCCATCGTCGAGAATCTTACAATCGTTGCATTTTAGCTTGTTGTACTTCACTCGTTTGGTCCATTCGTTGTGTTGTAATTGAATACATGTTTTATTAGCAATCTCGTTATTTTTCTAGGATTTAATGGATTCATGGCAGGAAGGGCAGAGCTTAGAGTGAGCGCGCAGGAGGTTTCGGGAGTGACTGGAGAGTGCCGTTTCACTTATGAACACGCAGTACGAGCATTTGCTTGGAATCCTAATCATTTCGAGAGCTTTTGTCAGCGCCATGACGCAATTAATCGGTGCGTAAGTCACATCTAGTTGACCAGGAATGTCTTCAAACACGCCCTTAATTTGAGAGTACGCAAGTAAACATTTGCGTGGAACCGTAAATATGACGTGCCTGATTTCACCATATTAAACTGTCGAGAGTAGTCCAAACTTTGTCACACATTCGCAGAGTTTACAGGTGCTTTTCGCGACGTTTGCCGTCACAGCAAAGCTAACAACATTCACAATGCTAGCAGCACACTTCCTGGTTTTCGGAGAATAAAAATGCAGCGTAATCGGATGCGGTCAGAGCACAGCGATCTCATTTTGAGCTTAAGAGCTGCTTTTAATTGTGCTCAATGACATGGGAAAATGATAAACGGGGACAGGCTCTTTAATGACATACTGCATTACGTTTGAATTCAACCAACTTTTAGTGAGGCAAAAAAAATGGCCGAGCGAAAGTGTGCGAGAGGTCGGCAATATACCCAAAAAATGAATGTCACGATTTTCTTGGAAACGCATCACAATTTGAACGTCATCACGATTCATGGACGTTAGTATCTGTATTGCAGGGTTAAATAAAGTTTCCTTTGAGAGTCCACACAATTTGGTGAATGCCCTTCTCGCAGATCGTCTTAAGCAATCGCGCCACGATTCGATTAACGTCCTGATTTGCACATCGGTTGCACTTACAACTTGCGCACGTGCGACCAAGAGAGACCGGCGCCCCGCATTTCAGACGTCAGCGATGAAGAGGAAGAGATGGACAATGCAGCTCTACGTTCCGGGAAATCCGTCCAGGTCAACGAAGAGGCATGACTTCGGGAAGACCACTGGTATGGGTGGATCCTTGACTCTCGCACAGGGAGTGACAGCCCCTGGACACACCCTTCACGGGAAATTAGAACAGTGGCCCCTCATGGCGATGTGGAAAAAGTGCACACAGATGTTCGTTTTCGATCGTTCTTTTTCACATCGCACCATCAACGCCTTAAATTCGGTCTCGTGAAAAAAGCACTGGATTGTTTTTCGTGCTTTAAAGACCCCCGCGGCTGCCCCAGGTCGATACAACTTGCGCACGTGTAACAAAGAGAGACCGGCGACTCGCATTTTAGACGTCAGCGATGAAGAGGAAGAGACGGATAATGCAGCTCTACGTTCCGGGCAAGCCGTCCAGGTCAACGAAACGGCAACACTTCAAGAAGACCAATGGTATGGTACCTTCACTCTCGCACAGGGAGTGACAGCCCCTGGACACACCCTTTGGCCCCTATGGAGATGTAGAAAAGTGCACACAGATGTTCCCTTAGGCGTTCAAATTGTTTCACATTGCGCCGTCAAGGCCTTAAATTCGGTCTCGTGAAAAAATAACTGAATCGTTTTTCGTGCTTTTAAGACCCCCGCGGCTGCCCCAGGTCGATGAGGTCGATGAGGGTGATGGTTCTGCTGCAGAGGAAGAGATGGAGGAAACGATGAGAAAGTCGTCAGTCCATTTTAGAAACAATAAAGAGTTGAGGCTGAACGATGTGAAAGTAGTTGTTTGTTTTCCGGTGGATGTGCGAGCGAGGGGCAGGTGGGGGCAGGGGCACGTCGGGGGCAGGGCTGTTTACTTTTCATGTGATTTTTCTTTGATTGGAGAGGCATTGAGAGAGAGGGACCGGAGCCACCTTTTGTCCTCCGCTAACGAACGACATGGACGAGTGTGAACAGGAATGTCGCCAATCATTAGCGAGCTTCAAACCAGCGCCGTTCCAAACGAGGAGGAGCTCAAAACCGGTCACAGATGTACACGAGGAAAGTGGAATGTCACTCAAATTCGAATCAATTTGATTTGTAGGTCTTGCCATCTGGACTTTACACAATGTTTTTGACAGGTTTTATTGTCCTTTTTCTTGTCTTAAGCAGAATTTCACTAGCAAGGACCACGCCACAACGGAGGTATGCGAAAATAATATTTATTGTGATGATAGAGGAAGAGGGAAAGTGACAGGCTGGATGTAGAGACTCAGGATGGCGGCTCCGTCTCAGATGGTCGTTCCAGCCGATTCGGGACGCCAATTAATTTGGGGGAGGTGGGGGGGTCAAGAGTGCAGAGACAAACAGTGACGCTGGACTAGACAGGTAGAAATAGGCTGCTAGGAAAAAAGGGGTTAGTTAGGAGGTGTGGCTAGTGTGAAGAGGTTGAGGCGTGGACCTGCTCCTGAACCACAGTTAATGACGTTTCATAAACTACACTTATGAAAAGGGTTTACGCTGTTTTGGCACATTACTGATATACTATTGCCATATCCTTTAGACGTTTAGTCAATTCATTGGTCAATGGTGTTTTAGTTGACAAGATCAAGAGGATCCTGAAGATTCCGCTTTCCTTTCTTGGGTTGGCCGGATGGCACGGGCGGTTCATGCCACTGTTTGGAAGCATCTCCGCTCTGCTCACTGCTACTCAACACAAAGGACCAGTAGAACCCAATCATCTGGACAGAAGCAGACCGCGAGAACGCTTTCACCACGCTCAACGCTCACCTGTGCCGGTCTCCTGCGCTGGAGGGTCCGCGCTTCACCGAGAGGTTGCTGGTTCAAGTGGATGTTTCTGTGCTCTGCCTCAGAGCGGTCCTGCCCGAGGGGAACCTGGAACCTGATAGAGCGGTCCTGTCCCGTGGGGAACCTGGAGAGGAACGTCCAACGCTCTACCTGACAGAGCGGTCCTGCCCGTGTGGAACCCGGAGAGGAACGTCCAACGCTCAACCTGACAGAGCGGTCCTGCCCGTGTGGAACCCGGAGAGGAACGTCCAACGCTCTACCTGACAGAGCGGTCCTGCCCGTGTGGAACCTGGAGAGGAACGTCCAACGCTCAACCTGACAGAGCGGTCCTGCCCGTGTGGAACCTGGAGAGGAACGTCCAACGCTCAACCTGACCGAGCGGTCCTGCCCGTGGGGAACCCGGAGAGGAACGTCCAACGCTCTACCTGACAGAGCGGTCCTGCCCGCGGGGAACCTGGAGAGGAACGTCCAACGCTCAACCTGACAGAGCGGTCCTGCCCGTGGGGAACCTGGAGAGGAACGTCCAACACGCTACCTGACAGAGTGGTCCTGCCCGTGGGGAACCTGGAGAGGAACGTCCAACACGCTACCTGACAGAGTGGTCCTGCCCGTGGGGAACCTGGAGAGGAACGTCCAACACGCTACCTGACAGAGCGGTCCTGCCCGTGGGGAACCTGGAGAGGAACGTCCAACACGCTACCTGACAGAGCGGTCCTGCCCGTGGGGAACCTGGAGAGGAACGTCCAACACGCTACCTGACAGAGTGGTCCTGCCCGTGGGGAACCTGGAGAGGAACGTCCAACACGCTACCTGACAGAGTGGTCCTGCCCGTGGGGAACCTGGAGAGGAACGTCCAACGCTCAACCTGACAGAGCGGTCCTGCCCGTGGGGAACCTGGAGAGGAACGTCCAACACGCTACCTGACAGAGTGGTCCTGCCCGTGGGGAACCTGGAGAGGAACGTCCAACACGCTACCTGACAGAGCGGTCCTGCCCGTGGGGAACCTGGAGAGGAACGTCCAACGCTCTACCTGACAGAGCGGTCCTGCCCGTGGGGGAACCTGGAGAGGAACGTCCAACAGGCCCTTGCCATCGAGGGGGCGTTGCAGAGCCTGTGCCACTACCTGCTGGGACGAGAGTTTGATCTGGAAACTGTTGATTGTGGATCAACACCAACGGAACAGCTCTGTTTATTATGAGCTTAATGTTACAGTACCGTTTCCCTATAAATAAAAACTAAAATGACTAACTACTTAAATCAAAATGTCAGCAAGAATCAGCAATCTAGATCAACAAGCAAATACACACTTTATCCGTAATATTCTCCACCTAGAAGCAGCAAAACAAAAAAATCACAATAGTTCAAATAAAGTGGACATTACAAAATTCACTTGGTTAAAAATGTATTAAAAAAGTCTCAATGTGAAATAGAAATATTTGTGTGACAACAAACCGAAAAAACATGTTTTTTGTCAATATCGTCAAAATTGTTGTATTTTATTTAGTTTTTCTTATTCAGTGGCAAAATCATGTCATGTAAACACTTATATCTGATTTATCTCTGTGTGTGTGCGTGTGTGTCTGTGTGTGTGTGTCTGTGTGTGTCTGTGTGTGTGTGTCTGTGTGTCTGTGTGTCTGTGTGTGTGTGTGTGTGTCTGTGTGTGTGTGTCTGTGTGTGTCTGTGTGTGTGTGTGTCTGTGTGTGTGTCTGTGTGTGTGTGTGTGTGTGTGTGTCTGTGTGTGTGTGTGTGTGTCTGTGTGTGTGTGTGTCTGTGTGTGTGTGTCTGTGTGTGTGTGTGTCTGTGTGTGTGTGTGAGTGTGTGTGTGTGTGTCTGTGTGTGTCTGTGTGTGTGTGTGTCTGTGTGTGTGTGTCTGTGTGTGTGTCTGTGTGTGTGTGTGTCTGTGTGTGTGTGTGTGTGTGTCTGTGTGTGTCTGTGTGTGTGTGTCTGTGTGTGTGTCTGTGTCTGTGTGTGTGTGTGTGTCTGTGTGTGTGTGTCTGTGTGTGTGTGTGTGTGTGTGTGTGTCTGTCTGTGTGTGTGTCTGTGTGTGTGTGTGTCTGTGTGTGTGTGTGTCTGTGTGTGTGTGTGTGTGTCTGTCTGTGTGTGTGTGTGTCTGTGTGTGTGTGTGTCTGTGTGTGTGTGTGTCTGTGTGTGTGTGTGTGTGTGTGTGTGTCTGTCTGTGTGTGTGTCTGTGTGTGTGTGTGTCTGTGTGTCTGTGTGTGTGTGTGTGTGTCTGTGTGTCTGTGTGTGTGTGTGTGTGTGTCTGTGTGTGTGTCTGTGTGTGTGTGTGTGTGTGTCTGTGTGTGTGTGTGTGTCTGTGTGTGTGTGTGTGTGTGTGTCTGTGTGTGTGTGTCTGTCTGTGTGTGTGTGTGTGTGTCTGTGTGTGTGTGTGTGTGTGTGTCTGTGTGTGTGTGTCTGTGTGTGTGTGTGTGTGTCTGTGTGTGTGTGTGTGTCTGTCTGTGTGTGTGTGTGTGTGTCTGTCTGTCTGTGTGTGTGTGTGTGTGTGTGTGTGTCTGTCTGTCTGTGTGTGTGTGTGTGTGTGTGTCTGTGTGTGTGTGTGTGTCTGTCTGTGTGTGTGTGTGTGTGTCTGTCTGTCTGTGTGTGTGTGTGTGTGTGTGTGTGTCTGTCTGTCTGTGTGTGTGTGTGTGTGTGTGTGTGAACCTGTGAAGGTTTTGACAAAGGAAATTATGCCAAAAAAGCAAAACCAATATAACAACGACAAAAATTAAAGAGAAAATGTAAAAAAAAATTTGAAAAAGTTACTTTGTCTTCCAAATACGACGTTAAATCGTGTTAATGATGATCAGATTTCTCTTGTGCCTGTAAACACACAAAACACACAAAAATCTACAATCATTTTCTGGATTTCAGATTTTTATCTTGTCCCTGTGTCAATAAGCAATAAGTTAGTTGCACCTGTTGAATTTATTACAAATGTTGCTCCATGATAAGATGATCTTGTGTCTGACATGGTCAAATGTTTAACGTGAACATATTGTGCGTTCTTCTTGTGCAAATAGATAAATGAATGAAGCTCTTAGGCAACGTGACCGCTCTGCTAACGGAGCCATGGGTTTGTTGTGAACAGGTTTGACCACGAAATTAGCCTGGTGATGGTTTAAATGGGCGTGATTGACAGATGGATAAGCCAATCAGAGACACATGGTCGAAAAACGAAAGGAACAAAATATCACAGGGACTAAAAAATACTGCATACTTTTGCCAAATCAATGACAAAAGCACAGAACCCCTCTCAATCTGAGGTGCGAGAAGTATAATGTCGTTCCAAATAAAGAACGACAGATGAGCTTCTTTGTTTCACACGCGTCGCTGAAATAAACACATCTGATTGCACAGTTCTGTTTGAGTTTGGCTTGATGACTCGGTCTGTATTCTGGATCCGGGGGAAATTCAAACGGAGCGATTTGCGAGGCTCAGAGACGACAGAAGCCACCACACCGGCTCGAAATAAGCAAAATACGAGCAAATACAACTCCAGGCACGTTTTTGGGACGAGGGCGTTATACCGTGGTCAAAATCTAAAAAAAAAAAAAAGCAGATTTTGCGTCATGTGATTGAAAGTTTGTTGAGGATTCCGTGGAAAGTGGCCTTGAATCCTCTCGATCCCTCTGCTTGTTTTTAATATCCTTCTTCCCTCTGCTTCACTCCCTGCTCCTGTCTGCTCCCTGACTCCTCCCCCTTTCAGTGCAAACCCCTCCCCCTGCTCCCTCCTTCCCTCCCTCTCTCTCTCCCTCCTCAGCTGGACTGCCTCTCGACACACACTACATGGAAAGCTGCAGACTGGAGTAGACTTCTGTTGGGCAGGACTTGCTCGCAGAGTCTTTGGGCTGTTTTCGAAGCGATCGTGCGGGAGCTGTAGCCCCTTTTTTTTTTTTTTTTTTTGTCCCGTGAGCTCGGACAGAGGACGTACGGGACACCTCGAGGTGGACGTAGTTGGACGTAGTGGGACCTTGGGAGGAGCAGGAGGAGGGAGGACCATGCCAGGACAGCGGGGTTTGAGCCCTCTGCTGCTGCTTGGACTGTTCTCGCTGCAAACGCACGGTGAGTCCACGGGATGTTTTACAACTGTTGAGTTTTTTGGGGATTGTGGGAAAAAAAAGCGAGATAGAAGTTTGATGTTGGGGAAAGAATAAATAAAAATCAAGAACGAAATTGTTTGGCTTGGTTAAAAATCATATTTGTATCGTTGAAACAAGTTTTAATGGGAAAATTCATAAATTAAATTGAGAATCTAAAATTGTGGCTGGGAAAAATAAATGCATTGGATTTTTTTCTTCCCTCGTTGATTGATCTTAATTGGAGTTTTTTTTATTCTCAAAAACAAAATAAAAAGTGTTGATTTCATGAACATAACCAAGACATGTGTTGATATTTTGCCTTTTAACACAAAAATGTGGCCAAATTCTCCCTCCAAAGGTGCAAACTCGGACATTAAAAAGGCTAAGATGGTCATTAGTAATTATAGATTAACTTAAAATTCTTCATTCTTTAATTTAGAAATCCAAATTATTGCCAAGTTGAACTAAGATTATTAAAGCAACTGTTTGAACTCATAAACATACTGTGTGTGAATATTTGGTTTCAGACACGTGTCAGTGGTTCTTAAAAAGTTTGATTTTGCTGCATTCATCCGCTTAATCTTGATTTATAAATTAATTTAATTTAAAACAACTCAATTAAAGAAACCTCTTGATGGATTACTGTCATTTTGTGAATATATTTGCAGTGTGAAATGTCTGTTTTTTATTCTTCCTGATGAATTTGTGCTTGTTTGGATAGAAAAAGTGTATTTATTCAATTCATTCATTTATTTAATGTCTGTTTCTTCCATTCACTTGTCCGGGCTTGTTTTGGGATCAGAAAGTTTTTATACAACTTTGGCTTGTTTATTTGAAACTGATACATCACAGTAATTGCAGTTGAACAACTTTGGCATTTATAATTGTGAGCAAACATTTGTGGTTGTCCAAGTCAAATCAGATTATTAAAAGATAGTCATAGTATGAGCAGTTTTTGGATTTGCAGTTGAATTTAATCACTGTTTGGGTGATTTCATAGAACGTTACATCAAATGTGTAAAACTTTGGACATTTTTTGTATCGTGGCAACATTCCATTTGAAGTAGTTTTAAGAATCGGACAGAAAAAGATCAAACGCATTTTTCCAATATAAAGTCAACATTTCTTTTTTTGTTTTTTGTGTGTGATCAGTGGTTGTTTTTGTGTTGAGATGACCCACTTGTGTGGTCAGCGGTCAGTCCAGGCCCGTGTCTGGTTGGGGTCCTGCTTTGGTCAAATGTCCCAGCATCCCGTGTCTTTAGACAGATGTCCCAGCATCCCGTGTCCTTAGACAAATGTCCCAGCATCCCGTGTCCTTAGACAAATGTCCCAGCATCCCGTGTCCTTCTCGATCAGGAAAAACTACCAAACCTCTTTGGGAATAAGTAGGAGGAGTTCCACAGTGAAGGAGAGATCTGACTCTGATATACTGGTGTCTCATGAACGCACCGTCCTTTGTCCTTTTACCCACGATTCCTTCTGCTCGACTCTGACTTGTATCTCACCGAACGGGAGCGTCTCACAGCAGCTCAGGTCCGTCAAACTCTTCTGTTCTGCATCTGTCCTCCATCCTCTCAATGTCCCGCGAGCTGTCAGCGAGCGAGCTTCAGGGCGCGAGGACTCAAGAGGAGGTGCTGCCGCTCTGGGCTGCGCATCACCTCTTCTTCCAATTCTGCATCGACGACATTCTAATACGGTTATTATTTATCTGCTCCCAAAGCATCAGATCGATCCAAACGCTCTGTAGACTCTTGATGCATGTCCAGGATTCTGCTCAAACATGTCAAGATCTGAAGTATTTCACAGGTTAATTATCTTTTAAGAAACAAATATGGAAGGTAATGACTTGTTTGAGAAGTAGACAAGTATAAAAAAAAGGCCATTGATGATGATAAAGTGTCTTTTTGAAGCCCATGTCAGCGGTGTTGTCTGACCACTGACCACTGGAGTCAGAACAGGCTCCATGAAAGTGATTGATGCCTGATCCTGTTCCCGTGGCTCAGTTTAGAGTCTCTTCCCGGGGGGTTTTGGCTGTGGAGGTGTGAGCAGCAGGAGCCTGGAGCTAATCCTGCCTCTCCAGGGCGACCCCCGTGTCCTCCTCATTCATCTGTCTCACGGTGAAGAGCAGAGAAGGCCCTCCAGCAGCAGGATACACCCCCTGCCCTGGACCCGCACATGTTAGCTAAAAGCTCTGCTCTGGACCGCCACACAACTCATTACACCAATTAGCACTTCATGTCGTTAAACGACGGCCTGTGTTTCTAACTAACGTCGAATCATTAGAAACATGAACAGAACCTGAGCTACAAACACAGACTTGTCTCTAAAAGATAGATCTTAAGTCACTTGTTGTTGGCGCTGATGCTTCACTTCTCCTCTGCACATGCTCAGTTAGAGCTTCTCTTCTCCTCTGCACATGCTCAGTTAGAGCTTCTCTTCTCCTCTGCACATGCTCAGTTAGAGCTTCTCTTCTCCTCTGCACATGCTCAGTTAGAGCTTCTCTTCTCCTCTGCACATGCTCAGTTAGAGCTTCTCTTCTCCTCTGCACATGCTCAGTTAGAGCTTCTCTTCTCCTCTGCACATGCTCAGTTAGAGCTTCACTTCTCCTCTGCACATGCTCAGTTAGAGCTTCTCTTCTCCTCTGCACATGCTCAGTTAGAGCTTCTCTTCTCCTCTGCACATGCTCAGTTAGAGCTTCTCTTCTCCTCTGCACATGCTCAGTTAGAGCTTCTCTTCTCCTCTGCACATGCTCAGTTAGAGCTTCTCTTCTCTTCTCATTAGCTAAACTCAAACGATTTAGGCAGATTTTTTACACTTTTGAGCGGATCTGCTCTGCTCATTCTCCTGCACAGGCTGATGTTTAGTTGCCTAAAAACACACAAAGCTTTAACGAGACTCCGTTGGTTAAACACGTTAAAGTTAAATGATCTTATCGGTTCATCTGCCGTTGGTTTTTATGGATTCACGATGTTTGAGTCATCTTCATTCTCCACTGGGACGATCCAGGATTTGGCAGCATTATTTTGGCACAAATCAGAAGTCAGCGCACTGTTTCTTTTAAGTTGTTTTAGACCAATAAATTATGTCCAAAATATAAAATAATGATCCGCTGGTGCCATAAAGTGCAACTCTACAGCAGACAAAATCATGCTGTGTCTTCACGTGAGGATTTTATGACTTTATTGCTTGGTTTTTCCCAGTTTGAAGTGTATAATTGTATTCCGGTCGGACGTGGGCAGCAGATGTCGAAGTGATTCCGCAATGTCACCGATAATAAACACCTTTTTATTGCTTAAAATGGCGTTCCGTGAGCGTAAAGTGTCCCCGAATTTGCGATATAATTTCCTGTATCGATGTCGTAGACGCAGACATTCAATTTCGTTCAACTCTTTCCTCAACAAACTGCGACTGAGGCAATAATCGGACAAAGTAACAATTAGAACAACGTGCCACCACCGGCGCTGAGCAGAAGCAGCCCGACCACATAGTTTAACCGGCACCGATCATTTGAACAATTAGCGGCTTGTAAACTCCGTGCGGCGGTGCGCAGCCTGTGCTCGCCGCCCACATGAGTTGCGGTTGTCGTAAAAGTTCCGAACGTTCTGAGGCGCGTTGAGCCCCCGAGGCTGACGCGGCGGGATGACGGATGCGTTTGACGGAGCGCTGACTCGACAGGCTGGCGTTTGTTCCGTGTGGGATCTGGCGAGCTGATGGAGAAGGGCTCCGAGTACTTTGGTCTCACAGGTGTTTGAATGTTTTCGTCGATTTTTGGACGCGGAAACACAGGCTCGGATACGGGTTGTGCACAACGCCAATGCAATCTGATGAAAATAGTGCTTGCAAAATGTACTTTATATGACATTGTTCCCTCATTACAAACATACCGTATTTTCGGGACTATAAGTAGCACTGGAGTATAAGTCGCACCAGCCAAAAAATGCATAATAGAGAAGAAAAACTGGAGTGTAAGTCGCATTTTTAAGGGAAATTTATTTGATCAAATCCAAGACCAAGAACAGACATTTCATCTTGAAATGCAGTTTAAAATAATAACAGATGAGAGAACATGGTGAATAGGTGTACGTATGCTAACGCTAACACCTTCAGCTACATGACGTATGCTAACGCTAACCCCTTCAGCTACATGACGTATGCTAACGCTAACACCTTTAGCTACATGACGTATGCTAACGCTAACACCTTCAGCTACATGACGTATGCTAACGCTAACGCCTTCAGCTACATGACGTATGCTAACGCTAACACCTTCAGCTACATGACGTATGCTAACACCTTCAGCTACATGACGTATGCTAACGCTAACATCTTCAGCTACATGACGTATGCTAACGCTAACACATTCAGCTACATGATGTATGCTAACGCTAACACCTTCAGCTACATGACGTATGCTAACGCTAACACCTTCAGCTACATGGCGTATGCTAACGCTAACACCTTCAGCTACATGACGTATGCTAACGCTAACACCTTCAGCTATATGACGTATGCTAACGCTAACACCTTCAGCTACATGAGGCACAGACAGAACTGTGGTAAGTGTCTGGTATGTTAACGTAACATATGAACAGTTATTCAGATAACTATAGCATAAAGAACATGCTAACAAGTTTAGCAAAGCATCAGTTTTACCCCAAATCACTAAATCCATTGAATTCTTCTTCCTCTGTGTCACTTTTAAACAACTCCACAAACTCCAGAGGAAGAGGAAGTGCAGATTCTTCTTCTGCGTCGCTTAGAGCCTAGAGCGCCCTCTTGTGGTTGTCGGTGTGAAAATAATCAACATGTGAAATGCGGTGGCCAGTGTGAAAATAACTAATAAGATAAGATAAGATATGCCTTTATTTGTCCACACATGGGGAAATTTCGGGGTTGCAACGCAAGTAGTTACAGAAAAAAAGAACAGATAATAGAAATAATTATCTTAATTGAAAAAACTCCTATGTACAGAACCTCTCATATTCTTAATAGGGAATAGAGAAAAAAATATAAATAAAAATTGAAAAATAAATATAATATATAATAAAACATAAAATAAAAATACAAAAATAAGCTAACATGAGACTAAATAATACTAATCATAGTGGTAAGGTAAACACTCTTATTTTCAGTAATGTGCACACAAATATGACATTATTGCGTAAAGTATGACAGTAATTGCACATGTATGTTACAGTATAAGTCGCACGCTGGCCAAAACGATGAACTTTTTTTGACTTATAGTCCGGAAAATACGGTACTCGTTGTGTTCAGCTTCATTCACGCCTGATTCGATGATTTTTAACGTCAAATGTAAAGATCTGGAGGTTCCTGTGCTGCTCTGACTCCATAAATCATCGCTAGACGCATTTAAGTTGTAAAAGTAAAGGTACTCCGAGCAGTAATATCTCCATGGAGACGAGCAGCTGGCAGACCTTTAGACGTTACATAGAGATGTCACTGTCTCCACAGCAAATTTGAAAAAACACTTTATCTGCAGTGCGTCATTCCGAGCCGACTTTGGAACTTGCTCAAAGGCATGTAACTTTCTGAAGGAGGCACCCGCATGATTATATGTACACAGAAAGTTACAAGCGCAACTCTGAACCGTATCCATGGAGATAAGATACATTTTATACAGCGAAACACAGTATTATTGCCATTCGAGTTGTTTTATGGCGACGCGTGGGGCTTTAAAGTGTGGATTTCTCCGTTTCAAACCGTCTCGTCGGAACGTTTCTTCAGTTTCACGGTTTGAAAATCAGACACTTCGGATGCATTCATTCTCCGTGCGTCGCGCTACTTTCGACCCGCTCGGTTTCTATTTTAGTCCTCGATCGTGAGGCCTGGTTTAACCTCAGCTCCGTCCCGGATTACACAGTGAGATCTGGTTCGATTCGCTCGAGAAGACGTCACTGTGTCAAGTGTGGACAAGCAGGACGTTCTGGCTCGCATGATCTTATCTTAGAATATCATCTTTTTGTGCTGCCAAAGCTAATGATATATATGTTTTAATTATTTATTATGTATTTATTTAAAGGGTTTGTTGAGAAAGATCAAACTCCTATTCCGTGCACTTTATTGTCCTATATGTCGTCTACGTTTGGCTTCTCTGGGGTTAAACTTAAGCCTTTAGTCTAGGTTTGTGTGGGCCACTTTAGTGCAATTAAAACATATCATTGTAACTAATTATAAAGCATACATATGTGTAAGTTTACATTTAAGAAACTGACTATGGCACGATCTCAGGTTCCTTTAAAGAACGCTGCACAATGACGATCCACAAACGTTGAATGTATCATCCTTCGTGCGGGATCGGCTCCACGAACTCACGGTTTGAAGGCGTTTCAACCGACATCAATCGTGTCTTTATGGTGGAATAAAGGCGCTTTCTGACGCTATTGTGAAAGGGGAAAAAAAAGTTTTGTTTATGCTGTCAGAGAAGACGTTTGTGGAGAGACCCAGTAATTACTTACACATAAAAGTCTTGACTGTTTTAGCGCCCGTGGCATCACCAGCGGCGCTTACGTTATTAAAGTGGGTGATGAGGTAAATCGTTTCATTATACTGGATGTATACGGGATTTGCATAGAGCTGCTGATCTCGAGGGCAAAGAAAACCTCGCAGGTCATTTTGGATGTGCCAGATTCTAGATTCTACTTCATTGTGTGTGTTTTGAATATACATACAGTACATAACAAGCTATAATATTGCAATTGTATCTTGGAGGTAAAGAAATGTTTCATATCAAGTGCAGCACCTGAAATTAAAACTCATAAAAAGTAGCTCAAAAAGAGACGTAGACAATCTAGTGTATTCTCCCAAACAAGGGCATAAAGCTATGACCCGGGGGCCAAATGCGGCCCTCAGACAATATTTTATTGGTCCACTAGCTTTAGTTACGTTAGCAAGTAAAAGTATTAAAGTACATGTTTGAAAATGTACTTCTAGAGTAAAACTTAGTAGTGTCTCACATTTTGTTTAGTAGTAACGAGTCAAATGAAGAAGTCAGGCTTAATTTTCTTGTCATTTTCAGTGATGTATTTCATTTACATAAAGCTGTAACTTGAACTCTAAATCATTTGGCAGGACGCCATCGTAAGTAAATTACTTTGCAAATTTGAGTGTAGTTGTTAAGTACTAATACTACCTGCTCTCAAATGTAGTGAAGTAGAAAGTACTAATACCAGCCGCTCTCAAAGTTTTTACTCAATAAAAGTACAGTTACATACAAAAAAGTACTTTTGTAGTTGTTTTGTAGGTCCCCAGGCTTCATTGTGAATTGGCCCAAATTACATAAAGTTACTTTAAGTTTTAAAACTCAAACATTAGTGTCTCATTGAGGAGATTCTTGGTCTAATCAAAGCTCTGTTGGTTCAGTTTAATGGAGCTAACCTGTGTTAAATGTGCCCCATTTGAATTATTCTCTGGATGGACCCCTAGTCTGGGGCCCTTGTGTTTCAATATGTTTGGACATCCCTGGTATAAAGTGATATTCCTGAACTTTTGTGGTTCATTTTATGGTCCATGTTGTGCTACTTGAACCTCAACCAAAACATTTACAGCCACATTTGAGCACAAACCTGACGCATTGTTAAAGTATTGTCTGAATATCGCTGTCGATATAATGTATTGTGTTGTTAGTTTGTCTTATGTGTGGTTTTTTAACGTTTCATACGGGCCAATTGAGTCTGAAATAAAGTTTATATCTGTATTATTGCCAACAAATATTGACCCACGCAGGCTCCATGTCCAGACAGCCCCTCCCCCTCCCTCTGGTTCAGTGACCCAAGGCCAGTGTCGGCCCATCAGCAGATGTTTGAGAAACTTAAAAAGCGCGTGGAGAGTGATCACACATGAACTCGTGCGCGGTAAGTCACGCTGGGTCCCTCCTTCATGGGAGCGAGCCGCTGTGCTAGCTTACGTTTCATTGTCCTTGGTGGAAATAAACAGGACTGTATCGTTTTTCACCCTCCTGCTCCTTCTGCCACTGAGCCGCGGTCCGTCGTTCACAGTTTGGACGCTTTTATAAATGGAAAGAATTGCAAGGTGCTTGTTTTTTGACAATACATCCATATTCTTTCTTTTTTTTGACAACCTTAAGAATGTATTATTATATATTATTCCTCTATTATTCATGTTCAAGAAAAAGTCAACTGAATTTGAAGTAATGATGTGGCAGAAACCGTTTGTATTTTGGCGTTGTCGGCAGGAATCGAGTCACTGAACACCTGCATGGTCCCCTCGGGTTTCATGTCCTGAAAGTCAGTTGATGTTTTCCACACACAAGGACATCTTTATCCAAACAGTGGGAGCCAGACCAAATGGACTGATCAGATGTGGACTGAACCTTTACAACATTTACTACATTTTGCCTCGATAAAAAAGGATCCGTGTATGAATTCTCACGTTCGTATATCATAAACCTCCATAACGTGTTGAGTGTACGATCGTAACAGAGTCGATGTTGAACCCTCTGTGGAATGGCCGTCCCAGAGTGGCGGGTTGCGGGACAGTGGGCTGATGGACAGGCGGCAGGTGAGTGGACGACACGGGGCTTAGCAGTTTCCACCCGCTCTGCCCCGTGATACCACGTGCACCTCGGCCACTCCGGAACGTTCTGCTGCCGCCGGCGAGCGAGAGGGAGGAGCGGTGGAGGAGAAGAGACGCAGAGCTCGCGGTGGGACAGGACCGGCCGGCTGTGAGGAAAGGTGCTTCTCTGTGAACGTATGGACCTGGAAATGTGAAGATTGGTGAGACCAGTGACAGGACTAGGATTAAGAATGTGCCACGACAGAACTGGCTCTCCTCTCTCCTCTCTCTCCTCTCTCCCCTCCTATCTCCCCTTCCCTCTCTCCTCCTCTTACCCTTCCCTCCCTCCTCCTCCTCCTCCCTCTCCTCCTCTCTCTCCTCTCCCCCCTCTCTCCCCTTCCCTCTCTCCTCCTCTCTCCCCTCCTATCTCCCCTTCCCTCTCTCCTCCTCTCACCCTTCCCTCCCTCCTCCTCCTCCCTCTCCTCCTCTCTCTCCCTTTATCTCTCCTCTCCCCCCTCTCTCCTCCTCTCTCCCCTTCCCTCTCTCCTCCTCTCTCTCCTCCTCTCTCCCCTTCCCTCTCTCCTCCTCTCTCTCCTCCTCTCTCCCCTTCCCTCTCTCCTCCTCTTTCCCCTTCCCTCTCTCCTCCTCTCTCTCCTCCTCTCTCCCCTTCCCTCTCTCCTCCTCTCTCCCCTTCCCTCTCTCCTCCTCTCTCCCCTTCCCTCTCTCCTCCTCTCTCTCCTCCTCTCTCCCCTCCTATCTCCCCTTCCCTCTCTCCTCCTCTCACCCTTCCCTCCCTCCTCCTCCTCTCTCCCCTTCCCTCTCTCCTCCTCTCTCTCCTCCTCTCTCCCCTTCCCTCTCTCCTCCTCTCTCTCCTCCTCTCTCCCCTTCCCTCTCTCCTCCTCTCTCCCCTTCCCTCTCTCCTCCTCTCTCTCCTCCTCTCTCCCCTTCCCTCTCTCCTCCTCTCTCCCCTTCCCTCTCTCCTCCTCTCTCTCCTCCTCTCTCCCCTCCTATCTCCCCTTCCCTCTCTCCTCCTCTCACCCTTCCCTCCCTCCTCCTCCTCCCTCTCCTCCTCTCTCTCCCTTTATCTCTCCTCTCCCCCCTCTCTCCTCCTCTCTCCCCTTCCCTCTCTCCTCCTCCCTCTCCTCCTCTCTCTCCCTTTATCTCTCCTCTCCCCCCTCTCTCCTCCTCTCTCCCCTTCCCTCTCTCCTCCTCTCTCTCCTCCTCTCTCCCCTTCCCTCTCTCCTCCTCTCTCTCCTCCTCTCTCCCCTTCCCTCTCTCCTCCTCTCTCTCCTCCTCTCTCCCCTTCCCTCTCTCCTCCTCTCTCCCCTTCCCTCTCTCCTCCTCTCTCTCCTCCTCTCTCCCCTTCCCTCTCTCCTCCTCTCTCCCCTTCCCTCTCTCCTCCTCTCTCTCCTCCTCTCTCCCCTCCTATCTCCCCTTCCCTCTCTCCTCCTCTCACCCTTCCCTCCCTCCTCCTCCTCCCTCTCCTCCTCTCTCTCCCTTTATCTCTCCTCTCCCCCCTCTCTCCTCCTCTCTCCCCTTCCCTCTCTCCTCCTCCCTCTCCTCCTCTCTCTCCCTTTATCTCTCCTCTCCCCCCTCTCTCCTCCTCTCTCCCCTTCCCTCTCTCCTCCTCTCTCTCCTCCTCTCTCCCCTTCCCTCTCTCCTCCTCTCTCTCCTCCTCTCTCCCCTTCCCTCTCTCCTCCTCTCTCCCCTTCCCTCTCTCCTCCTCTCTCCCCTTCCCTCTCTCCTCCTCTCTCCCCTTCCCTCTCTCCTCCTCTCTCTCCTCCTCTCTCCCCTTCCCTCTCTCCTCCTCTCTCTCCTCCTCTCTCTCGCTCCTTCTGCCCGTCCCTCCTGTGTTTCCATTGACCGACAGCTCCATGGTCCACGTCTCATTTAAGGCAGTGATAAAAACTTAGTCTCCTGACGGGCCCCGGGTTGCTCCTGACGGGCCCTGGGTTCCTCCTGACCGGCCCCGGGTTCCTCCTGACCGGCGCCGGGTTCCTCCTGACGTAACCATCAGACTTCCTCACATCTGCATCTCCCTGAAGTCCACTGCATTTCATTTAACGCTTCAAAAGAGGCTGTTCTGTTCCGTCACAGTGAAAATGTTTATTGTCTTGTCAAGTTTTGTTTCCGATATCGACCACTGCGTTGAATGTCCACCTCGCTGAACAGGCAGCGGGACGAAACCCACGATCCTGATAAAAACCCTGCTGTGCCACATGTGATTAAACCTGTTCAGATGGAAAGTGAGCGGCCGTTGAACACCTCTTTGCATAACCTGAATGCAATGGCTCTGTGATGGGCCCCTGGGGAGAGCACGGTTTTGTTTGTCCAGCGCAGACAGCTAACGAGTCGGTATGCGCTCACCGCTAATGCTACGCTAATGACCTGCGCTGAACACTGAACAGGGTATTTCAGGTCACATGACATCACATTCAAGAAAGATACAATTAAACTAAAACGGTATCTATTGGATTTAATGGCGTATAAGACCTTTAAAAAATAATAATACCAATTTGATGTTGATGCAGCGCTAATATTTTAAATTGATCTATTTAAAAATAAAGAGGCTATTAACATTTAATATAAAATGTAAAAATAAAGATATATGTGGTATGTTTTCATAGTTTTGAGGTATTGAAAATCAGAAGCCATAAAGAAAATGGTGTTTTATACTTTTATATCAGATATTGTCAACATTTGTTTGGTCAGTTAATCGGTCAGTGGTGTCTCTGTGGACCAGGAGTATTCGTTTATTAGTTGATTTAAGTAGTTTGCATGGGATATCTGCAAAAAGGATTTGGATGTGAATCATGAGCATTATTTAGTTTTCCACAGCTCTAGCATTGGCATAACGATGATACTAAGACACAAACCCTCATTAGTATTGGATTAGAACAGAGCTCACTGGTATTGTCCACCTCTGACCACGACTCCTGCGGTCGAGCTGTGTCTGGTCATGGAGACTACTGAATGCAATAACAGTGTTTTGCCCACAAATACCCGTTGGACCCTTCAGATTCCCAACCCGTCCACAGAAGCCGTCGAGCTAAACATGTGCAAAGTGAGACTTTAGCCCGCGAGGCGAGGGAGAAGCCGCAGAAGCAGAACGGTGGAAACAAACACGGGCCAAGCTAACGCCAAAAACGCTGCTGTAAGTGACACAAAGAGCGAGCCGCGCTCTCAAACCCGGGATAATCAGACGTTTCATTCCCCGTGTTTTGGACTCTATCGTATCTGATCATAAACTCGCGCTCTTCTGTTCACACTTGCTTTTAACGTGGCGTTTCTCTCCGCTGGTGGCATGTGTGGTCCGCTCTGTGTCATAATATTGGAAAGAGGCCACGAGAAACATTCTGGCACAAGCGCCCCCTGTGTACGCCGCGGATAAGGTTGCAAAACATTGGCAAGGAGTCGACTGCATTGGGGGTTCTTCTGCTCCGTCTGGCTGAATATGCTGTCTTGACGTTTGGCGCGTACGTCGGAGGTAATATTCATCCGTTATCTGTGTTTTTGGGTCACGCGGCCCTCAGTCGTCGACAATCAGCTCTTCAATGTCAAATATTAGAGATAAAATTCAAGGGAAACAAAGCATATTTTGTGTCATTATTGAGAATGCACTGGGAAAGTGTGAACTACGTGCTCGAATTAAGTCATATTTATGTTGGTTTGAGTATATTTCTACAGCCTTGAATTCAGGTTTGCCAATAAAACAAGTGGTTTTTTAAGTGAATTTTGGCTCATTTCAAGTGAGAAAACACTTTATAAAACAAATAAAGATGTGTTTATTTTATTCTCGTTCCACTGGCAAATCTGATTTCAAGACAGTCACTCAAATCAAGAGAATTAAATTAAATGTAATTTTATTCGAGCATTTATTCAGGTTTTCATGTTTTTCTAATCATGACTGTTGGGAGAGAATCTGTGATCAATATTTATCATAGAAGTTATTTATGATTATTCAAAAAAAATCAGAAATGTCACATGGTCAGTTTTCTTTGTCCAACGATTTTTTTCCGAATGCCTTTCATTTGTCCCAGTCCTTGATCGCTGGTGGTTTATGTCATGCATTTCTTCATAAAGGCTTTTTTTCTCTGCTGACAAAATTATGCTCCAAACGTTTCCATTAATGTCTCAACAGCATTAGTTTGACACCAAGAAATACACAATAAAAACGTGAAAAACACAATTTACTGCACATAATATGCTAAATTTAAGCTTTTTAAAAAGTAGGGCCTAGTAGGAAAAATGTAAGCTTTTAAAAAAGTAAATTCAGACATACTTGGAGTAGTATTTAGCTTCACTCAGTCACTGTAAAGACACTGTACCTGATTTTTACCATTTTGAAACATAAAAAAAGAACTTGTTCATAAATGCGAGGTTTTGCAAGTAATGATCAAATCAGTTTTGCCTCAGCGCCTTTTCTGCATCGATTATAAAGCGTTTTATTCTTCGCTAATGTTAGCATGCTAATGTTTGTTAGCTTTACTTGACATTAAAACTCTTTAGGATTTCGGATGCTGGTAATGCATTAGGTAAGTGAAACATATATGTGGACTGCTGTAAAGACTTTAAAATAGTTGTGTCTTTACATTTCAAAACACTAAAAACAAGTACAGCGCTTATGTTTTAGTCAAATCAATCGTCCAACTTGTCATACGCACTTTAGCCCGTTTAGCGCAGCGTCTCTTCTGTCTGCAGTCTGTGACAACGCTATCTTCAGTCTGAGTTTCACCTACAGTAGCGTCAGTGTCCACACATGTCCACACATGTCCCCAAAGGACTGTTTACCTAAAGCTTCGCGGTGGCGTTCTCCAGATGTGCTTGAATCTGGCCTCCATTTTTCTGCCCTGTTTATTTTCCGCGCGGCGTTGTATATTTGAAAGAGCTATTTCTCATCTCGCAGGACGCACAGGAGGCGAGCGGAGATGTTCTGAGCAGCTGTTCGGTCTCCCGGTGTTTATTTTAAAAAAGAGAACAGTTTGGATTATCATATCTGACAGAGGCTTTCAGTCGATGCCTGTTTATGCTTCTAATGCGCTTGTGGAAAGATCGACAAAATAGATGTAATCACAGCGGAACCCAAGTATCACCTCAGAAAATATGTGGCCAAAAAGGAAGTAAACGCGACTAAACTGAGGTGAAGCAAAATTGCGATCGAGGACGGTGGAATTGGACGGTGGAATTGGCTGTTAAAGATTTTTTGACTTGGTTTATGGTTCATATTCCTGTGATTACCGTCAGGCTTTTAGATAGACGCCCGTCTTCCCGTATTTTGGACGGGGTATTTAAAATATGGGCATTTTTGAGTGCAGGGACGGGGCCATTTTATCAACATTATCATGAAATCGGGCCGGGAAGCATTTGACAATAGTCCGCCATGACAGTTTACAAGTGAAAATGTGCATGCTGCGCGCTGATTGGTCAACGAAATGTGTCTGATTGGCTGCCGAGCCGTGGTCCGGAGAATGCCGAAGCTACTCGTTTTTTTGCCTAGTCGGCCGCCGTGTTTTCAAATCCTATCTAAAAGCCTGATTACCGTGGCACAACGTTTAACATCTTCTCTGTTTGAACAAAAACACTAAAGTTATTTGTTTTTCTCACAAAAGCGTCAGAAAGTGGTGTCATTTTTCCACGGTAGAGATGCGATCGCTGTCAATTGAAGTGAGCTTAAAAACCATAAGATTAATATGACGAGTTTGTAGAGCCGTTTTCACAGTGGGACGGGGACAATGAGAGACTTAGAACCATCGACCAAAGACAAGCGGCGGTCGAATCCTGGCAGAGTCTGATTTTTCGACCAACAGAAAACACAAGGATATTGCGTCGTTTCTAAGTAATGGCAGAAGAGCTGAGCCGTGACCGAGGACCCTATCTCCCCATTTCCCTTGACTAACTTTTACCTGTGCAAAAATACCGCTATCATGTAGCGCTAGCCTCAGCTAACCAGTACAATTGTAGTGATGTCGCCACACGGAGCTGGATATTCTCTCAGACAGATCAATCGTAGTCTCCACTGATGTGAACATTGTGCTGTTCTACAATTTAAACGAGAACTGAGTAACATTTTACCATATTATACGTATTTGTAAGTTCCTGTGATGGTTAAATATGTATGTCTTTAAGTGTCCGTCATTGCCCCCTGCTGGCTCTGCGCGGAAAACCAGCCATTGACCCAAAGACAACTCTCCTCACACACGATATACTTTTTTATATTGCCTTATTCAAAGAAAACAAAGTGGAAAATAAGAAATAACTTTTGAGTCTGTTCTCTGACAATGTAGTTTCACGATGGAGCTGCAGGGGGAGCTCTGTCGCTAAACTTCTTGTAGTGTCGCATCCACAAAAATCGTATAAGACGAAACAAAACGTGCGGTGGAACCAGACGCAGGACAAAACTAGGTCCAAACTAAGACTAAGAAATGACACAATGGGTTAAAATAGCCATAAGAGTGTAGAGCAGGGCCATTATTTTCCTCCGAGGGCCATATTCGAATTTAGGCCGGCCCACGATCATTGGTGTGAAAGAAAGAAATACAATTAAATATGAAATAAAATAGCTTAAAATATCACTTTTCTGTCGGCAATTAAATCTATTATTTAATTAATTTCATGTCATCTTTATTAAGGACACAAATGCAGACAGATGTTACAGTTAAAAAATAGAAACTAAAATCTTTCTAGGGGCCGGATTAAAACATGTCGAGGGCCACATCTTGCCCCTGGGGCCACAAACGCCCAGATCTGGTGTAGAGAAGCATTCCGAGAACCTCTTGATCAGTTTATTCCTGAAAATTCCATGGATGTCGTTATCGTTCCCGTGACGTGCTGGTCACATGGTATCTCCTGCGCGCTGACCGTCTGGAGCGGCAGCGGCTGTTATTTTGGTTTCTCTGGCCGCTCGGAGCCCTTTGTCGACCGCTTCACTGGCCTGAGTTTAGCACATGCACCGCCACGGAACAATGTGTCACCTGACGGAGCACGGGAATAGATCACGCCGCAGGCTTCAAAAATATCTGCGAGGATCGTGTGACTCGACGTGACATCATCAGAGGCATTTTGAATGATGTCGATTTCCTGTGATGGACTGTCAATCACACAATCAACAAAATACACTGGGGAAGTAGAGATAAGGCAGAGACTCACTCACGTGCGGGTTAGCAGTTCGATTCCCCCTCGAACCGGAGCATGTTTGTTGTGTCCTTGGGCAATACCTCGTCTCCAGTGTTGAAGTGCGGTGTGTTTTTGGGAGTGAACGCGTACAAAGGATGGAAATATGCATAAATACAGCGTGTACATCTTGTATTCATTAGCGTGCGGCGTCTCTAATAAACGAAAAATAATATTTAACAAGAACACAAGCTGCGGGTCGGCACAACTTGTGGAAATAAATAAATACATCAATGTAGTTTCAATATTTGTGGCACTATTTGGGATTTTTTTTAAATGTATCTATATAACCAGATTCAAGTCACACTTTTTATGCCGGGCCTGCACCGTATGGACATCGGGAGGGGGCTGTTCAGCGCTTCAGCCCCCCCTGCTGGAGACTGTGGATCACTCTATTTTGTATCTAATGAATTCATTCAGAGCAATAATGTTGACCCTCTGACTTTCTGGAACATTGGCCCAAATTACCAGTACTTTTAGCTGAAGTTTATCACATTGAGTTTGTCCCAGTGCATGTCCGGTGGTCGAGTGGTTAAAGCGGCGGCACACTTGCTGGGCTCCTGCTGGCCACAGAGTTGTGAGTCCTGGCTCAACAGTTTACTGCATGTCCTCCCTTCTCTCTGCACCGGGTCGGCCCAGAGCTCCAGCGTTTGTGTTTCAGCATGCCACATAAGATAAGACACCAGACTTCTGCCTAAACTGCAGGCTCTGTAGCTTTGTCAATACTTCGTTGATACTTACTTGCAGAGATGTTTATTACAGCCTTTAGGATTTAATAATTGCCAGCAACACCATGACATTTTTTGGGGATTTGATGGTGATTAATCTCGCAGGCTTGCACTAGACTTAATGCGTTAGTTATAGTAGCCTGTGGTCCAGCCCTGGCATTCCAGCGTGACACGTGCATTTGTCTGCGGTGAAGAACAGCTGCGCTCAAGGTCTTGTTTGAGAAGCGTCTCGGAGGGAAGCTCCTTCACCGCCATCAGGGAGGAGGGCATCCGTCTCTTCTGTGTAATCTCTGAAATCCTCTGAAATCCTCCCGTCTGCTCTGTTTGAACTTCAAAATACTTGGTTGTTCCTCATCAAGTGCTCGGCTCACCAGTCATTGAAAACACGCACACTACCGTATTTTCCGGACAATAAGTCGCACCTTTTTTCATAGTTTTGGCCGGAGTGCGACTTATACTTATATACTTATACTCCGGAGTGACTTATATGTGATATTATTTGTTATTTTCACACTTGCAACCGCATTTCATACTCCAGTGCGACTTATATATGTTTTTTATTCTCTATTATGCATTTTTTGGCTGGTGCGACTTATACTCCGGAAAATACGGTAATCCTCCAGCTTGGTCATGAGTAAATAAGGTTTACTTCAGCTTCATCCTCTGCATTTAACCAGGAGCCTTCAATGTGGGGACACAATACTCAGCGAGGATTGGTCAGGAGTCATTTCGCCAGTGTTTTCGACAGTATGACCGATAAACAATCACAGGGATATCTGACTTTTTCAAAATAAACAGACACAATCTTTGCTAACCACTCCAATGCTATAAAGCTACTAAAAGTTTGCATAAATGGAGATACAAGTAAAGGCTCAACAGATTTATTCTTCTCAATATTGTCTTGCCTTGTGACTGAGCTCGTGGTACAAGTGTGGATTTGCTGAATTTAACTACAAGCGTTTTCAATAATATTTGGATTTATGTATATTTATTTCAATGGAGAACTGGGGAAAAGTCTCGCTACTTAAATATTAAACATGGACGGTTATTTGTTGCACCACCAAGTCACTAACGTTTACTAGTTGTAATTCAAGAACTAAGATAAGATAAGATATTCCTTTATTGTCCCACATGGGGAAATTTCATTGGTGCAACGCAGGTAGATACAGAGGTAGATACAGAAGAATTTGAAGAAATGTGCTAAAATGTGGCGGAGGTTCAAGTGTTGCACACCACAAAAGGGCAGAAATATCCCTTTTTACCCTCGTCAGCTTGCAAAATATATAACTTATTGCTTTGCCAGCGCTTAAAGGATTTGAGACGTTTAGTGCAGGTTGTACGTGGAGGTTACAATCCTGGCCAGAGTTAAGGTTTTCCTCAGAGTGGTTTGCGATTAGTACTCTAGCCACTTCTGTCACTATTAAAGTAATTTTTTCACACAATATTCTAATTTGACATATTTCCAAAACAACAACTGTGATATCATCCTTTTTTCTTTCTTTCTCTCGATATTTTGCACCTTTTTCAGCGTTTTGGCCAGAGTGCAACTTATACTTATATTTATACTTATATACTTATACTCCTGAGCGACTCATATGTGATGTTATTTGTTATTTTCACACTTGCAACCGCATTTCATACTCCAGTGCGACTTGTATATGTTTTTTCCTTCTCTATTAAGGTTAAGGTTTTCCTCAGAGTGGTTTGCGATCAGCACTCTAGCCACTTCTGTCTCTTTTAAAGCCATTTTTAATAGTTTTAATTACACACAATAGTCTAATTTGACATAATTCCAAAACAACAACTGTGATATCATCCTTTTTTTTCATCCCCTCCCACATCTACGTCCAAGCGTTCCCACACACAGCTGGTCCCAGTCCTTGTGTGTAGGCTGGTGTTGTGTTGTTCTGCAGATATCTTTGTGGCGAATGTGTGTTTGATTTGAACACCAGCTGCTCCCCCGGCGTCTCCCCCCGTCTTTCCCGCTCTCACACGCCCTCTTTTCATCCCCTGCTTGTATTCCACGGGGGGCTTTTTGTCCGCGGCCTTGGGAACAGTTCCGCTTTCCCGTTGTATCCCCTCGCGTCAGTGTGTACCTACCTTTTCTTTTTTTTTTTCAACGCGGGGAGAAAAGCGGTGCCGATTGCGAGATAGGGCTGAAGGGCGGAGGACATAATGGAGAGGAGTGTAAATGAGGGACTGGCGAAGATTTTGTACGAGATGGAGGCTTTGTGCTGTTTAGGAACCGAGTATTAAGTCCATTCTATGCTCAGAAAGTTTGTTCTCGTTTGTATTTGTGTGAGATTCTCAGATGACGACGGCAAGGAACTATTTTTCACGCAGAAAAGAAAAAAAAGAAAGAGCAAACATTTATAGAACTGTCAACTTTTGTCCATTTATGAATTGATTTATCGGTCAATGGTGTCTTAATCAACCAAATTGTTATGGGTCGAACAGTTATTTGATTGGGAATAAGCATTTATCTGGACAACAGCAGAAAGGAGACGTTGTAGAATGGATGAGCTGGAGATTTGTGAGGGAAATGTGAGTTTTGTCTGCCTTTTACATACATGGACTGTATACGCCTTGACGCCTTTGAGAGCTTTTGTCAGCGCAACAAAACTTCTTTGTTTAATGATATGCTGCGGAACATTCCAGAGTATGTGATTACATCTGCAACATGGATACAAGCTGGTGATGAATCCCACACCAGGAATTTACATTTTAAAAGGTTTAAGTTCTTGTAGTAGGATTTATTTCATTTTATTTTATTTATTTATTCATTTTATTCATTTTATTCATTTTATTCATTTTATTCATTTTACTCATTTTACTCATTTTATTCATTTTTTCCAATTTATTTTGTTTTATTTTATTTTATTCATTTGATTCAATTTTTTTATTCTAATTAAATTTATTTATTGGTAATCCAGAACCGATTCACCGTGTTTCACCAGGTTTATTCTAGCAGCTTTATTATTCTGTATTTGGCCACTCCTTTTAGCCCCGTTGCTTCTTCACTGCTTCACTCTTGAGTGCCACAGCAGCTGTTCTAGCGCCCTCTACTGGCATGTCTCATAAATCAACTTGTTTTAATTCATTATTTTCAGATAAAGATGAAAAGTTAAAATTTGAAATGATGACGCATATTTAAGGACTGCTAAATAAACTATAATCTATTCAGCCCTGACTACAGTGCATATTCATGGGTTAATCGCTATGGCAACACTTCCAGATGTTCATCATTCTGAAACCCAAGCATAGACCCTTCAAACACTTTGCCATTGAATGTTAAAATTCTTAAATCGAAGCGAATTGTGACGCGTGACATCAGATCTAAACTGTAAGAGATGTAAGTGAATCGAAATAAAGAACAATTTTGAATAACCAAGGTAGAAATGCCACTTTGTTTTGCTTTTGTATTAAACGTGCTATTTTAAACTTTCAAAATTGTAATTGAGCTTCACAAAATTTATAATTTGTGGTAATATTTGCAAAATATCTGTAAATCAAAAGAAAAAAAAACGTGGATTCAACATTTTTTGTCAGTATTTGTCCAGTAAATCTTAAAAATCATCATAATATCTGACTAAATAAACAATAAACATGTCAAAAATGGTTAACACCATAGTTTCACGTTAATCCCACTGAAATCGCACTTCCATTTTGCCGTTCTGGAATTTTGAAACTGTTCTTGTTCACAAAAGTCTCTATAGAAACAAAAAGAAAATCAGATAGTTCCTGCGCCCTCTGCTGGCGACCACAAGGACCTTAACGACCCGAGGACTCGTCCGCAAACGTCCCGCTCGTGTTCCGGATCAGGCGACATCATCACGACGTGTTCAAACGCGATGGTGACCTCCCGCGCACCCGTCCGTCTCCAGCCAAAACAAACGTGAAGCATTGTGGGACATTTCAAACAGCGCTCTGATGGATCGCTCCCATTCCGCCGCTCTCCGGGACCCTCGGCGCGCCACGTGGGTTCGCGTCCGGGGCGGCGGCATCAGCCACGTCCATCAGTCACGTCCAAACATCCGCGCAAAGTCAAACAAGCTGACGGACCCTCCATTTGCGCCGTCCTCTAATGGTTCCCCCCGGGGGCCTTTCGAAAGCGCCCGCAGGAGACCGGGGGGCCACTGTCAACACGCAATTAACAACGGTGACCCCGCGGAGCCCCCCCCCCTTCCAGAAAAAAACAACAAAACATTCTCTTTTCAACGGGCCCCGAATGTGAGAAACGAGTGAGAAATGTGAAGAGGGAGTGGACGGAGTTGTTACCGTGGACTAAAAATACAACATTTACACCATTTTTAAGCGCAATTCAGTAAGAATAATAACGATATGAGTAAAATAGACAAGTCGACCTCAAACCCACCTCCGGATCACCATCTTAATCAAAAAAATGCCAAGTGTAAACAACAATCTTCCATCAAATAAACAAATGCAGTAAAATCCAATCGTAAATGTGTTTAAAGGGTTTGGGTTGACATCACTACGATAGAGTAACTGTAAAACATCAGCGATACAATCTGTGTATTTACCATATTTCCCTCCACAAATCATCACTATTATTCCAGTTTGAAGCGTCCTTTACGGAAATAAAACATTCAGCGAGTGTCGATCTTCATTTGAGTTTGTTTATAAGGGGAAAAAAGATAAATACACAGTTTGTATTTGGTTTTAAACTAGAAGTGCTCTGATTGTTCTGAACACTCAAGGATGTTGGGCTGATGCTAGTCTGATGCTAGGCTAGTGCTAGGCTAGTGCTAGGCGGATGCTGGGCTGATGCTAGGCTGATGCTAGGCTAGTGCTAGGCGGATGCTGGGCTGATGCTAGGCTGATGCTAGGCTAGTGCTAGGCGGATGCTGGGCTGATGCTAGGCTGATGCTAGACGGATGCTAGGCGGATGCTGGGCTGATGCTAGGCTAGTGCTAGGCTGATGCTGGGCTGATGCTGGGCTGATGCTAGGCTGATGCTGGGCTGATGCTAGGCTGATGCTGGGCTGATGCTAGGCTGATGCTGGGCTGATGCTGGGCTGATGCTAGGCGGATGCTGAGCTGATGCTGGGCTGATGCTAGACGGATGCTGGGCTGATGCTAGGCTGATGCTGGGCTGATGCTAGGCTGATGCTGGGCTGATGCTGGGCTGATGCTAGGCGGATGCTGAGCTGATGCTGGGCTGATGCTAGGCTGATGCTGGGCTGATGCTAGGCTGATGCTGGGCTGATGCTAGGCTGATGCTGGGCTGATGCTGGGCTGATGCTAGGCGGATGCTGAGCTGATGCTGGGCTGATGCTAGGCTGATGCTAGACGGATGCTAGGCGGATGCTGGGCTGATGCTGGGCTGATGCTAGACGGATGCTAGGCGGATGCTGGGCTGATGCTGGGCTGATGCTAGGCTGATGCTGGGCTGATGCTAGGCTGATGCTAGACGGATGCTAGGCGGATGCTGGGCTGATGCTAGGCTAGTGCTTGGCGGATGCTGGGCTGATGCTAGGCTGATGCTAGACGGATGCTAGGCGGATGCTGGGCTGATGCTGGGCTGATGCTAGGCTGATGCTGGGCTGATGCTAGGCTGATGCTAGACGGATGCTAGGCGGATGCTGAGCTGATGCTGGGCTGATGCTAGACGGATGCTAGGCGGATGCTGGGCTGATGCTAGGCTGATGCTAGGCTGATGCTAGGCTGATGCTAGACGGATGCTAGGCGGATGCTGGGCTGATGCTGGGCTGATGCTAGGCTGATGCTGGGCTGATGCTAGGCGGATGCTGGGCTGATGCTGGGCTGATGCTGGGCTGATGCTAGGCTGATGCTGGGCTGATGCTTGGCGGATGCTGGGCTGATGCTGGGCTGATGCTAGGCTGATGCTAGACGGATGCTAGGCGGATGCTGGGCTGATGCTGGGCTGATGCTGGGCTGGTGCTAGGCGGATGCTAAGCTGATGCTGGGCTGCTGCTAGGCTGGTGCTAGGCGGATGCTAGGCGGATGCTAGGCAGATGCTGGGCTAATGCTAGGCTGATACTAAGCTGATGCTGGGCTGATGCTAGGCTGGTGCTAGGCGGATGCTAGGCAGATGCTAGCACGCTTCTGATCGAGCGCTATCCATTCCATGTATTTATTTTATTTATTTTAAATTTGGTATATTAATTCATTTTATTCCTGTTTTAAATGATCCTTTAAGTTCATTGATTAGCTGTTTAATTTGTGAAACAACCTAGAATGAGATTTTCACTGTTTTGGCCGAGATGAAGCTGACGTGATGTAGAATAAATACTAAAACACCTCATTTACGACCAAACCACAAAAAACACATATTTTTCACATTTGACACATTTTTTCACATTTCCAGTGTCGTTTTGTTGCGTTTACGTCTTCGTCTGACTCATAAAACCTCCTCTCTCAGCGTACGGCATGTTTTGGAGCTCAGATAACGTGTTCCAGCCTTAAATCTAATGATATTGTGAACATAGAACTTTTTCTCAAACTTTGTCACTTAAATTATAACTTTGTAAATGTAACTGATCCGTGCCACAAACCTTCAAACCCGAGCGCTCATTAGTTGTGCAGACGTTGTCAAACACGGCCGGAGCAGAAAGGGCCCCGTATAAACACTGGCCCCGCCCCCCCCACAGGAGCTTCATCATGGGGCCCTTCAGTGTCAGGATCAGGATTATCAGCATCAATCTTTACTAAAGCCATTTTAATACTGTTTTTGTTTTAAGCCTGGACTGTCCAAACTTTATTCCTCTGAGGGCCACATGTTGGAGCACATACGGAGCTGAGGGCCACAGACGACAATGAAGTGTTGAGTTTTGATGAGCCTCCACACCTTAAATAAGGCTTGGAGCATTAGCACTAGGTCTGTATCTCATCAAAATGTGTGTTATTTAAGTTTTTGTTGCAGAATATTTCAAATTTTACAGTGAAAAGTACTACTTTTTGTGGTTCAAAGTAGTAGGAAACCTGAGGGCCAACTAAATGGGTCTGAAGGCCGCGTTCGGCCCTCAGGCCATAGTTTGGACAACCCTGTTTTAAAATAATGTGTTCATGGAATATTCTTTATTCTCCCTTCGTTTGACTTCTTTGTGTTATTAAGTGTAAAACTTAAACTCCACAAAACATGACGAGTTCTTTAAAAAATTGGGGGGAAATTACAGTATGAAAAAAATATTATGATGAATAACTTCATATTTTTCTTAAAGTATGTTTATAGTTTATAGTTTATCTTTTTTCCTGTTCACGCGCATCAAAAACCACGAGTCAAAATCCACTCAGTTCAAAAGCAAAACTCTTAGATTTAGATCTTGAGTTTTTGCAGTGTAACGCGTCATGACGACCAGCTCTTATCGGAACCTGTCGTCGTGGAGACAGAGCGGGGCGTGTCGCCGTGGAGACAGAGCGGGGCGTGTCGCCGTGGAGACAGAGCGGGGCGTGTCGCCGTGGAGACAGAGCGGGGCGTGTCGCCGTGGAGACAGAGCAGTGCATCCCACTCCAGGAGGAATGTCTTAATGAGCAGAAGAGCCAATCGTAACTTAGAAGACGAGTTTGAAGTGTGTCAAAGGGAGTAAAGGGAGTAAAGGGAGTAAAGGGAGTAAAGGGAGTAAAGGGAGTAAAGGGAGTAAAGAGAGTAAAGAGAGTAAAGAGAGTAAAGGGAGTAAAGAGAGTAAAGGGAGTAAAGAGAGTAAAGGGAGTAAAGAGAGTAAAGGGAGTAA